>NC_134353.1:659152102-659456141 GCF_048569485.1 Anomaloglossus baeobatrachus | reverse complement strand
GGAGATGAGCGGCCGTAACATCCCGCCCACCTCCTTCCTTCCTCATTGCCGGCAGCCGCAGGTAAGCTGTAGTTCGTTGTTCCCGAGGTGTCACACGTAGTGATGTGTGCTGCCTCGAGAACGACAAACAACCTACGTCCTGCTACAATCAACGATTTTTTGAAAATGAACGACGTGTCAACAATCAACGATAAGGTGAGTATTTTTGATCGTTAACGGCCGTTCGTTGGTGTCACACACAACGACGTCGCTAACGATGTCGGATGTGCCTCACGGAATCCGCGACCCCGGCGATATATCGTTAGATACGTCGTTGCGTGTAACGGGGCCTTTAGCCTCACTTGTTTGCTGATCCAATCAGCAGACGTGTGTTGATTACCACGGACTCGCTGAGGTAACAGGAGACACGGCCAAGGACTTACTAATGCATCCTTGGTCGTGAAGGGGTTAATGTATATAAGGACAAACCAGCCTATAGGGCCACGTGCACATGTTAAGTGTTTGGTGAGGAAAAGTATAATAAAAACACGTGTACCATTTCTGTATTTTTTTACCCACTCCTGGTTAACTAATACTGGGGTAAAACACTGACCAAATAATCAACGTGTGCACATGGCCTTAAGGGTGCAAGATAAAAAAGTGACGCAAATATATATACATTACATAACCTGTAGTAATAAGTATAGTGGTTGCAGTGTTAAATATCTGACTGAACTGATTGATGGCTGTTTGTTTCTCTGCCCCATGTGGTCAGATGCCAAGGCTAGGTCTGAGGGGACTGTCCATGTAAATATGCCGCGTGTGACTATGTACACACACACACACACTCTGATGGAACACATACGGAATGATATTGAATGCTATGATAGCAATACTTCTTTCCTGGCACTGATACTACCATGGTAAGTATGGCAAATGGGCACATATGCTGCCAAAGAGTGTTTGCTGTCAGGGACAGCAGAGGTGGCAGAAAGTAAAAATGGACAATGGCTAGAACTGACTTATCTCTCACACCAATCTATCCTAAGCCAACAGTCCGCATCATCTTGGCGATAAGAAAGATTGCTAACCCTGTGCGCACTAGAAAGTACATCTGTCAGTAGGATCAACCTTCCTAACGCGTCTATGAAATCCTCATTTTTCTTATATGTAAATGAGCTGTTAAGATCTTTGGGCCGGACACTGATCTGCACAAGAATTGGCCTCCTGACAGGCAAATTCTTTAAAGGGAATCTGTCAGTAGGGTTGATCCTACTGACAGATTCCCTTTAAAGTCATTGATTACCCCCCCCCCCCTTACTTTGATAATTTTGCTTTGATTGCAAAGAGGGGGCTATGGACAGGGTCAAGAATCAAATGATTAGGTTAGTCTGGTTAGATGAGGGTAGTTAGCTAGTTGGTAAATTAGCTGGACCTTTCCCTGCCGCCTATGGGCGTATGGTTGAGCTTGATGTCACCTACGGTAGAATATGAGTTTAACCACAAACCTTTTGGAACATTTGACATACTGCAGATCTAAAAACTTGAACCTGGTCAATTTGTGTACCAAAAACCTGACGAGTATTGAAATATGCTGCAGATTTATCACCTGATAATATGTGCAAAAAATCTGCAGCAAATATACCGTGTACAGGTACCCAAAAGGCTATATGCGCACACTGCATTTTTTTTATGTGTTTTTTGGGTTAGTATTGTCACAAAACTGCATGTCTATATGTATGCCAGCAAAATCAATAATTCTGAATTTTTTTGTACACGCTTTTTTTTGCCTTGCAGAAAATAATCTGCAGAATGTCATTTCTTTCAGCATTTTTGCCAGGATTTTTCCACCCCAAATGCACGAAAAACGTATGGAAAAAATGCATCAAAAATACACCGCAAAAATGCTTGTGTTTTCTGCCAGAAGATGCAGATTTAGTGCTGAAATACTCAGTGTGCACACATAGCCTAAGGTATCCATACTTCCACCCATTATGGTAGCACTGGCCATTGATTTGGTCGGTGCGAGTCCCTAATAGCAAAACACACTAGCATGTCCAATTCTTAAAGGTAACCTGTCATCTGATTTATACTGACTAGTTGGGGCAGCATTAATTAGAGCATGGCTGCACAATTGCAGACAGGTATGTTTTTCTGTACAGAGAAAATATATTTTAAAGATACAAGATCTGATCGGGGACCATAGCCAAAACAAGACTAGTCCGGTGCTGTCACTGGCCGGCTTCTCCCAGTGCTGCTATTGGTTTCAATATTATTTTTATTGAAATTTTTAAAATATTAATGGTGATTGACAAGTCTCTCACTGGGAATTACCAGACTTGGTGCTAGGAAAAGCCAGCCGGTGTCATGAGTGTATTGCTCTCTGCTGTAACTTCTGGGGTATCTAGGATCAGAAGGTCAAAGCGTTTGGCTGATCGCGGTCCTCTTTAGAGCCCGTTCAGCAATTATCATAAGTGGAGCGGAATTATTTCTTTTCTGAGCTGAAGGGGTTAAGAGTCCCTTTCTTTTCCTGCTGAGAGTCCTTGTTGCTTTAAATCTCAGCTGTTGCACTTTATAATTACTCCCTGACTGTATTTAAACTCACTCCTAGCTCTCTGTATGCCAGTTATAGATCTTCTATTCTGACCACTCTGGTGAAGTTGTTCCAGTTGAAGCTGTGGAGTTCTTTTCAGTAGAAGCTTTGATAGCCCTCTTTGGAGAGGGAATAAAGGAGTGCAAATACGCAAATAGGGTCATATCCGGAAAAAACAGGGAGAGTTATGGCCGCTTTACATGCAACGACATCGCTAACGAGATGTCGTTGGGGTCACGGAATTCGTGACGCACATCCGTTCTCGTTAACGACGTCGTTGCGTGTGACATGTACGAGCGACCGCTAACGATCAAAAATACTCACCTTATCGTTGATCAGTGACACGCTGTCCATTTCCCAAATATCGTTGCTGTTGCAGGACGCAGGTAGTTCATCGTTCCTGCAGCAGCACACATCGCTATGTGTGACACCGCAGGAATGAGGAACCTCACCTTACCTGCGGCCGCCCGCAATGAGGAAGGAAGGAGGTGGGCGGGATATTCGTACCACTCATCTCCGCCCCTCCGCTTCTATTGGGCGGCCGCTTAGTGACGTCGCTCTGACGGCGAACGAACCACCCCCTTAGAAAGGAGGCGGTTCGCCGGTCCCAGCGACGTCGCCAGGCAGGTAAGTTGTGTGACGGGTCCGAGCGATGTTGTGCGCCACAGGCAGCGATTTGCCCGTGACGCACAACCAACGGGGGCGGGTACGCTCGCTAGCGATCTCGCTAGCGAGATCGCAGCGTGTAAAGTGCCCTTTAGTGTAGGTTGCAAGGCTCACCTTGAGTTGTTCTGAGAGTCACAACTACTATTAATGTATGTAAATAAGGGAGGATGAAAGAGAAAAACCGCACTGCCCCTGAAGACATTTCACATCACATTTTTTTGGCGTGATATTTGTTTTAGATTGATTCTCAGAAATATGTTGACAAATTAAAAATCACCAATTCACGATCTTTGCAAGTGTTTTTTCAGCGACAGCGAGTTTTGTTTTTTTTTTTGCTTTCGTCCTCCCACTCAGATCAGCCCTCTCTGGAGAAGCTTTGGAGTCCCTTTTTGTGTTTTGTCCAGCTTGTTTGCCTCTCTATCCAGAATATGCATCTCTTGCATCACTTCTATCTCCAAATCATCATGTACTAAAGAGATAAAAGCAATTCTGGCAATGTAACCCTTACCTAGTGAGGTGGGGTTTGCAACACCCCAGGGAAATTTTGTTCAGCTGGCATTCATTGGAAAATGCTGGTATGAATCATCAATGTGTTACATTTTCCGATACTTGTGGGTGTAAAAAATTTGGTATACTCATGTGTAATCAATCGCCAATAAGAAAACAATTAAAACAAATGTGATCTTTGCATTTTCTGTAAATTTGAGATTTCTAAACACTGGGGTATAGGAAGCCCCACATCACCAGTCATTATACTACTGTATACTACTACCCCAAGACCTGGATCAGGATCATTACGCAGAGATCCCTGAGAACTCCGGGCCTAGCGCTCGGGTACTTTCGAACATGGATCCAGACTTTTACAGTCCAGGTTCGCTCATCACTAGTTACAATATTTTGAACTTTTGACTTTCAGGCTCCATATCTCACCATCCACTACAGCTCTGACCAAGAGACTACCTTCATTTTATAGACAATCATCTTGGCTATTTCTTACATTAATTTGACTGCAACTATTTAACATATGATTAGTTATGCAGATTCTTGTCATATCATTGCATTGTTACTGTTTTGCTCCTAAAAATCTAAATTTTTATTATTTTGTTAGCATTTTGTAAATCCCCCTTTATCTTTCAAAACTGCCTGAATCCTTTTTGTTACCCTTTTGCTTGTCAGTGTACAGTGGAGAAAACATTATTTAGTCAGCCACCGATTGTGCAAGTTCTCCCACCTAAAAAAATGAGAGGCCTGTAATTGACATCATAGGTAGACCACAACTATTGAGAGACAAAATGAGAAAACAAATCAAGAAAATCAAGATTTTTTTGCAAATTATAGGGGAAAATAAGTATTTAGTCATCTAAAAACATGCAAGATTTCTGGCTCTCACAGACCTGTAACTTCTTCTTTAAGAGGCTCCTCTGTCCTCCACTCATTACCTGTAGTAATGGCACCTGTTTGAACTTGTTATCAGTATAAAAGACACCTGTCCACAACCTTAAACTGTCACACTCCAAACTCCACTATGGTGAAGATCAAAGAGCTGTCGAAGGACACCAGAAACAAAATTGTAGCCCTGCACTAGGCTGGGAAGACTAAATCTGCAAAAGGCAAGCAGCTTGGTTTGATGAAATCAACTGTGGGAGCAATAATAAGAAAATGGAAGACATACAAGACCACTGATAATCTCCCTCTATCTGGGGCGCCACACAAGATCTCACCCCGTGGGGTCAAAATTATCACAAGAACGGAGAGCAAAAATCCCAGAACCACACGGGGAACCTAGTGAATGATTTACATAGAGCTGGGACCACCGTAACAAAGGCTACCTTCAGTAACACACTACGCCGCCAGTGCCAGACGTGTTCCCCTGCTTAAGCCAGTACATGTCCAGGCCCATCTGAAGTTTGCTAGAGAGCATTTGGATTATCCATAAGAGTATTGGGAGAATGTCATATGGTCTGATGATACCAAAGTAGAACTGTTTGGTAGAAACACAACTCGTCGTGTTTGGAGGAGACAGAATGTTGAATTGCATCCACAGTATAACACACCACAGATCAACAAAGATTGGATCACCATTATAAGACCGGAATCGCTGCAAAAACTGGATCTGTTATCGGCACTAAGCACCAGGATCCAGTACCTTATATAGGAATGAGACAGCTGTAATTGTGGAATTAACTCCTGCAGGACTGAGGAACAAAGCACATGAAACAGTCTACGCCCAGCTCTGGCTGTCCAACCAGGAGACTGCAGGTTGCTTGTCAGACTCTGCAGTGTGAACAGAGCCTGACGCTGCCCTGGCACCTAATGAGTTTGGAACTGAACATCAAATGACACTGAGTCTCTCAGGATCAAATGTCATCTGATGGCCATGGAAACTAGACTTCCTACTCGGCGACCTAATCTGTTATTATTTCCCAAGATGATGCAGAATGATGGTTAAAATGGCATGTTTTTCTTGATTAAAAAAAATTATACCAAGAAGTATAATTTCAGAACTTGTTCCATCTTTAATGTTACCAACAATTTGTACAATTTAAAATAAACTGAAACTAATACTTTGTTAAAATACCTTTTGAATTTATGACAACACTCACTTTGGTAGGAGTGACACACCTAGAATTAGTAATCTATGCCCATTATTCCTTGCAGTAGCACGCATGTAAATTTGCGAGGGCATCTCCTGTGTGCAGACCTTTTCACGTCAACACACAGACTTTCAGCTGGATTTAAGTCTTTGCTTTGGCTGGACCATTCCAAGACTTTGATCTTCTCCTGGCAAGCCATTCTTTTCTTGTTTGTTGTTGTCCTGCTGAAAGATGAAATTCATCTTCAGCTTTTTAGCAGTGGTTTGAAGATTTTGCTGCAGAATTAATTGATATTTAGAACTCCTAATTCCTGCCAACTTGACTAAAACCCAGCATAATGCTGGCTCTACCATGCTTCACTGTGGGTTTGGTTTTCTTTTGGTGATCCACAAAAATTTAGCTTACGGCTAAAAAGTTCAACCTTGGTCTCATTAGACAGTAACATGTTTTTCAACGTGCTTTTGGGAAACTTAATGCAGGTATTGGATAAACATAGCTCAACTAGGATGTTTTTCTTTGTAACAAAAAAAGGCTTCCCTCTTAACACCCTACCCAACAGGCCAGACATATAAAGAATATGGGAGATTGTTGTCATATGCAGTAAACAACCAGTACTTGCTAGTTTATTGCAGCTCCTTTAATGTTGCTGTAGACCTATTGGCAGCCTCCTGGACAAATTTTCTTGTCTTTTCATCGATTTTTGAGGGACATCCCGTTCTAGTTAATGTCATTGTTGTTCAAAATTTAAGCCACTTGATTGTCTCACAGTGTTCCATGATATATTTAATGCCTTGAAATATTGTTGTACTCTTCTCCTGACTGATAACTTTCAACAATAAGATCCCTTTGCTGTGTTGTAAGCCGTTTACTGACCACGCCTTTTGCTGTACAAAATCACTTCAAATGATGGCAACTGTGCACTGGCTTTTATTTACCGTGAGTTTACATGTGATTGTATAATTCTTAAAATAACCTCATCCCCAATTATAAGAGGGTGTTCACACTTTATTTTAGTTTTGTTATTTTCATTATCCCTCTCAAATTGATTTCAGTTTGTTTCTCAATGGATTTGTCCAGATTATAGGCGACATTAAAGCTGGAAAAAGTTCTTAAAGTATTGTTCTTGGTGTGATATTATATATATATATATATATATATATATATATATATATACATACATATATATATATATATATATATATATATATATATATATATATATATATATATATATATATATATATATGGAAAAACCTGGCATTTTAACATGGGTGCACAGACTTATACTATCCAATCTATGTATTAACACACTCCCTACCATCCATACTACTTAGAAGGTTTTCAGGAATAACTTTTCTATGTCCATGTGCTTTCCCAGTATAAAAATACCAAGCTGACCTTTACACACCCGCCTGTGCTTCACTGCTGACTGTTATCTGTTTTGTTGCGCTATAGCTGTAAGGTCACGAATACAGAGTACATAACTGCTGCAGTCAATCACTATGCTCAGCGGTGATCTCAATGTCTGCTGATCACAGTGATTGGCTGCAGTGGTCACATGCTGTAGTTGTGATGTCACCATTGCAGCCTGTCAACAAAGACTGGGAGCAGATGTACCAGAGGCAGAATCGGTGGATTAGAGCTCAGTTTAGTATTTTTACACTGGAGAAACCTATGGATATAGACAATTATACCTGGAAAATAGTTTTAAAGAAAATAGTTTATTTTATTTAATTTCTACACAGCAAAGAAACTAGGTATTACAATAGTCTGCAGAGAAAGGGGGATTTATTGTTGAGCTGCTGAAAACCCCCTATTGAAGGTGCTTTGGTGGCTGCAATCTTGGTGCTGATAGCAGCAGTCTGTTGTTATGTTCCCCGTGTCTGTCTTCCTTTCGCCTGTGTTGTTTCCGTGCAGTGTTGGGGCCAGCATGTTTTACCTGCCCACTCCCTAGCCAATGACTGTTGTAGGGTCATCTCAGGGCTTCAGGTTCCTGCTTGGTGGCAGGTGAGGAACCTGTATAGGGCCTGGTTAGGAGTACAGGGTACAGCGGCAGGTAAGTGGAGGAGGTGTTCATCTTCCTTCGCACTAGCCCTAGGGCCCTCCATTGTTAAAGTGTACCCTTTGTTTGTTGTTGTATATCCCCCGTTGGTGTGTGTGTTTTGGCTCACTCCGCACTCTGCCCTAGTCCGTGCCGTGACAAGCATTAAGTACAGACCTTTGTGTTTTTGCTATTTTTAGATATTTTGAGAAAATTGTAAAAAAAAAAAGTTGGAATAATCTGTTGTGACCATGACAGATCTGTGTGTTAATTGCTACAGGCAGAATGCTTGTTTACTTGGACGATAAGTTAAACTAACAATGTCTCAATGAGCTATCTTTTAGATTTCCAGTATTGTTTTTTTGGGCTGCCGATTTTCCCTGGGGAAATCAGAACATTCCTTGGAATGATGCACTTTGGTTTTCAGTAATGTAAACTTTATTTTTTTTCACTGTAAAGTTATGTTTTAATTTAGTTTCTACAACAATTAGGCTGAGGGGTCATCATAATGGACACCTTATTCGCTTACAGAATGCGTATTACAGGTAAAGCATAGCAGAAAACCATCAGTCATATGATGGTCATTGCAATGTGATAACTGATAGCTTTCCTTTTATTTCATTATACGCTATACAATGGATAGACGGGTGATGGACAGATACAATCTGTGAATCTTTATTCTTTTAGTTTATAATTACATAGAAAATATCCTGCTGCATTAGGCCCGTGTGGCAGTATGGCTGATGGATTGGCAGGTGGAGTATATGTTATCCTGCCAGTGGGTGGCAGCACACACTTATCTTTTCATGTAGCTCTCACTGATGATTGGTGTGTAATTTACAGTAAAAAACTGAATAATTTTACCAAAATCCAACATGATGTTATTCTTGCTTTATTGGAACGTACAATACTTTACTTCAGCTGAGAAAGCGCATGACAGAATATGGGACGTTCGCTTTTGTGTGTATTGCTAATTATGATGTCAATCATTTACTGGGATTTTCTGATTTGTAACGCCCCAGTGCACCTCCAGCATGATTTACATATGACACATGCCAGAATGCTCATTAATACCACATCACATCTCTACAAAAAAGTTATATTTATGCCTTTTAGGCATATTTGAGGGACAGTATATACAGTGCCTTGCGAAAGTATTCGGTCCCCTTGAATTTTTCAACCTTTTCCCACATTTTAGGCTTCAAACCTAAAGATAAAAATTTGAATGTTATGGTGAAGAAACAACAAGTGGGACACAATTGTGAAGTTGAACGAAATTTCTTGCTTATTTTAAACTTTTGTAAGAAAGAATAAACTGGAGATTGGGGCGTGCAATCTTATTCGTCCCCTTTACTTTCAGTGCACCAAACTCACTTCAGAAGTTCATTAAAGGGGTTATCCGGCTTCTTTGACATTTTTCTTTTATTTCCCTATTGGGCTACATTGGGGCAGGTAAGTAGATAGAGACCACTTACCTGCCCTGCTGTCAGCCCCTCTCCCCCGGCTCAGAGCGGTCATGTGACCGCTCCTGCCACGATTTTGCTGCTTCCGGTCATTTCATGTCAACATGGGCAGGGCCATGTTGACATGCAAATGTGGAACAGCATGTCGCCTGCCTGCTGGGTGTCTACAGTGTGATGAGCCCCGCCCCCCTTCCCTGCACCCTCCCACACATTTCCCCGCACCTCCAGTAACCTCCCCCTGCACTGCTGTGGGGTCCGTAACCTGGGGGCGGGGCCTGGCGGCAGCTGCCATGGTGTCAGCTCCAGCACCGGGCCCCCTGCCCAGGATCGCACATTCAAATGTACCGGCATCACAGATCACCGATGCCGGTACATTTGAAAGTGCCGATGAGAAGCAGCGCAGCGCAGCTTCTCATCACTGTCCCTCCCGCTGTCTGTGCTCTCTTCAGCACAGCGGTGACGTCACTACTGTGCTGAAGAGAGCACAGACAGAGCGGCGGGGACCGAGGACGGGTGAGTATGTATTCCACATGTGTTCCCTATGGGGATGGGGGATGGGGGTCGGTGCAGAGCCATATGTGTGCGTGTGAGGTGCAGAGCCATATGTGTGCTAGTGAGGTGCAGAGCCATATGTGTGCGTGTGCAGAGCCATGTGTGTGCGTGTACGGTGCAGAGCCATATGTGTGCGTATGCGGTGCAGAGCCATATGTGTGCGTGTGCGGTGCAGAGCCATATGTGTGCGTGTGCGGTACAGAGCCATATGTGTGCGTGTGCGGTGCAGAGCCATATGTGTGCGTGTGCAGAGCCATATGTGTGCATGTGCGGTGCAGAGCCATATGTGTGCGTGTGCGGTGCAGAGCCATATGTGTGCGTGTGCAGAGCCATATGTGTGCGGTACAGAGCCATATGTGTGCGTGTGCGGTGCAGAGCCATATGTGTGAGTGTGCAGAGCCATACGGGTGCGGTGCAGAGCCCTATGTGTGCGTGTGCGGTGCAGAGCCATATGTGTGTGTGTGCAGAGCCATATGTGTGCGGTACAGAGCCATATGTGTGCGTGTGCGGTGCAGAGCCATATGTGTGCGTGTGCAGAGCCATATGTGTGCGTGTGCAGTACAGAGCCATATATGTGCGTGTGCGGTGCAGAGCCATATGTGTGCGGTGCAGAACCATATGTCTGCGTATGCGGTGCAGAGCCATATGTGTGCGTGTGCGGTACAGAGCCATATGTGTGCGGTGCAGAGCCATATGTGTGCGTGTGCGGTGCAGAGCCATATGTGTGCGTGTGCGGTGCAGAGCCATATGTGTGCGTGTGCGTGTGCAGAGCCATATGTGTGCGGTGCAGAGCCATATGTGTGCGTGTGCGGTACAGAGCCATATGTGTGCGTGTGCGGTGCAGAACCCGATGTGGGGCTGTTATTTGCAATGCTGTAGTGATACCAGGTCAGGTGCTGGGGAAGAATACTGACAGGGAATGTGTGTGCAGGGGGCGGGCAGAGGGTGGGGCTGGACACTGAGGCTGGGCGGTGACAGCTCTGACTGAGGTTTTGCACAGGAAGTGGTCATGTTTGCTGGATCTGAATGTAAACAAGAGCTGCAGAGAATAAAGGGATAATTCAAGAGGAACAAAAGTTAGAAAACAAAAAATAACAATGTAGGTGTGATTTATATGACAATACAGCACAGATAAACTCAAACATTTTTGTTAAGCTAATGTCGGACAACTCCTTTAAGGATCTCTGAATGATCCAATGTTGTCCTAAATGACTGATGATGATAAATATAATCCATCTGTGTGTAATGAAGGCTCCGTATAAATGCACCTGCTCTGAGACAGTCTCAGTGTTCTGTGTAAAGCACAGAGAGCATCATGAAGACCAAGGAACACAACAGGCAGGTCAGTGATACTGTTGTGGAGAAGTTTAAAGCTGGATTTGGTTACAAAAAGATTTCCACAACTGTAAACATCCCAAGGAGCACTGTGCAAGCGATCATATTGAAATGGAAAGAGTATCATACTACTGCAAATCTAACAAAAATTTCATCTTAAACAAGGAGAAGACTGATTAGAGATGCAGCCAAGAGGCCCATGATCACTCTGGATAAACTGCAGAGATCTACAGCTGAGGTGGGAGAGTCTGTCCATAGGGTAACAATCAGTTGTACATTGCACAAATCTGGCCGTTATGGAAGAGTGGCAAGAAGAAAGCCATTTCTCAAAGATATCCATAAAAAGTGTTGTTTAAAGTTTACCACAAGCCAGCTGGGAGACACACTAAACATGTGGATGAAGGTGCTCTGGTCAGATGAAACCAAAATTTAACTTTTTGGGCACAATGCCAAACGATATGTTTGGCGTATAAGCAACACAACTTATCACCCTGAACACACCATCCCCAATGTCAAACATGGTGGTGGCAGCATCATGGCTTGGGCCTGCTTTTCTTCAGCAGGGACAGGGAAGATGGCTAAAATTGATGAGAAGATGGATGGAGCCAAATACAGGACCATTCTTGAAGAAAGCCTGTTGTAGTCTGCAAAAGACCTGAGACTGAGACGGAGATTTGTCTTCCAACAAGACAATGATCCCAAACATAAAGCAAAATCTACAATGGAATGGTTCACAAATAAACGTATCCAGGTGTTAGAGTGGCCAAGTCAAAGTCCAGTCCTGAATCCAATCGAGAATCTGTGGAAGGAGCTGAAAACTGCTGTTCATAAACGCTCTCCATCCAACCTCACTCAGCTCCAGCTGTTTTCAGAGGAATTATGGGCAAGAATTTTAGTCTCTCTATGTGCAAAACTGATAGAGACATACCCCAAGCGACTTGCAGCTGTCATCGCAGCAAAAGGTGTCGCTACAAAGTATTAACTTAAAGGGGCCGAATAATATTGCTTTTCAGTTTATTTTTTATAAAAGTTTAAAATAAGCAATAAATTTCGTTCTACTTCACAATTGTGCCCACTTGTTGATTCGTCACCATAAAATTTTAAGTTTTTTATCTTTATGCTTGAAGCCTGAAATGTGGGAAAAGGTTGAAAATTCAAAGGGGCCGAATACTTTCGCAAGGCACTGTATAAGTAACACATTGAAAACACCATGCTGCAATCAGTTTCTTTGTTCTTATAGGAGTCTCATTGGTCTGACCTCCAAAAAGTCATACACTGATTAAATATTTGGGGGAAACTGGTAATTGTACCGCTATGTATGGGGAAGTACCAAGCGACCGGCAAAAGAGAAGGGGACCCCTGCGTGTAAAGAAGGGGAAGATGGGGACCCCTGACCAAACCTACTGCTGGTCCCTGGGGTTCCTCACCACCCTAGATAGGTTCTGCACCTATGCGCCGAGCCGGATACCTGACCTCAGCTACCATTAGTGCTGGACCCTAAATAGGGAACAGATGGGATGAGCTCTTTGTCAATCCCACTGAATACTAAAGGAAGACACCAGGAGAACACATAGGGGACAGACTGTTAATTAGATTTCGGTGCACAGGGGATAGACTGTACACTGGGTCTTCTGCTCTCTGTCAGCGATTTCTCGACCCCCTCCGCCTGCCACCGGTCTTTGAATGGCAGGTTACTGCTTTTTCAGTGACCTGCCTCCTTTGTTTGAAGTCTTGCACTGGTGCTGTCATTGTTGTGGGCAACGCATGCTAACAGCAATGATAGCGCCATTTTATTGACTCAATCTATGCACGTGCCACCCACGGCATTAGTGCAAGACTTCAAACAAAGGAGGCAGGTCACTAAAAAAGCAGTAACCTGCCATTCAAAGACCAAGAGATGTTCAGAGCTTGGGCAATTTTCTTATAACCTAACCCTGCTTTACGCTTCTCCTCAACTTTATCCCTGACCTGTCTGGTGTGTTCCTTGGTTTGCATGATGCTGTTTGATCCCTAATGTTCTCAAATAAACCTCTGAAGGATTCACAGATCAGCTGTAGTTATAGTGAGTATAAATTACATACAGGTGGACTCAATTTACTACATGCCTTCTGAAGGATATTGGTCACTCAGGATTTTATTTAGGGGTACCAGACTACCGTGAGCTGAATATAAATGCACATTGTGTTGGTATATCACATAACATCCCAATAAAAATAAATTTAGTTTGTGGGTCTAACTTAATAATAATAATTCTATTTATACAGCACCAACATATTCCGCAGCACTTTACAATAAGTGGAGGCATTTACAGACAATACAAAGTAATACATAGTTCTATAGTTACGGGGGGAGTCAAGGCCCTGCTAGCAAGTTTACAAGCTCTATAAGACAAATAGGTAGGATGCGCTTGTTAGGTAGGGTCCAGCCATCATTATAATAAATAGGGGTTTTCATATAAAGCTTCATGATCCAGTCATCAGCCATTATTTGTTTAAGTGAAGTTACCAAATGCTATTGGATGCATGGGGGATGGGGAGACAGATGAATAGGAGGGAACAGATTCTTATTAATATATACAAAGAGGGAAGAGTTAAGTTAGTGAGTTGAGGTGATAGGTATGTCTAAAGAGATGTGTTTTTAAAGAACGATTAGAAAAGTGAGGGCTAAGTATTAGATCATCTGGGGTCATGTGTGCCAGAAAACTGGTACAGCACCAGAGAAGTCTTGGAGACTGAGGTGCGAGGTTCGGATTATGGAGGATGTTAGTCTTAGATCAGTTGCAGAACAGAGAGCACGAATAGGGTAATAGACAGAGATGAAGCAGGAGATAGAGGGTGGTGCAAAACTGTGTAGGGGTTTGTGGGTGAGAGAAATAAGTTTGTATTATAGTTGGAATCTCTGACACTATGGTTTGGTGAGGGCTGGCAGTAAGGACCTGACTGACGACTATTATGTCCCCTGAGGAGTCTGAGTGACGAAACGCGTCGGGACGTCGGGATGTCATCAGGGTCAGCATAGGGGTCCAGCTTGAGACCTAGTTGTGGTCCGTCCTTGTTAGCAGTTGTTATTATTTTGTATCCGAGAAGTGGTAGGGCCAGTATATGGCGGACGACTCTACTGCTCAGGATCAAGAGACTGCATGACCTCCCATGAAAAGGGATTGGGTGAGACCATTCCTTTTATAAATGCCTAAAAGTCTACTGCATATTTATGTACATGTATGACTGACCATTGTCAGCTAATTGAGTGCATACTGATTTGCTTTTTTAGGTATTATTTCGTTTGTTGTGTTTTTTGTCAATTGGACCATTGTCCTTTGCCTACAGCAACATCACTTTTCTGTTTTTGTTTGTTTGGTTTTTCTCTTGTGTTTGTTTTTTCTAGTGGCCATCACTAGACGGGACCCCCTGTGGGTGTGTCCCTATTTGGCTAACTTAAGTGGCCATGGTGTGTTCACCTTAGATAGTGATAACTTTTTGAACCTGACTTGTATGCATCAGAGTAATTAACGTTGCTCTTTTAAGGTTATTAATAAAGGTGTATATTTTAATGCTATATTGCACACTAATATTTTGGGATTGCTGATTTACTATTATAGTCTGTAGTGAATGGGCCACCAGTGCAATGACTGACACAAGGTAGAGACATTGGTGAAATGGCTGTACAGAAATATGACCCTGGATGAAACATTTAGGACGGATTGGAGAAAAGCAAGTTTGGTTACAGGGAGACCAATCAGAAGAGGGTTGCAGTAGTCCAGATGAGAATGAATAAGGGCGACAGTAAGACTTTTTGGAAAAAATGTTTTAAAGGTCTCAAGGTATAAATACTTTTTCAAGATATTGTATTGTCCACCGTCTTTTAACTAATGGGGGAAAGTTTAAATAATGTTTTAGCCATGTTTATTTGATTTCTTTTCCTCCGAAGCTTACAACATCCTGGTACACAGGAAGACTGACTGCATGTGCCTAATATAAAGACAATGATTTGACACGGAATTGTGGCTCATGGTATGACTAACCATGAATATCTACAACACATTAGATGCAACAATCTGTCACTTTACCCGGCTCATCCCGATTGCATTGGTTCGGTGACAATTGGGGTAATGTAAGGGGTTAATAACAGCTCACAGCTGTCACTAAGCCCTAGAATACTAATCGGAGGCATCTATGAAACTCCCCCCATTAGTAATACTGTAAGTGAAAAGATAGAAACACAAACACCGAAAAAATCCTTTATTTGAAATGAAATATTAAAAACCCACCCTCTCTCTCCAATTTATTAATCCCTAACTCCCAGGTCCGACAAAATCCACACCAGGTCCAACGATGATCCTGACTCTGCTATATACTGCATTTATATGCATGGGCACAGAACATGACTGCACACTATGGCTTAAGTCAGAGACTAACTGATCTGAAATTTATGCACCAAATTCCTGCATCAAATCTGCATCTTCTGGCAAAAAAATCCACATCTAAACGCAATTCGGTTTTGATGCGATATTGATGCGAATTTTTTGCCAGAAGATGCAAAAATGATTTGGTATATAAATTTCAGCACAAAAAAAAAAAACGGTTTTGATGCTGTTTCAGTGCGGCTTTTTGCCAGGAGATGCAAATTTGGTACCGAAATGTCTGCACCAGATTTCTGCACCAAATTTGCATCTCCTGACAGAAAACCGCACCAAAACGGCATCAAAACTGTTTTTATACTTTTTTTTTCCAAGAGATGCAGATTTGGTGCTGAAATTTACACACCATATTTCTGCACCAATCTGTATCTCCTGGTAAAAAAATATCATAATAGTGCATCATCACCGTGTTGTGTTTTCATGCGTTTTTTTTGCAGTGGTTTTATACCAGGAGTTGCAGGTCCAATTGAACTTCGTTCCCCTGAGGTGAGGTCACTGAGCTCAATGAGTTTACCTTAGGTCAGTCTACATGCAGTTACAGGTGGTGCACCGTGGGAGCCTTCAGCTGTGACCGCACATAAACTCTCTCTACCTGCAGCCGCTACGGGCAGTCATGTTCTGTGCTTGCTCGCTGCAACTGCAGGATGTAGCAGAGCCAGGATGGTCGTGGATTGCGTCAAACCCGGGTGTTTTGGGAGTTAATAAAGATGGTAGTTTCTTTTTGTATTTTATTTCAAATACATTTTTTTTGGTGTTTATTTTTATTTCTTTTCACTTACAGGTTAGTAATTGGGGGGTCTAATAGATACCTCCCATTACTAATCTAGGGCTAAGTGGCAGCTCTGAGCTGTCATTAACCACTTACATTACCCTGATTGCCACCGCACCAGGACAATCAGGATGACCGGGAAAACTGTTGCTATTGTCGTATCTAATAAATGCGACAATTCTGGATGGCTGTAGGCTGCTCTTTTTACCCTAGGGGCCCAATACCCATGGGTCTCCCTAGCCTGAGAATACCAGCCCCCAGCTGTCGGGTTTATCATGGCTGGGTATCAAAATTAGGGGTAACTGCACACCGTTTCTTAAAATTATTTACTTAAATAATTAAAAAAACACAGCATGGGGTCCCTCTTATTTTGATACACAGCCAAGATAACCACACGGCTGGGGGCCGCAGCCTGTTGCCATATGCTTTATCTGTGCTGGGTGTCATAATATTGGGGGAACCTACGCCAATTTTTTTTATTTATTTATTTAATTTTACACCACTATAGAGAGCAATCATGCACACTGTCACACAGGGTGGGGGCGTGGTCTGCCTGTAACCAGAGACACCGGGACTGCGGGTGGGCAGGGAAAGCAGTGAAAATATATGAGGATAAGGAGCGGCCCCGAAAGCAGTGTTACAGCAGCGCGGGAGACTTGGTAAGTATAACGCTCCGGCTTTATTCCCTATTTTCTTTCATTTTCCTTTTTTTTTTTTTTTTTTTTTTTTAATTATTCAGGTGACCGAATCTGGATGAATAAACTGAGTTCCCTGAAAACTCAGTGTTTCGGGTCAGTGGATGAATATTATCTATTTGGTACGGATCCGAAATTTGACAATCCAGGTTCACCTATCACTTTTGATAAGTTAAACTTTGATCACCATGTTAGACAACCAATCAGAACTAATTATCAAAATCTGTTTGAGCAAAATGAATATATACCCAAATGAAAGTAACAATTTTCTCTGTTATTGTACAGCTGAGATAAATGCAAAGCTTAAAAATGTTGCATATTAAAATTGCTTTGCAGTGTGAAATGTAGGAAAAATGGGCATTATCTCTATTCCATGATGGAGTTGTAAGGCCGGGGCCACAAGGGGACTAATGCAATCCTCGCATGACACTCGGCTCACGCTGGCAGCACAGTGTCATGCGGGTGTCACTGCGACTGAGGTCCGATCCTGCGATCGGACCTCAGCTGCGGGGGACGGGCTGGCACTGAGGAGGGGTGGGCCGGCACGGAGGAGGGGAGAGAGGGATTTATCTCCCTCTCTCCTCTGTAGCTGGTTATTGCCATTCTCGCCCTGCACTCGCGGTACACCGGTGTACCGCGAGTGCAGTGCGATCTTTCTCTTGACCTATAGACTTGAATAGGTGCGAGAGAAAGAGTCTCGCATTATAATCGCGGCATGCTGCGATTGTTTTCTCGGTCCGATTGTGGCCGAGAAAATAATCGCTCATGGGTGCTGACACATAGGCCAATATTGGTCCGAGTGGCATGCGATGTTTTATCGCATTCCACTCGGTCCGATTTTCATGCCGTGTGTCTTAGGCCTAAAGCTGCAAATGAAATAGGACCAAGGTTTTCTGCAGCCTCCGTCTATGACAGAGATACAAATTCATTGGTGATACGCATCACCCACATTTACAAGACATTACCATCTAATAGTCTTTTACAGCCTCTGTCTGCGACAGAGTGACAATCCCTTTTGGGAATTTTGACACTTGCATCACTTGCATGATACACCACGAAGGACCGGCAACAATAAAGCCCTCATGGGAATTAACCATATTCTACTTATGTTAGAAGAAACTACAGACTCTAATGTCCTTCATGGGAACATCCCCTATCTATTATACTCTCTAAATCCTTGATAAAAGCCTATATACAGGCCGAAATGTTGAATGGACTATATCTGTTTTTGTTGCCTTAAGAATACAGTAAAGCATTACAAAAGAAGCAACTCTGAATGTTTTTCTAGTTTTACAAAAAACGTCTCCTTTTTGTGTCTTATGTTATTGTAGGAAGGTTAAAACAGGCTTCAGCGGTAAGAAGTTAAAGGTAACTGACTGAGATAGACTGGTGTGTGAGCAAAGTTGAGTTTCCCAGGCAGTGTCTCCCTAAGCATATGAGAGCTAAAGGCCCTATTCTGGCCCTACTGGCAAACCCCTGACCCACTCCTCTATGAGGAGAATAGACTTGGAGCCACGGAAAGGCAAAGTGACTATCACGAATTGTACTCTGGCACTAGCCTGGGATGTGCTGGGACTCACAGGACCGGTAAGAGCAGAAACATTCTAGAGGGAATTGGAAGTGTGTCTGAATATGTTTTGTGTTTTGTACAACTGAATTGTGATGAAATTTATATGCCTGCCATCTCATGTACAGTATGTAGTTGATGAAGAGGAACCGTTGAGTAATATTGACTTGTTTAAACTGAACTGGTCATCTACTTGTGGGTACCAGGTGTCAATTGGTCCTGGCTGGCCAAAACCATAGGCACCATGCCGCCTACTTAGGCATACTGCTCACACAGAGCAAGTCCTCACACCGAGCCAGGACCGCGTCTTTCATGTAGTGTACTGGGCCATATACTACATGTTACAGTTTGTAATTTGTAGTATAATAATATACTCTGTGAACAGCCAGCTTCTTTAGCAATGACCTTTTGTGGCTTACGCTCCTTGTGGAATGTGTCAATGACTGCTTTCTCGAGATCTCTCAAGTCAGCAGTCTTCCCCATAATTGAACTGAACCAGACTAATGGACCATTTTAAACGCTTAGGAAGCCTTTGCAGGTGTTTTGTGGTAATTATTCTAATTTTCTGAGATAATGACTTTTGCGTTTCCATTGGCTGTAAGCCATAATCTTCAACATTAACAGAAATAAAACACTTGAAATAGATCACTCTATTTGTAATGACTATAGAATATATGCGTTTCCCCTTTTGTATTGAATTACTGAAATAAATTAACTTTTTGATGATATTCTAATTTATTGAGATGCACCTGTATATATGAAAAAAAGAAAGTAAACAGCGTGTGTGTGTGTGTGTGTGTGTGTGTGAAAGCATGGGAGTCTCACAAAGGGAGAGCTAAGGAAACAAATGAGCAGACCAAAGTGTAAAATCAAATCACCACACATAACCATTATATTATGATTAATACAACTGTAACCAATGCATGATCATAGTTACCATATGAATATGCCTCAGGGACACCCAGGGGGCATTTGACACTCATATTGATATTTCTTATTGCTATAAGGTTCACTGCTGTCTAAAAACCCATGCAAAAATGCTGCAAAAATTCCGCAAATATGCAGCAAATCCTACTGTCTTTATAGCGTTTTTGTCTGTCTTCATTGAAGTTAATTGGTGAAAAAACGCTGCAAAAAATGCTGAACGCATTGACGTGCTGCAGATTATTTTCTGTACCAAATCTGCTGGTCACAAATAAACAATATGTGCATGATAGTTCAGGATTCTCCTTGACTTTGCTGGCATCAGGATTCCCTTCAGGTTTTATGATAAATCGGCAAAAAAACGCATAAAGAAGCAACGTGTGCACACAGCCTAATACTTCATCCGGTTCCAAATCACACCTCTCCACCTCTTTAAAAGCTGCATTGTGTCCCAAGTAAATGAGGGAAGTATGTAAATATAACTCAATTCCTGGGCTACCCAGAAGTTGACCTTCTCCGTAAAGCCTGCTTTACACGTTGCAATTAGTTGTACAATCGCATTTGCGATGTGACACGCCCAGGTTGCATACGGGATCTTATGAGATTGCACGTAGGTCGTTCATTTGCTGTCACACGAGCGTTAGTAGTCTATGTTAAATTGATCAATTTTGTGTGCGCTCCTTTAGATCATGTGTTCTGTGACGTATGCATTGGGCACCCTTTTTTTTTTTATTGACTTGCCAAGCGTGTGTAATGTGTAGGGATGCGTTTTTACTATGTCATCTGCCATTCAGCTCTGCTACATGGCCGCTGACAGCAGACACAGACAGCCATGTAGCAGCGGTGAATGGCAGATGACAGCAGACACAGAAAGAGCCGCACTGTCAGAATGAACTCGGGTGAACTTCACCCGACTTCATTGTCATGCTGCGGCTCTGTCTGTGTCGCGCCCTGATTAGCGGTCACCTGTGAAGGACTCACCGGTGACCACTAAACTCCTGAGTAACTGAATTGAGCAGCCCTCTCTCATATACTCACCGATCCCCGATCCCCGGCGCGGCACTGCATTCACACTGCTCCGGCGGCTTTTACTATTTTGAAAAAGCTGGCCGCCCATTAAACAATCTCGTATTCCCTGCTTTCCCCGCCCACCGGCGCCTATGATTGGTTGCAGAGAGACACGCCCCCACGCTGAGTGACAGGTGTCACACTGCACCCAATCACAGAAGCCGGTGGGCGTGTCTATACTGTGCAGTGAAATAAATAATTAAACAATTAAAAAAAACGGCGTGCGGTCCCCCCCAATTTTAAAACCAGCCAGATAAAGCCATACGGCTGAAGGCTGGTATTCTCAGGATGGGGAGCTCCACGTTATGGGGAGCCCCCCAGCCTAACAATATCAGCCAACAGCCGCCCAGAATTGCCGCATACATTATATGCGACAGTTCTGGGACTGTACCCGGCTCTTCCCGATTTGCCCTGGTGCGTTGGCAAATCGGGGTAATAAGGAGTTATTGGCAGCCCATAGCTGCCAATAAGTCCTAGATTAATCATGTCAGGCGTCTATGAGACACCTTCCATGATTAATCTGTAAATTACAGTAAATAAACACACACACCCGAAAAAATCTTTTATTAGAAATAAAAAACACAAACATATACCCTGGTTAACCACTTTAATCAGCCCAAAAAAGCCCTCCATGTCCGCCGGAATCCAGGATGATCCACCGTCGCTTCCAGCGCTGCTGCATGGAGGTGACCGGAGCTGCAGCAGACACAGCCGCTCCTGTCACCTCCACACAGCTAATGAAGGGAATAGCGAGATCAGCTGAGCTGTCACTGAGGTTACCCGCTGTCACTAGATACAGCGGTGGCCACGGGTAACCTCAGTGACAGCTCAGCTGATCACGCGGCTCTCTTCATTAGCTGTGTGGAGGTGACAGGAGCGGCTGTGTATTCTGCAGCTCCGGTCACCTCCATGCAGCAGCGCTGGATGCAACGCTGGAGCATCCTGGATTCCGGCGGACATGGAGGGCTTTTTCGGGCTTATTAAAGTGGTTAACCAGGGTATATGTTTGTGTTTTTATTTCTAATAAATGATTTTTCGGGTGTGTGGGTTTATTTACTGTAATTTACAGATTAATCATAGAAGGTATCTCGGGGAGACGCCTGACATGTTTAATCTAGGACTTATTGGCAGCTATGGGCTGCCAATAACTCCTTATTACCCCGATTTGCCAACGCACCAAGGCAAATCGGGAAGAGCCGGGTACAGTCCCAGAACTGTCGCATATAATGTATGCGGCAATTCTGGGCGGCTGTTGGCTGATATTGTTAGGCTGGGGGGCTCCCCATAACGTGGAGCTCCCCATCCTGAGAATACCAGCCTTCAGCTGTATGGCCTTATCTGGCTGGTTTTAAAATTGGGGGGGGACCACACGCCGTTTTTTTTAATTATTTAATTATTTATTTCACTGCACAGTATAGACACGCCTACCGGCTGCTGTGATTGGGTGCAGTGTGACACCTGTCACTCAGCGTGAGGGCGTGTCTCACTGTAACCAATCATAGGCGCCGGTGGGCGGGGAAAGCAGGGAATACGAGATTGTTTAATGGGCGTCCGGCTTTTTCAAAACAGTAAAAGCCGCCGGATCAGTGTGAATGCCGTGCAGTGCCGCGCCGGAGATCGGGGATCGGTGTGTATGAGAGAGGGGAATAGACTGACATGGACAGAGAGAGAGAAACAGAGATAGTGACCGACTGACAGAGATTAGTGAATGACAGACATTATGAGGCGCTTCAGAACGCAGCTTTTCAGCTGCGCTCTGAAGCGGACCTTTTTTAAGGTGCGGTGCAGAGCGCACACCTGCGCACATAGCATCAGACACCAAAATCGTATGAGGGATGTCACACGTTACAATTGACTAGGTTCGTGCAACAAAACGCTCAATTCTAGACAAAGATACGATGTGTTTGCGATCAACGATTTTGCGTTCAATCCTGATCGCACGTAGATGTCACACGCAGATACCTCGCAAACGATGCCGGATGTGCGTCACTTACAACTTGACCCCAACGACGGATTGTGAGATATATTGAAGCGTGTGTTGGGGGCTTAAGACTGCCAATACTAGAGATAATTGGTCTCACGGGAGGTTTTCCAGATTTTATAAACTTTAGGGAGCACATAAATAGTGCCTACCTTTGGATTCTTTACTGATAGATAATCCTTTTTACTCTTAACTATTAGTGATGGGCAACCCGAACTGTAAAGTCAGTTCCAGATACCTAGTATCCGTGCAACCACCCCAAATACAGAGTTCTCAGATAACTTCGTGTAACTATTCGGATTCGTCCACCCGGATAATTAACAAAAAAAAAAGGGAAAATAGGGAATAAAACAGGAGCGATATACTTTACCAAGTCTCCCATGAGGCTGTAACACTACTTCTGGGGCTGCTCATTACTCTCATACATATTCACTTTTTCCTCTACCCACCAGCAGTCCCGGTCTGTGATTAGTTGCAGTCAGACCGTGCCCCCACCCTGTGTGACAGCGTCTGTGGTTGCTTGGAATCACACACGCTGTCTACGTCTCTATAGTGATGTAAAAATAAGTAAATAAAAAAATTGCCATAGGGTCCCCCCATATACCCAGCGCAGATGAAACAGTTTTTTAAAAAACAGTGTGCAGTTACCCCCAATTTTGATATCCAGCCATGGTAAAGCCAAGAGCTGGGGGCTTGTATTCTCAGGCTGGGGAGATCCATGGGTATTGGGCCCTCCCCAGCCTAAAAATTGCAGCCTGCAGCTGCCCAGAATTATTGCATCCATTAGACTTTACTTGGCTCATCCTGGGTGCCCTGATGTGGTGGCAACTTGGATAATATAAGAGGGATAATATAATGAAGACTCACAGCTTCCACTTAGGCCTAGACTATTAATAGTAGGTGTCTGTGAGACCTCTCATTACTAATACTCTAAAGAAAAATAAATAAATACGAACACCAAAAAAATCCTTTATTTTAAATAAAATACAAAAAAAACACCCTTTTTCTATAATTTAATAACCCAAAACACCCAGTTCCGACGTAATCCACATAAGGTCCCACAATGAGTCTGGCTCTGCTACATACTGAAGTCACAGTGAGCGGGCACAGAACATGACTGCACACTGTGGCTTCAGGCAGAGACGTTTTTATCTGCGGTCACAGCTGGAGATTCCCACAGTCCCACTGTGACCGCAGGTAAACTGACCTCAGGTGACCTTATTGAACTCAGTAACCTCACCTCAGGTGAACTGAGTTAAATGGGACCTGCATCTCCTGGCAAAAAAACATTAATACTGCATCTCCTGGCAAAAAAAAACACATCAAAATGACATACAGTTTTGAGGCAATATTTTGCCAGGAGATGCACATTTGGTGCTGAAATTTATATACCAAGTTCCTGCACCAAATCTCCATCTCTTGGCAAAAAAACCGCACAGAAACGGTTTTGACGCAGTTTCAGTGTGGGTTTCTGCCAAGAGATGCAAATTTAGTGCTGAAATGTCTGCACCATATTACTGCACCAAATTTGCATCTCCTGGCAGAAAACCGCAAGACCCCATAACTTTTTGTAAACAAATATTTGTATCAGTCTCAAAAAGTTTGGCTATATGTATACATTCACACTTCTACAGGCCTCAGGGATAAAATTATTAGACACTTATTGTTGACTCATTGTTCGTAAAAAGATTGCTGGTAAGTAGAGATTAATGGACCCGTTGAACTTCGGGTACTCTTGGTTCAGCCAGACTTTAAATAGTTCAGTTCAGACTTCACATAAACTTGATCCCAGAGCCCGAACCCTATTGGAAATCACTGATTGGACAGTTCGGCCCTACATCTACTTACAGCCAGCCATAAACAGAGCATTTCTGGGGGAGAGTGTTTTTTTCTTTTTTTTTGTACACACAACCTCTGAAAACGTTGTTTTTACCCCAGTGAGAGCGATTCAGAGACTACAAGCAGCACTCACTGGGCCGAGCACTGTGCGTACCAGAGCATGCCAATGCTCAATCGGGTGGTTAGCATACAAACTGCACCCGAACTCCAAACTCATGTACTGATTTTTTTTTTATAAATTCAATGTTCGTTATGAACCCTGAACATTACAGTTCGGGTACCCTTATCTCTACTGCCATGCTAAAAAATAAATAAAATCATAGCAGTTCTTGTCTATTCTGATGCCACAGAAGAGCTACTGTAACATAAATTGCTGATAAAGCTAATCATGGCTATGATAGAAAAGTGTCAGAACACAGAGAAAACAGCTACATAAACTGTAACCTATTAAACGTGTAGCATTTACATTAACACCACATACATGAACATTTTTGCAGACATAGTATACTTCTTCATGATGAATTTATTCCTTAATGTCAGTGATATTGTGACACACTGCTGTAAAAGTCTCCCCGGGGGCTGCATTTGGCGCCCCTTAGAGGGAGCCGGCCATTCTGTGAGTGCAGCTCTCAAGCTGATAGCCGCACTCATAGAAACTGCAGAGCAATGTCTGTAGTGTGATCAGGTCAGCTGATCACACTGCTGACTTGGAAGTCAGGGCCGCAGCGCAGAGGTGTGAGACAATGTTGGTTATAAGTGTTCCAGTGGAGTTAAAGACACCGGAGAGGAACAGTATGGGGTGAGGTATCTATGAGCACAGAATGGGGGGACAGGTGGTGCGGTAAGGGTAGTAACTATAGACACAGTATGGGGGGAGAGAGGGTGGGGTGAGAGAACGATCTGTGGATGCAGTATGGGGGAACAGAGGGTGGGGAGAAGGCAATATCTATAGACACATTATGGGGGAGAGAGGGTGGGGAGAGGGAACTATCTGTTGACACAGTATGGTGGGAAGACAGGATGGGGAGGGGGAAGTATCATGGGACACAGTATGGGGAGAGAGAGGATGAGGGGTGATGTATGTGGAGAGAGAGGATGAGGGATGATGTATGGGGAGAGGGTGAGCGGTGAGGTATATAGACAGTATAGAGGGTGAGGGGTGATGTATACAGACATAGTATAGGGAGTGAGGGTGAGGGGTGATGTATACAGACATAGCATAGGGAGCGAGGGTGAGGGGGGAATGTATACAGACATAGTATGTGGAGCGATTGGGGGAATGTATACGGACATAGTATGGGGAGCAAACGAGGAAAACATTTTGAGGACACAGAATAAAGAGTGACATGGTATGAGGAGCAAGTGGGTAGGATGTGGAGTGAGGGGAAAGGTATATGGACACAGGAGGTAGTGAGGAGACAGTAAGGGATGAGAAAAATGTAAAGGGGCACAGAATAGAGACTGGGTAGTGGAGGGTGGGGCGGTATGGTGAGGGGGCAGAATGGGAAGACAGTGTGAGGCCATAGCAAGGAGGGGTGTATGATGAGAGAGCACAGTATAAAGAATGGGCAGTATAAGGGGACACAGTGTAAAGGACAGTGTGAAGAGTAGGCTCAGTATTGAAAGGAGAGGGCAGTGTGGAGGGCATGTAAAATAAGAGGGACAGTGTGTGGGTCATATTTTGTGCAGCGAACATAGTGAGGGGCCATTATTTATTCTGGGGCACAGTGTAGGGCAGATATTTTTAAATAGAAGCATCATAATCATTCTGCTATTTTTAGGGGCATTGTGCCGGGATGTGCTGCAGAAGATTGGAGAAGATGGAAGTCTGCAGAGACGAGAAATGAATATGAAAAGTAATCACAGCGTCAGAACAAGATGAAGAATAGAAAGAAACAACTCAGACACAACATCATCTATAAGGTACCTGAATGTAAATGTTTATTTGTGATACTGACTATGCCCATCATTAGGCCTTGGTCTCACTTGCACATTGCTTCTGATGTGAGAGCAGTGGGAGCTCCACTGATCAGCTGTTTTTGGTGCAGCTGGAAATGCTTATTTCTGGATCTGCTCCATCCTCTGATAGTGTCCACGGCCAGGTACTGCACATCCGCTTCATTGATTTCAATAGGAGGCTGCTGCCACTATAAGAAGACGGAGCAGATCCAGAACAGAGCACTTCCGGCCACCTGCCACCAGTGGCACTGCACGTAGAACAGGCGATTGGTGGGGGTGCCAGGTGCCGGACCTCGATCAATCAGACATTGGTGACCTATACTAAGGAAAGGCCATCAATGTTAAGTAGTGGACAGTCTCTTTAATAAAGTCGTCTGATAAGTTAAGGGTTACTATGTTTTTATTTATGTTGTTAGGAGCATTAAAGGGGTTGTCCAAGTTTGTGATGAGCCTGCAGTCACTGTATGTGTCACTCTATGTGACTGCAGACTTCTGAATTCTCAGTGCGCACACTGTACGCTATCAGGATTCTCTGGTGCCGGTGGTGAGAGTGAGAGTTTATGAAGCTACAAGTATGCAATTTACATAGATGTGGTCACGTACTGGACAGACATGCTCAATGAAAATTAATTGACTGAGGCTGGACACATCAAATCAGAATATGGCCCAGAAGTATACAAATCTCATACTTGTGCTAACATGACTGACCACTCTCGTCACTGACACTGGAGAATCCTAAAAGTGTGCAGAGCATGCATTTAAGGAATTAAGAAGCCTGAAGTCACTGCAGATGTTCATCTCAAACCTGGACAACCCCTTGAATTATAAAATTAAGCAGTGTAGTATCATCAGTTCTAACAGCGTGTAAAATACTCTGTCAGGCTGGACTCACACGAACGTATGAAAAAACGGTCCCATTCTCATTTGCGAGAGTAGGACGACTTTTTCTCACTTGCCAACAGTGTGCTGTCAGAGTGCTGTCAGTGTGCAATCCGTTTTTTTCCTCAGCAGCTGTTACTCATTTAGTCATGTACACGAGCATTTACAGTGTTCTGTGCTACATGATAGGCTTGTATTTAGAAAAACAGATGTCACTAGTGTAGTGGGTGGGCCTACCCCCTACTAGTTTAGCATAGTTTACCCGGCATTGTGATTATTAAAAGTGTTGATTTTTATTATTGTATGTGTTGTGTTAGGGCACCCCCTAGTGGCCGGGTGGGACGGCTGTTGCCACCGGGGAAGGAGGAGTCGGCCGGATATCTAGGGAAGGTCTGTGTGTGTGTGGGGAGAGAAGGATCCGGGACAGCAGGCAGTGAACATCTGCAGCGGCAAGTGTGAGTGTGTGAGCGGAACACCAGGGGACACCGGAGCAAAGGAGGTGGACGCAACCTCAGGGTCTATTCCGCTGGTGTGGGTCCAGTGCGTGCTTGACCGGAGCGTGGGAGCCCGGAGAAGAGGAGTATCTAGGGCATATCCCCACCAGAGGGCGCGTTTGGGCAGGTTGTCCCTAGCTCCACCAATATTGCCGGAATCTGCTGACCGGAGTGTTATTTTGTGTTTGAATAAATGGCAGTTTTTATGCATTTCAACTTTTGCCTGAAGACTCTTTGTGCATCGGCCGGTGAAAGAGACGTCCCACACTGCACATTCAAGTCAGTCCCCGAAGTTAAAGAAGGGATGGAACCAGGGGTCTGCCTCAGTACCAGTGCCACGACTACACAGCCAGAGGTGCCCCTGGGCCATCACTTCATGTGGCGTAGTCGGCAGGATGCGAGTTCCCTGCCGGGGACCCAGGAAGCTGAAGATCAGGTAGTGCCTGAGGCACAGGATCCTGACTATGGAAGAAAATTCCCAGCCCCTGGTGGGAAGAGAACACAGTGCCCGTAGCGTTGGACCGGGCCCAAGAAGAAGAAAAGGCGCGAAAAATTGGCGCCGAAAGAAGAGCCTGGGGCTGGCCGGTGCCGAGGAAGAGGTACAGAGTACTCCGCCCAAAGAGGGGAGGCGCCAGTCCCAGGGCACGCCGAAGAACATGTAGAGAGGGCGGTGTACTGAAGAGAAAGAAGTACCGCCGCGGAGGAGTCAAGATGTTGCGTGAAGCTGGGGGAGGATACTGTTTAAGAGCGGGAAGCAGAGGCCCGCCTTCTTTTCCCTCAGTCTTCACTTTGACACCACCGCTAGTTACAGCACAGCGATCCGAGAAGGCAGCTTTTGGGCAACCGGAAGAACTGGCTACAACCATGGCTTTGATCAGCTTAGGCCGGGGCCGACCCAGGTTTGCCCCTGCCAGTGAGGCAGCTTTGGTGGATCTTCCAGTGGGACCGGGAGGTTCTACGCGCCCTGATAAGGTGTCTTGGAAAACCACCTGGGACGCACAGACCGGAAGTACCATCACTGAAGTGAAGGCGACGTATGCTACGCCACCAGGAGGCCGTTCGGGGGTTACAGCCTTCCCTTGGGAGACCCCACAGCTTGGCGCCGCCACACCATCTGCTCCCTTGTCGGAGCCGGCTGAAGTATTTGCCGAGCGTCTGGAGAAGGACCACCGGGGCTTCATCTGGGACCCGGTAATCGTCCCGTCCGCCGAACCGCACCCCAGAGCTCCGTCCCCGAAGCCCGACCCTGTTCAGGAACGTCTTCTGGCCGAAACCCTTGTCCGGGAGATGCTGTCCGGTCCGGGCGAAGAGGAGCTGGCCCTGCAGTTTACCACCGGCGTGGTGGTAAAATTCAATCAGAAGGAGGGGTACGGCTTCATCCGCGAGGTCAGCACCGGGGACGACTATTTTTATAATAGAGTCCACCTGGACGTGGAGGGGTTGCCCAAACGGCTCCACACACTCTGGCCGGGTGAGAAGGTTCAATTTCTGCCGGACGCAGGTAGTCGCGGCCTATTTGCCGTTGCCGTGAACCGGATGCCGACCGCCCGGGAAGCGGCTCAGTGGCAAGAGGAGCTGGAGTGGGAGGAGCAACAAGAGCGGCGCCGGAGCCATGCAAGACCGGTCCCGTCCGAGCCCTCTCACCCCCGGTGCACCGTGGCTGCTGCCCCGGAACCATCGTCTGGGCCGACCGTTGACCCGGAGAAGATTTCTCCAGTGGTAACCGTGAGTCAGCATGTGACCAATCAGCCGGTCATTGTTTTGGACGCGCCACCGCCACCCCGGGTAGCGACACCTTCACCCCCGCCAGGAGCCGAGGCAGCCACGTAAGCAGAACCACCCTTTGCCCCCTTGTCCTTCCGACGGGTCCGCCGTCAGCCGGGACAATCTCTGGGGGCCTACATCCAGGCGCAAGCGGAGGAATGGAAGCGGGCCTGGCCCCCAGAGTAAGTCCCTACTGTCCACCTGTTGTTTAGGTCCGGTGCTGTTTAACCGGCAGAAGTTCTGTTAAAAGTTTTACGGGTCTGTTGCCCGCCAACTAAGACCGGGAGCGCTGTTGAGTCTCCGGGCGCCCATCTAAGACCGGGAGCGCTGTTGCGTCTCCGGGCGCCATCGTAAGACCGGGAGCGCTGTTGAGCCTCCGGGCGCTACCTAGAGACCGGGAGCGCTGCTGCGCCTCTAAGCGCCCCTAAAGACCGGGAGCGCCGCTGAACTGGTGCCGCTGTTGTCGTGGACTGACCTAAAAGGTTTTTTTTTGTTTTAATGTGTTTATAGTTAAGAGCCTTGCCGGGAGGCTTGGATTTTAAGAGGGGAGGCATGTAGTGGGTGGGCCTACCCCCTACTAGTTTAGCATAGTTTACCCGGCATTGTGATTACTAAAAGTGTTGATTTTTATTATTGTATGTGTTGTGTTAGGGCACCCCCTAGTGGCCGGGTGGGACGGCTGTTGCCACCGGGGAAGGAGGAGTCGGCCGGATATCTAGGGAAGGTCTGTGTGTGTGTGGGGAGAGAAGGATCCGGGACAGCAGGCAGTGAACATCTGCAGCGGCAAGTGTGAGTGTGTGAGCGGAACACCAGGGGACACCGGAGCAAAGGAGGTGGACGCAACCTCAGGGTCTATTCCGCTGGTGTGGGTCCAGTGCGTGCTTGACCGGAGCGTGGGAGCCCGGAGAAGAGGAGTATCTAGGGCATATCCCCACCAGAGGGCGCGTTTGGGCAGGTTGTCCCTAGCTCCACCAATATTGCCGGAATCTGCTGACCGGAGTGTTATTTTGTGTTTGAATAAATGGCAGTTTTTATGCATTTCAACTTTTGCCTGAAGACTCTTTGTGCATCGGCCGGTGAAAGAGACGTCCCACACTGCACATTCAAGTCAGTCCCCGAAGTTAAAGAAGGGATGGAACCAGGGGTCTGCCTCAGTACCAGTGCCACGACTACACAGCCAGAGGTGCCCCTGGGCCATCACTTCACTAGGATGTTCCATGTGCCGTCCGTGTGACATACGTTTTTTCCTCGCACCCGTTGACTTGTATTGGTGATTCTCGGCCGTTTTACAGATGAAAACGCAGCATGCTGCTATTTTTCTCGCGTACAGAATCTGACCAACTGCTCTCCCTCATTGACTAACATTAGTCAGAGTGCAATGCGAGATTTTATCGCATTGCATTCGTCCGATTTTCACGTACCCTAACAATTCAGCTCTACTTGCTGGTTCCAGCAGTCACCACATGGCCACTCCACTCATATGTGATTTTCATACTTACATGTGACAATTAGCTTTTCTTCCTACGTTTCTCATTGATCATTGACAGAATTATTAAGAGAAGCTCATCATCACGTGACTGTAAGGCTATGTGCCGACGAGGAAAGTTTCATGCGGAAATATCCGCAGGACATTTCGCAGGAGCTCCTAGAAATCCGCAGCACAACTTTATCTATTTTCATGCTGCGGATGTGCTGCGGAATGTCCTGCGGATATGCTGCGGGCATTCTGCATTGAGGATACAGTATCATGGCTTCGGCACTGCATCCTCAATGCAGAACAAGTGCTGCAGTGATCAGGGAGTTCATACCTCCATCACGCAGCACTTCACTTTCCGGCCGTGTCTGTCAGTGTCTGCACTTTGCAGGAGAAGGTGGGCGGGCCTGAACTAGCACCAACTGGCACATGACCGGAGCTCGTGGAGGCCCTGCCCACCACCTCCTGCTGCCCGCTCCTGGCTTCACCGTGCTCCTCTGCACTAGAGGAAGTGACTCCGGTGTCTGCTATTAAGGCAGGTAAGTATGGGACCCTGCGGAAAAATCCGCAGGAATAATTGACATGCTGCAGATTTTTCCGCAGGGAAATCCGCATTATTTCTGCTGCGGAAAAAACGCAGCATGGGCTCAGCAGTTCTAAAATGCCATAGAAATGGCCGGGAACTCGCTGAACTGCATATTTTTGAAAAATCCGTGGAATTTCCACAAACAAATCGCGGCAAATTACGTAAATTTTCCGCAGTGTGGGCGCATAGCCTAACTGTGCAAATCACATATCAAGGATTGGTCACATGACGACAATCACCCAAACTGCTTGGTGAGGGGGGGGGAGAGGCGCCAAACTGAGTTCTTGCCCCGGGTGCTGGAAAGCCTAGATACACCTCTGTGACAAAGAGTTCAGGGTGTTGACACAGGGCCTCCAAATTTCCCAGATCTTAATCCAATTGATTACATTGGCATGCAGATTTTGGGTTTATGAATACATTTTGAAATCCAATGACTGATTTTCATGTTTTCTTCTACCCTGATTTAAAAAAAACAAAACAAAAAAATTCTTCTATTTTTTAACCATCACTTATGGATTTTGCACATAACGCATGTGAAATTACGTACAAGCGAGATGAACAAGAAAAATCTTTATTGTAGCCAAAAATGTATACAATATTATATACAGTATATATAGGGTGGTCCAAAAGTAGGTGGACAGTATGTGTAATAGGATTATGAAGGGAGAGATTTATCAAACATGATGTAAAGGGAAACTAACTCAGTTGCCCTTAGCAACCAATCAAATTCCACCTTTCATTTTCCAAAGAGTCTGTGAAGAATGAAAAGTGGAATCTGATAGGATGCTAAGGGCAACTGAGTCAGTTTCACTTTATACCATGTTCGATAAATCTCCCCCTTCATAACCCTGTTACACATACTGTCCACCTACTTTGGAACACCCTGTATATTTATTGAATGTTCATTCTGCAGCTTTATTGGAAATTAATTATTGCACCTTTTCCTTTTCTATGCAAAGCTCTTGATACCTCTTATCTTATAAAAGGCTTGTTTGTAAAGCATCCAGCAGTAGTCCCCCATCATGTTCACGCTCCATCAACCTGCGCATCGTCTCTCCATCTCCTTGATATCCAAATAAAATCTTTCTCCTTGCTCTTCGGTAACAGCACCAAGGTTTTTAGGAGAGTAGTCCAAATGGGTGTGTAAAAAATGTAACTTCAAATTCATCACTAGAGATGAGCGGTGTTTGAATCGAACTGTTCACCAATCTCAAATTCGACCTGTTTTAGGCGATGTTCGAGTCATTCGACGAACGTGAACAATCAGCTTCAAGTTCGACAGTTCGAGGTTATGTTCGATAATGGTTCGATCGCCAAAAGCGTAACTGGCTTTTCACAGTAAGTGTAATGCGATCATTGTTTCTCTCACACCCATTCAAGTCAATGGGGTGAGAGAAAAATCGCATTGCACTCGCGGTACACTAGTATACCGCGAGTGCAGGGCGAGAATGGGAATAGCTGGAAACGGAGGAGAGAGGGAGAGAGATCCTTCCCTCCCCTCCTCCGTGTCGGCCCGCCCCTCCGCAGCTGAGGTCTGCTCGCACGAACGGACCTCAGTCACAGGGACACTTGCATGACACTCGGCTCTGCTGTACTGCCAGCGTGAGCCCAGTGTCATGCAAGGGGATCGCAGTAGATCCCCGCGTGGCTCCAGCCTAATATACAACTTCAGTGTATAGTGTGAGGGGGGCGGGGTTTAGATCAGTGCTGCTGAAATAATGGTGATCTCCTTTTTTTTTTTTTCCTAACCGCATGTACAGTGGGGCGGTGCAGGCTGTCAGCCAATCACACACACACACACAGCAAAGTGCATTTTTTGCACACAATCAAGGGCATGTGTCATTGGCTGTGTATGTCACATGTCCTTGCCCTATAAGACCCGGACATTTTCCCCATCGCCACCATTACCTCAGTGCTGCAGTTGTGTGTCACTATATGGATTTTTTAGGTTTTTGCACCCAGTTCAGACTCAGAATGGTGTTCCAGACGTTATTTCTTGATTGATTGCAGTTGTGTGTCAGTCACCTCACCGCTACTTCTGCTGTGGGAGCTATAAAGTTTAACCCCTTCAGCCCCCGGGCACTTTCCGTTTTTGCGTTTATGTTTTTTGCTCTCCTTCTTCCGAGAGGCGTAACTTTTTTATTTTTCCATCAATCTTGCCATATGAGGGCTTGTTTTTTGCGGGAGGAGTTGTACTTTTAAATGAGTTTTACCATATAGTGTACTGGAAAACGGCAAAAAAATTCCAAGTGCGGAAAAATTGCAAAAAAAGTATGATTGTACAATAGTTTTTGGGATATTTTATTCACTGTGTTCACTATATGGTAAAACTGAGGTATCTATGTGATGCCTCAGGTCGGTGCGAGTTTGTAGACACCAAACATGTATAGGTTTACTTGTATCTAAGGGGTTAAAAAAAATTCACAAGCTTGTCCAAAAAACGTGGCTCACGTTTTGCGCCATTTTCCAAAACCCGTAGCGTTCTCATTTTCAGGATCTGAAGCTCAGTGATGGCTTATTTTTTGCGTCTCGACCTGACGTTTTTAACGGTACCATTTTTGCGCAGATGCTACGTTTTGATCGCCTGTTATTGCATTTTGCGCAAAATTTGCGGCGACCAAAAAACGTAATTTTGGCGTTTGGAATTTTTTACCGGCACACGATCCATGACGTACCCAGTACGTCATGGGTCGTTAAGGGGTTAATAGAGAGATAGGTTTAGGCAGTAGGGACTAGTTGTAATTTCAGCCCTTTTGAGGGCTAGGTTAGAGCAGTTCCTAGAAATTTTTGCCAGGCAGGTCTGTGCAAGTGTTTTTCACAGCATCTGGCCAAATCTGGCAATCTGGCAATCCTTTTGGGCAGGTAGTGTAGCACTGCTGTGTAGAATGCTACACCGCCTGTCTATCCAGTAGCGAATTTTTTACTGCAGCTACCCCAGGCAATCCCTTGGGCATAGTAGCAGTGTCTGGTACTCAGTGTAGTAGCCCAGCTTTTTCAGTAAGCTACACCGCCTGTCTATCCAGTAGCCAATTTTTAACTGCAGCTACCCCAGGCAATCCCTTGGGCATAGTAGCAGTGTCTAATAGTCAGTGGTGTAGCACTCTTGTAAAGTAAGATACACCACCTGTCTCCAGTAGCCAAAGTTTTACTGTCTATCCAGTAGCCAATTTTTCACTGTCTATCCAGTAGCCAATTTTTTTTACTGCAGCTACCCCAGGCAATCCCTTGGGCATAGTAGCAGTGTCTGGTACTCAGTGTAGTAGCCCAGCTTTTTCAGTAAGCTACACCGCCTGTCTATCCAGTAGCCAATTTTTAACTGCAGCTACCCCAGGCAATCCCTTGGGCATAGTAGCAGTGTCTAATAGTCAGTGGTGTAGCACTCTTGTAAAGTAAGATACACCACCTGTCTCCAGTAGCCAATTTTTTTTACTGCAGCTACCCCAGGCAATCTCTTGGGCATAGCAGCAGTGTCTGGTACTCAGTGTTGTAGCCCAGCTTTTTCAGTAAGCTACACCACCTGTCTATCCAGTAGCCAATTTTTAACTGCAGCTACCCCAGGCAATCCCTTGGGCATAGTAGCATTGTCTAATAGTCAGCGGTGTAGCACTTTTGTAAAGTAAGATACACCACCTGTCTCCAGTAGCCAAAGTTTTACTCTCTATCCAGTAGCCAATTTTTTACTGTCTATCCAGTAGCAAATTTTTTTACTGCAGCTACCTCAGGCAATCCCTTGGGCATAGTAGCAGTGTCTGATAGCGGTGTAGCACTCTTGTAAAGTAACATACACCACCTGTCTCTAGTAGCCATTTTTTTACTGTCTATCCAGTAGCCAATTTTTTATTGTCTATCCAGTAGCCATTTTTTTACTGCAGCTACCCCAGGCAATCCCTTGGGCATAGTAGCAGTGTCTGGTACTCAGTGTTGTAGCCCAGCTTTTTCAGTATGCTACACCACCTGTCTATCCAGTAGCCAATTTTTAACTGCAGCTACCCCAGGCAATCCCTTGGGCATAGTATCAGTGTCTGATAGTCAGCGGTGTAGCACTCTTGTAAAGTAAGATACACCACCTGTCTCCAGTAGCCAATTTTTTACTGCAGCTACCCCAGGCAATCCCTTGGGCATAGTAGCAGTGTTTGGCCACTCAGCTCTGCTGGATTCCCATCCTAATTTTTTTTGCCTACAACTGCAGAGTTGCCAATTTGTTAACATACAAAATGAGTGGCAAAAGGCCAGATGCTGGTGGAAAGGGGAACAGGCGTGTTGGAAAGGGAAAAAAAGTTTGTGTCCGTGGAGTAGGTGGTAAAGCAAAAGTAACATCTGCTGAAGAAAGACCATCTTCCAGCCAAAGTAAGATGTCTACTTCTTTCCGTGGACAATCTGATATGATCCCTTTCTTACGGACACGACCATCGCTACTAAATGTAGATGAGTCACAAAAAGAGCAAGTGCTTGAATGGATCTCAAGTGCTCCATCAAGTGGCTTCTCCTCCACCTCAACTTCCACATCCCAAATACTCCAGTCCTCTGAGGTGTCACCGAAATCGCACTTGCTTCCTACCAGCTCTCAGGTCTCCACCCGCCCTGCTGAGTATGGGGTAACAGAGAGGGTTGAGTCTGCAGAGCTGTTCAGTCACACTATAGCCTGGGAATCAGAGGTCTGCTCCAAAGCTGCAGTGAGTCCAGACAAGGAAATGATCTGCACTGATACCCAGAAGCTTTGTGAGTCAGATTCAGGCCCAGATGAAGAAGGTTCTGAGCATAATGTAGACCCTCATTCCCAACCTGTAACTCCTCTTGGTGGAGACAATGAGGAACATGCTGATGACGATGAGACTCAGATACCTGATTGGAACGACAACTTGACTATTCGGTCAGGGCAGGAAGAGGTTGGCTCTGAGGATGAGGGGAGTGAGAACACACAGGGTGATGATGAGGTTGGAGATCCCACTTACTGTCAACCCACAGTCAGCCAGTCGATGAGGTCAGCAGAAGAGGTGGAGGATGATGCTACTGACGACGAGGTTAGGTTGCGCCATCCTGGACAGAGACGGAGTACTGGAAGCACGTCAACAACTGCATCCTCAGCCACAATTCTGCCTCTGAGCAGACGTCGGGGTGGCTCTGTAGGTCGCATGGGCTTTAAGCCTTGTCTTGCCTGGGCCTTTTTTGACATCGCAAAGGATCACCCAACTCATGTCATCTGTAAGATTTGTCGCCAATCTCTAAGTAGAGGCCAAAAACTCACTAGTTTGAGTACCTTGTCCATGAACCATCACATGGATATGAAGCATAAGTTGCAGTGGGAATCTCACTGTGCTACAATGCGGCCTAGCGGGGTGGGCCAACCACCGTCTGCCCCATCAAGTGCATCCGCGTTCTCTTCATCCTCTGTGACTGTGGGGACAGCAGTCACACATGCTTTTGGACGCAGACCTTCCACCTCTTTACCCACAACAGGCAGTGTGATTGGCAGGTCGTCAGTTGTTTTGGAAGTGGAAACAGCTTCTGGTGTTGAGCTCTTTCAGACATCGAGAGCACCACCTTTGGATGAAGGCAACATTATGTCTCTGCTTGCACCTTCCTCACAGACCAGCAGTTTGCCAGGGACACCCTACTCTACGCCGTCTCAGCACAGCAGCCAGCCCTCGGTCCCTCAGATGTGGACAAGTAAAAGACCATTTCCTCCTAGCCATGACAAAGCTAAGAGGTTGAATTTCAGCATCTGCAAGCTGTTGGCTACAGAAAAGCTGCCTTTCCGCCTGGTGGACACAGAGGATTTTTGAGGACTTATGTCCGTCGCAGTGCCCCAGTACCAGATGCCCAGTCGCCACTACTTCTCCAAGAAAGGTGTTCCTGTGCGACACCAGCATGTCGCACACAACATCACCGCTTCCTTGAGAAACTCTGTGTGTGACAGGGTGCATTTCACCACAGATACTTGGACCAGTAAGCATGGACAGGGGCGTTACATGTTGCTGACTGGGCACTGGGTAACTATGGTGAGAGATGGAGAAGGGTCTGCTGTACAAGTCTTGCCGTCCCCACGAGTTGTGTGTCAATCCTCTGCATGTAGAAGTTCCTCCACTGCTTCTGCCTCCTCAACCTTGTTTCGTTCCTCCACCTCCACCCAAAGCCTGTCTGGTAAGGCCCCCCCCGCGTTGTAACTGTGCACAAGGAATCCCGCACACCTCCTTACTATGCTGGCAGCATAGCTCAACGGCATCAGGCGGTCTTTACTTTGAAATGTCTGGGAAATGTGAGTCACACAGCATACAAGTTGTGGTCAGCTCTGGAGACTGAGTTTCATCAATGGTTGTCTCCACTCAACCTGCAGCCAGGGAAGGCCATGTGCGACAATGCTGCAAACCTGGGTGTGGCCCTTCATCGGGGCAATGTGACACACGTGCCTTGTATGGCTCACGTGTTGAACCTGGTTGTCCAGCAATTTTTAACCCACTATCCCGGCCTACATGGGCTTCTGCAGAGGGCACGGTCGCTATGTGCTCACTTCTGCCGTTCACACCCTGCAGCTCAACGACTTGCATCGCTCCGGAAGTCTTTCGGCCTGCCGGTTCACCGACTGAAATGCGATGTGCCGACACGCTGGAATTCGACTGTGCACATGTTGCAGCGACTGTGGCAGCACCGCCGAGCCCTGGTGCTATACGTTATGACATATAGCCTGGGTCAACGAGATACAGAGGTGGGGCAGATCACGCTGCTGGAGTGGTCTCAGATCAAGGACCTATGCACCCTTCTGCACAGTTTTGACATGGCGACAGAGATGTTTAGCGCTGACAATGCCATTATCAGCATGACTATTCCAGTCATCTACATGCTGGAGCACACTGTAAACACTATTCGGAGTCAGGTGGTGGGACAAGAGGAAGGGGAGGAAGTAGAGGAGTCATATGCGGAACGGATACCAAGATCTCCAAGGTCCAGATGGTCAGCAGCACCAAGGCAGCAAGCATGGGACGTTGGGGAGTGGGATTAACAAGGGACATGGTAGCAGCCAAACTCTTGAGGAAGGTGCAGGAGCCCAGGAAGAAATGGAGGACGAACTGGCGATGGGCATGGAAGACTCAGCAGATGAGGGAGACCTTGATCACATTTCTGTTGTGCGAGGTTGGGGGGAGAGGGCAGAGGAAGGAAGCATGATTCTCACCTCGCCGCCACCAACGCAACAAGGACTTGGTCCTCCTGGATGCGCAAGACACATGATCGCCTTCTTGCTGCACTACTTACAACATGACCCTCGGATTGTCAGAATTTGAAGTAATGCTGACTGCTGGGCTGCCACACTCTAAAGGCTGCTTTACATGGTACGACCGATTGTGCAATTTCACAATCGATCGTACCCGCCCCCGTCCTTTTTGCGTCACTGCCCGTGGCGCACAAAGTCGGTAGCCCCCATCACACATACTTACCTCTCGTGCGACTTCACTGTGGGCGGCGAACGTCCACTTCCTGGAGTGGGAGGGACGTTCGGCGTCACAGCGACGTCACACGACCGCCAGCCAATGGAAGCGGAGGGGCGGAGATGAGTGGGACGTAAACATCCCGCCCACCCCCTTCCTTCACATAGCCGGCGGCGGCCGCGTGACGCAGGTGAGCTGCTGTTCATCGTTCCCATGGTGTCACATGGAGCGGCGTGTGCTACCACGGAAACGATGAACAACTAAATTAAACGATATTATGAAACCTAACGAGCAGTACACGACTCACGATTTGTGAGCGATACTGTGTCGCTAGGAGGTGTCACACAGGCCGGCATCGCCAGCGATGCGGGATGTGCGTCACAAAAACCGTGACCCCGACGATCTATTGCACGATAGATTGTCTGGTGTAAAGCAGCCTTTAGATCCCCGCCCAATACAAGTCAAAATTTGGCGAAATAATTCCTGCCATACAAAGGGACGCACGTATGCAGGAGCATCAGCAGAAGCTGTTACTCAATCTTCGATCGGCTTTTCCACTATACACCAGTGGTGCACAGAGTGAATCTCACAGTTCTAACTTGCTAACCATGGGACTGTTGAGTCATCACTCAAACCGTACCAGTAACACTGTATCTGTTGGTAGCAGCAATTTTATGGAATCGTTTCATGATTTTTTTAGACCATACTTTGCAAGGCCAGAAGACACAAGAAGTCTGACACATTGTCATCGCTTGGAGAGGATGATACAGGAGTATCTCCAAGTGAACATTGATGCCATGACTGTGCAACTGGAGCCTTGCTTATTTTGGGCTTCCAATATGGACAAATGGCCTGAGCTCGCCACTTACGCCTTGGAGATCTTGTTGTGTTCTGCAGCCAGCGTTCTCTCGGAACGTGTGTTCAGTGCTGCTGGTGGTGTGCTGACAGATAAGCACACGCGTCTGTCTAGTGACAATGTGGACAGACTAACGTTCATCAAGATGAACAGGTCATGGATCCGCAAGGACTTTTCTACCCCTGTGTCATCCTGGGAAGACTAAAGGCTACTTTACACACTGCGATATCAGTCCCGATATCGCTAGTGTGGGTACCCGCCCCCATCTGTTGCGCGACACGGGCAAATCGCTGCCTGTGCCGCACAACATCGCTCAGATCCGTCACACATACTTACCTTCCCGGCGACGTCGCTGTGACCGGCGAACCGCCTCCTTTCTAAGGGGGCGGCCCGTGCGGAGTCACAGCGACGTCACTGAGCGGCCGCCCAATAGCAGCGGAGGGGCGGAGCTGAGCGGAACGTAACATCCCGCCCACCTCCTTCCTTCCGCATTGCGGCCGGGAGGCAGGTAGGAGAGCTTCCTAGTTCCTGCGGTGTCACACATAGCGATGTGTGCTGCCGCAGGAGCGACGAACTACATCATTACTGCTGCAGTAACGATAATCGAGAATGGACCCCCATGTCACCGATGAGCGATTTTGCACGTTTTTGCAACAATACAAAATCGCTCATCGGTGTCACACGCAGCAACATCGCTAATGCGGCCGGATGTGCGTCACAAATTCCGTGACCCCAACGACTCCGCATTAGCGATGTCGAAGCGTGTAAAGCCCCCTTCAAGGCTTGTGGATTTTTGAATGTGCTTCATGAACATAACCATTTTAAGTTTGCAACTGTGGGACAATTGATGCCACTTAAGTGGTGTCTGTGCCCAAATTTTGGAACAAATGGAGACTCTTGTTGAAGTCCTCGTGCTGTGTTTTACATGATTTTAGAAGGGCATGACATGCCTATATCTGTGTCTCCTCCTCCTTTTACTCGTCCAGCTCTTTTCTTTTTGCATGAGTATATGTACTTGTCACTTTTCCATGTGTTTGTTGTGTCTTCTGAGTAGTTTGTCACCTTTTGGACATCTTAGAAGGTGTTTTCTTTGTGGTTTCTATGTGTTTGTATGTGTTTCTGTTTGCCTGACATTTTTTTCAATGGTATTCGACGGTGTTCGAAAGTGTTCGTCGAACGTTCAACGAACACACCCGCAGTTCGACGAACCGAACCCGAACACTTGGGTGGTGGCTCATCACTATTCATCACACAACCTAAAGCTTTGAAACTTTTCAACATGTTCTCCACGATGGACTTAAATTTTGGATCTTTGTTGTTACCTAGAAATTTCTTCACAACTTCTTTAAAAAAATCTCAAGCACTTTTCTCAACCGCTTTTACTTTGTTTCAAACAAGTTGTCCTTCATGAGTTTCTGAATATCCGGACCTACAAAGATGCTTTCCTTCAGTTCTGCTTTGGACAGTCCCTGAAATTTGGTACACAGGTACATAAAAGTAAAGCTTTCACAAATTGCTTCATCAATCCAAGCTTAATGTGGAGTGATGGCAGGAGAACTTTAGTGGGATCAAATAAACTTTCTGCAACTATATTCTTGAGTGCAGGTTGCAAAGATGTTCTCGTTGTCCAACTTTTTTGGTTCCAATGATGAGACCTATCCCATCTGTCCCATTCACACAAAAAAACATGGATAATTCGTGTATCTTCCTTGGTGCCCAGGGAGCACCACCACACTTTTTGGAAGCTGTGTTATGAAAATCTACTCTGCCTACAGCAGCCAATTGCAGCACAGCGTCCATTAATTTCTAATCAATGTAATGACACAAAAATCATCCACCAAAGGTCACACAAAGGGGTCAAAGTATGGTGCAAGAAAAAACCTATGGAATCATTGTTTGTGAAAAAACTTTACGTGATTGGATTTTTTGATATTTTAACTGAAGTCAGCGATCAAAAGTATATAAAACTCAACTCTTTTCAAACAATTTTATCTTTGCAGACCTGTGTTCTTGGAAATCCTACATGTATTTTACTACAAGATCTGCAGCAGAACTCACTAATCTGATGGTTTTTCAGTGCAGAATCTATCGGGAAAAGTAGCATGCTACTTAATCCTGCAGATTTTCTTTTTCCCACAGGGAATAAGGATTGCTTTTGTATTTTATCCCCACTATTGGAACAGAGGTTTAATAGTGATTGAAAATCCTTTAAAAGTATGTCATATAATAAGCGGAGACACTTTAGTCACACTTGTTTTATAGACTTCATCAATGGTGGCACTGCGCTTAATATGCTTCTTTTCTTTTCTTTGTTGTGTATATAACTGTTTCTCTGCACTTCAAATAGCTAATTCAAATGTTTTATGTAAGGCTTCCACGGTGAGATGAAATGTATATAAATTTATATAAAATCTATACAATAACTGAGAAAGCATATTTTAGGATTAACAGTCTTTTCTGAATGTTGGAAGCTCTCTCCGTGTCTGTGCTATAAAGCTCTCTTGGGGGGTTGATTATTTTACGTTAATACCCTATATACAGTTTCCCCCATACTCCATTGACCTGTCTTGTGAACAATACCACTTCAGTGACTAGGGTTAAATTTACCATGAGATGAGTCAGGAAAAGCAAAAAAAAAGTTAGTTGGACGGAAATCAGTGAGAAGAGGATAAAAAAGCAAAGAGAAGAAATAGGACGGAGAGACAAGCTGAGTCTGTGAATTTTAAAACATCACACAAAAGACATGAATTGTCTCCATGTCTGAGTGAGGAATAAAAAAGTGCAGGGGGTGGAGGAAACGAGAGAGGGGTAGGAGACTTTAGGAGAAAAAGAGCAAAAGAAAGAGGGAGGAAGATAGAGTGCAGCAGCTAGGAAGTGAACAGAGGAGGGGAAGGAAGAGCGGGTAGGTAAGGAAGGAGGAGAGTTTGTGAAGGAGGGAGGAGGGAGATGCTATCCCAGTGATTTAAAAACTCAATTGTTTGGGATTTCTAAGCCGGTTCATGGAAAGTAGGCAGAGTTTGCACAGATTTTTTTTCTCTCCTCTCCCTGCAGCGTGGGGGGCACATTCTATGAAAGGCAGGAGGTAAGGGGGGCTCAGACTTCTCACTTAGGGGCTGTCTGAAGGCCGGATTTGTCCTTAGTGACTTTGAAGTGGGTTTATCAAGGATCACCAGACAATTTCACTACACAGCAGTTGGACATATGCTACCTGTCACCTGGATGTATGGAGTAGACATCACTAAGTAACTTTTCAATCAGAAGTATTTCAATCTTGGCAACTCTGGCCTTGTGCAACACAAAGAGAGATTCCCTGAGTGGATGAATCATGCATTTATCAATGCCCTGTTGTTCCTGTTGGCATGTTCTGCTTTGCCTCTGTGCCCTGTTGGACAAAGGTTGTTGCACGTGGACATCCGGCGCTCAGTACCGATATTCACCGACACTGCAAGTCAAAACCAGAGAGTCCCTCACAAGTCCTAAAAGGTAACCAAAAACTTTGCTGTAGTCATTGGGAAAGTGGCATAGTACTGTACTGTCTTAAAGATAACGTGATATCACACTTAAAATGGACAAATATTGTCTTATTCGGGAATTCCACTCCCCAAGAAACACAAATTCACATTTTTTTAAGTTTTTGACGTAAATATTTTAGGTGTCTGATGGACACTACTGTATACCCTAAGGACCCAATATCCCACTTACTTTTTAGATGAAATTAATTAAAAAAGTAAGAACTTTAAGGTCACAAGAGCTTGACGTCTAAGAGCAACCTGTAGATAGAAAACATGGGCTCGATGTAACGTCTGTGTCATCTCAATGATGGAATGGTTTTAATTTCTTTTTCTTTTTTTTGTCTTGCAATGAAAAAAATGTGTTTCTGCTTGCCCGCCCCTCTGGCTGCCTGGGAGTTTAACAGATGCAGTTATTTTTAAAGGTTATTTTAGGATTAAGGAATTGCTATATGTACAGACAATAAAGGGCCCCTGGTAGCTGACAAGCTTTGACGCTGTAACCCTTTCACGGCCAAAGTGATCACACTAAGCTTTTCAAGTAACAGAAGGCAAGAAGAGTTGGCTAATGTCGTGGTAGTTATTTCAGCTGCAGATAGAGCCCCTTGTGTCTGTTATGTGCCAGCTGAGATGATTTCTAAGGGTCATTCAGGGTTGACCAGTCAGCAACTTTTTATAGAATTGCCCATTATGCTATTTACAATCCAGTTTAATAGGGTGTAATTTGTGAAATGACCCGGTATGTCTTACAGCAGGAATTCACCCTTGCACTTCAGTTTTACGTGAATGTTAATGCCTGTGGGATGCAATGTTTTGTCCATTGTTGCTTGAGACAGAGATTTCTGGCAGTGTGATCGTGACCTAGGGATGCTGGAAAGCAAATACTAACAATTTATATGGGAAAAATCAACAGAGGAAAAGCAGAGATAAACATATTGTTAACAGCAAAGGCCCCTCAGCGAGCATTTTGTTGCGATTCCAGAATTCTTCTTCGTTTGTATGAATGAACTTTGCCATCGCAGATACAGAACTTGTTACAAAGTAATAAGAACTTACCCTTACTATGATATATCCTTGTGATATCATACCGTTATGATGATATATCCTTATGATGATTTACCCTTATGATGATATATCCTTATGATGATATATCCTTCTGATGACATACCCTCATGATGATATAGCCTTATGATGACGTACCGTTATGATGATATATCCTTCTGATGATATATCCTTCTGATGACATACCCTTATGATGATATATCCTTATGATGATATATCCTTCTGATGACATATCCTCATGATGATATAGCCTTATGATGACGTACCGTTATGATGATATACCCTTCTGATGACATATATTATCTCCTACACACATCTCTGCTCATGATGCATGGTTTCTGACATTCAGATTCTGTCATTTAGCCACGCAGTTTGAAGCCAGTTACATTGACTTTGTTTTCCTAATGCCCCAGTTTTTTGACCGATGGGAGATGCCATCCTTCTTTGACAAACTTTATCCTATTTTACAGTAACTTATTACCCAAATATTACATTTTGTTGGATCTCTTATAGTCACGTGTAATACATTCCCATTTAATATTCTAGTTCTTATTTTTTTAAATTGCAATATATTTCATAGGAAGATCGTATACGTAGATGCCAGCTGTTTTAAGTAACAATGAATATTGCTACTGTAATAAAGCAAAGGCTCATTACAGGTCATTTACATATGATTATTAGGAAACTATTATTAATTATTGAAATTACGTTCCAGTGTTTCCCTAAGGTAGGGGTGGGGAATCTCTGGCCTGCGGGCCGTATGCGCCCTCCAGGCAGATTCCTGGGGACTGCATTGTTTGAGTCGGCATGCGCGTCTTAGGCTACTTTCACATATTAGTTTTTTTCCATCAGGCACAATCCGGAAAAAAACAGATAAAACGGATCCAGCACCGGATCAGTTTTATCCCCATTGATTTGTATTAGCGCCGGATTGTGCCTGATGGCTTTGCATTGCATCCGGCTTTTGCCGGATGCGTCGTAATTGGCTAATGCGGCGGCCAGATGGAACGTCTCTTGTAACGGTTTTTGTTTCTGACAAAAAACGTATCCGCGCGATCCGGCGTGATCTACAATGGAAGCCTATAGACGCCGGATCCGGCGTAATGCGGCAAATTGCGGCCGCCGGATTTGTTTTTGTAAACAGCATGCTCCAATGTATTGAAAAAAAGGGATCCAGCAAAAAAAAACGGACGAAACGGATGCAAAAACCGGATGTGGCGGATCCACTTTTTGACGGATCAGGTATACCGGAACCGTAAAAAAAAAAGGATTAGGCGCATCAGTTTTTGTATATTCTGCGCCGAATCCGTTGCATCAGGCACACGCCGGATTGTGCCTGATGCCAAAAAACTGATGTGTGAAAGTAGCCTTACTGGGCTTTTATACCCCAACATGTGTAGCGAGGACACACATACAGTGTTCACTACTGAATGCTGAGTGCACTTACCATTAGGTCCTCACGCCAGTGTCACTGTCCCCAGTGCTGTACATGCCTCGCGGTGCTGTGTGACCCCCCCCCAGTGCAGTGTGCCACACCGTAGTGCTATGTAAACTCCCAGTACTGTGTGCCACCCCAGTGCTGTGTGCCACCCGTGCGGTGTAACCCCTCAGTGTCTGTGGCCCCCTAGTGATGTCTGTTCTCCCCCAGTAATGTTCCTGCCCCCATTGCTGTCCGTGCCCCTCTAGTGATGCCTGTGCTCCCCTAGTGCTGTTTGAGCCCCCAAGTGCTGTCTGTGCCCCCCAAGTGCTGAACATGCCCCGCAAGTGCTGTCCATTTCCCTCAGTGCTGTCTGTGCCCCCCAGTGCTGTCTGTGCCATTCTTAGTGCTGTCTGTGCCCTCCCCAAGTGCTCTCTGTGCCACACAGATATCTATGACTCCCAGTGATGTGTATACCCTACAGTGATGTCTGTGCCCCTTAGTGATGGCTATGACCCAGAGTCTTCTGTGATGTATATGCCCCCAGCATCTCCTGTGATCTCTATACTCCAAGCTCTCCTGTGACGTAGATACAATAGCCCCTTGTGTCCTGTGATTTATATGCCCCAGGCTCTCTAGTGATGTATAGATGCCCCTGCCCCTCCTGTGATGTATAAGCCCCATCCCCTCCAGTAATATATATGTCCCCAGTGCATCCTGTGATGTATATATGCCCCCATATTTCCTGTGATGTATATACAGCAGTCACAGCATTTCTTATGTGATGTATATGATTTACCAATCTTATTATCACAAAGGGTTGACTGCGCTCTAGACTGAGACATACCTCAAAAGCAGTTGTGAGAAGTAACATCATCAATACTACCTAACATCACAGCTGCATCAAAGAGAAATAGCTCCAGCCACCAAAGTAGGGGTGTGTTAACTAATTTAACCAAATATAGCAGGTTAATTTTCAAGTTGATAATTTTGTGCAGTTGGTAGAAATATCCAAATGGCCCTCGGCAGAAAAAAGGTTCCTCACCCCTGCCCTAAGGCCTGTTTCAGATTAGCGTATTATACAGACATGTAAGATAAAATCACAGCTACATGATTGTCGGCAACACAGATTGTGCAGCCAATGGTCACTGTATGCCACCGTTATATTGCATGCAAGCGAATGAGGTAGCATTGCAACCCTCAAAGAACTGTGACCATGAAAAGCAAGTCACAAAAAGTGAAATCCAGTTGAATTATTTGCGACTTGTGGTTCACAATGCGATCCTATTTAGCTAATTTACGCTGCAATGTAGCAGCATACAGCGATCTTTGGCTGTGAGACTTGTGTGAAAAGTTGCCATATAACCTCAGTCTTAAATATGCCTTTTAGACACTGGCATTCCCACATCGTATTAAAAGCAGTGGACGCCTCAGGAAAATGACAGCAGTGTTTTCCCTGAAGCGTCTTTTGTAACATCTTATTGGGCGTCTTCTGAGACAGCTTCACTACGTTCCATTTTTCTCTTAAATTTTTTATATATTACATAGCGAGGGCTTCCAAGCGGAAGCCACCAGAAGAATGTATTGGTCACATCTTTTTGCCATTTCACGGCTTTCTAAGCCTGAAGCCATTAAAATAAATTACAAAAGATGGAACATATGCACCAGTTTGACATTGCTGTGCATATGTTCATTGGTTTTGGATGTTTTTTGTGCTTTCAGGCGGATTCCAAGCAAAATCAGCATGAAAAATTCATTGTGTGCACACACAATGCAGAAGTGGTGCACGTGTCTCTAGTATGTCACGTGTACATATTGAGTATTTGATGAGGTTTTTACCTCACTATTTGTAAGACAAAACCAGGACTAGAATAATTAGAGGAAAAGTATAATGGAAACATGGGCACCACTTCTGTATTTCTTACCTACTCCTGGTGTTGACTTATAAATACTGAGGTAAAAAAATCCACCGAATACTCAACATGGGCACATGACCTTAAATGAATATTGGGAATGGAAGAAGTTCGGGTAAGGCCCCCTTCACACATCCGTGATTCCGGTTTGTATGACGTCCGTTTCTATACGCACTAGAGACACGGACATACGCAGACACATTAAAATCATTGGGTATACGCACACATCCCTGTTTTCTCCCTATTCTGCGCCACACAGCAACATGTCTATTTTTCTCCGTCAGCACTGATGTTGCACAGACCACACACTGATGTGATCCGTGTGACATCAGTGTGACACATACCAGAGAAAACACGTATCTTTGAATTTGAAATAAAATGATTTTCTATACTCGCCTGTCTCTAGTACTGCTGTCACTTGCTTCCAGGCCCACTCATTATGCTCATGAATATTCACTGCACCGCAGACCCGGAAGCAGCTGCGCTAGAGACAGCAGCACCGGGGATAGGTGAGTAAAAAGTTCCTGCTCTCCATGTGCCATCATGGATAGAACACGGAGAATACACGTGTGCTAAAATCACGTCACACGGATGGCCATACGCACCTTCAACACGGTCCATTCAAAATTCAGTTTTGTATGGACCTGTAAAAGAGGCCTTATATAGAGGGAGAAGTCTTGAGAAAATTCAATTCTGACTATGCAGGGACACACCGTCAACTAACACACTGTTATCAAGCTATTCATACATTTCTTTTAGGCCGTGGTCAGACGAGTGTACTCCATCAGATGCGAGAGATGCTAATAACACTGTGCTCAAGCTTTGCTATGAGTGTGAGCCAAGTGTCATTGTACTATGCTCCATTTCACTCACATGTCAGAATCGAATCACATGTGAGGAGGCGATGGACAAATTCATTTCTCCATCTTCTCCATTGCCTGTCTGCGCATATCGGCAGTCCGCTGTCTCACTCACACCCATAGACTTGAATGGATGTCAGTGAGCCGAGATACGCTGTCAAACTCATGCTGATTCAGCATGATAAAATAATTGCAGATCTGCTCTGCCTCATAGAATAACATTGGTCAAAGTGCAATGCAAGATTTTTTCCAATTCATATGCTCGTGTGCCCCCGGCCTTAGGTGTAACAAAGGAACAGAGTGTAATGGGATCAACAATTCAGACTGCATCATTAATGTAGAAATGGATTTGAATACTGTTTCAGCAATTGCCCACAAGGGGGCAGTGTCAGATTGTGCAATCACAAACACAGAGGTGGGAAATCCCCTAGTGCAGCTTGTGTGTGAAAACCAGGAAGAAAAAAAGTGCGGGAAGGTTGTTCAGCTCCAGAGCTCAGCCAGAGGAGAGCTGCGTGTGGTCTCCCTGAACAGAGGGCTCTTTTGCCACCGGAGTCTTGGAGAAATCACCCTGTGGAAGTGGTTTCTGCCATTCCCGGTCTGCAGGACTTTGTTTTCACCAAGGATCTAACCGGACTGCAGAGCATCGCACCCAGGGTGCAAGTGCAGGGGCTGTGATCTCCCTTCTACTGCTCGGCGTGCCCCGATACTAAAAGACTGATTAGAATCCGTTACCAGCGGGGGAAGATCAAAGGAAAAGACCGAGGAGCTGCATCCCTTTAGCGCTGCACCGGGACCCATCATCGTGAGACTCCAGGCCTGCGACGTGGGAGCGGCATCTTCTTCCGGGATAGACTGGTACGTGATTGTAGGGAAAGTTAGGGAAAGTTGCCGCCATTTGTTGTTTTTTTTCCTTTCTTCTTGCTGCGTACCCGGAAGGAGTGAAAATCCAGGGACTCCACTATACTCATGTGCGCAGATAGTTCGGTTGATTGTATTATAAATATGTTTCCTAGTAAAGAAATGTTACTACCGGTAAAATCTGAGTATGGGGATTTTGTTGGAATAGAGCATACACACACACCCGCGGCCCTACCACCGGTCGCTTCATGTGGCGTAGTCGGCAGGATGTGTGACCAACAAAATCATCCCCCGGTAGTAACTTATAACCGGACAGCTCCCCCGCCGTCTATTGTCAATCAGGTGAGGAAGTTTGACGGACGGAACTATCCTGTAACTGAATGGACTGAACAACTTAAGATAGTGGGGGAAATGTATAACACTGATCCTAAGACCTTAGCAGAAATGGCCATGCTAACAGAAGGGGAAGCGTGGACGACAGTCAGGCTGGAGACGGTTAGGGGCCAGCATACGTTGGATGACTTGGTGCGGGTGCTGGAGAACACCTATGGGCCGACCACATATGCGGGAACATTGCGCTATATGTTCTTCCGGCGTACTCAACTCGAGTCGGAGGACATTCCTCAATATGCCAATGCCCTTCAAGTGCTACTAGAACAAGTCGGTAGAAACGAAGAACAGATAGCTAGTACGGGTACCCGTGACCTGGTGTTGAGAGATCAGTTCGTGACCGGATTGAGAGACCCGTACCTTAACCGCTCATTGCAAGATCTACTCCGGATAAATCCGGCCTTTACGTTCGCTGAGGCCAAACAAGAAGCTATAGAACGTTCAAGGGGACCTGTCGTGGAGACACAGACATATACCGCGGCTTGCAGGTCCATATCTGGTATCGGGACTCGGAACAGCGACACGGAAGAACTGAAGCAGATGGTGGCAGAGTTGCAGAAACAGGTGTTACAGCTCACCCTAGACCAACAGGCGGGCCGGCAAGCGAGACAACAACCCAGCCGGCCGATGGGAAGATGCTGGACATGCGGCGATCCCCACCATAGAGCCAACCGTTGCCCCCTAAACTTTCAAGCTCCTCCACAGTCCGATCTACCAGAACCAGCAAGTCATGTCCCACAACAGTGGCCGCCTTTAAACTAGACGCCCCTGCCAAAGAGGCTCACTCGGCAGGGGATGCCAAAGAGAGGGGTGTAGGAAAACAGAGCCAGCCACGGAACAAACTTGCATCAAATAGCCCCACCCTGGAAGTATTACTGGAAGGGATCGCCGTACAAGGGTTAATGGATACTGGGTCTCAGGTATCCACTATCTCCGAGCAGTTCTACGAAGAATGTCTAAAGCCGCGGGTTGCCTAAGACCCTGATACCGCCATCAAGATCAAAGCAGCCAATAATCTACCCATTCCGGCGACGGGAGTTGCCTGGATGAACACCGAAATCTGTGGCCAAGATCTCGGGAAGAGAGGGATAATCGTGGTCAGGGAAGGCTTTGGATCAGAAACGCCCATGATTATTGGGATGAACATCTTGAAAGACCTGAATCTGGCGTTGTTTACCAAGAAGGGGCCCAAGTACTGGCAAGAAGTGACCGCACATAGGGCCACCCGCCGTGCCTTTCAGCAAGTGGTCCGGACCTGCAACCTCCAGCAAATGACAGAAGAACAACTGCCGCTGGCCACGGTCACCGTACCCCGCCATACTAGGATCACCTTACCAGCTGGGAAAGAGACAGTTATCTCGCTACCCCTTAGCACCACGAGACAGCTTGAAGGCGTGGAGGTGCTGATTGAGCCGCGCTCCCCGAAGGAAGGGAAGCTGAATCCACTAGTCGCTCGAACTCTAGCAGTAGTGAGAAAGGGAAGAATTCCTGTCAGGCTGGGCAACACGGCTAACGTGAGCGTTGACCTAGAAGCCGGGACACAGCTCGCCCGAGTCTACGCTCTAACCGAAGAGGTGAACCCTATGAGCTCCCTCCAGTTTGTACCGTCTACAGAGGGAGATTGGACAGTGACGGTCTCTGCCATGGCCGCTGTCGCGGGTGACACCAACGCGGGGCGAGAACTACGAGAGAAGTGTCAGTTGGACGTATCCCAATACTCCAAACGGGAGGTGTCCCAGGTGGAAGAGCTACTTCAAGAGCATCAGGCGTCCTTTGCCCGGCATGACACCGACTTTGGGTGCACCACCAGTATCAAGCACGAAATCCCCACCGGTGACACTGCTCCTATGCGTGAAAGGTACCGCCAAATTCCTCCCCAGCAATACCAAGAAGTGAAAAATCTCCTGAATTCCATGTTACACGCGGGAGTGGTACGAGAAAGCCAGAGCCCCTGGGCGGCACCGGTAGTGTTAGTCAAGAAGAAGGACGGATCCCTGAGATTCTGTGTGGACTACCGCCGTTTGAATGCTTGCACCATCCGGGACTCGTACCCATTGCCAAGGATCGAAGAATCCCTGACAGCCCTGAAGAAAGCCAAATACTTCTCTTCGTTGGATTTGGCCAGCGGATATTGGCAGGTACCTATGCATGAGAAAGATAGAGAGAAGACTGCTTTCATCTTACCCATGGGCCTGTACGAGTTCGACCGGATACCCTTTGGTCTGAACAACGCGCCGGGGACTTTCCAGCGGCTGATGGAGCACTGCTTGGGAGACTTCAACTTCGACTTCACCCTCATCTACCTGGACGACATTGTAGTCTATTCGGCCACATTTGAAGAACACCTGCAGCAGCTGGGCCGTGTGTTCAGTAGGTTGAGAGAACATGGCCTGAAGTTGAAACCCAGCAAGTGCCGTCTTCTGCAGCCCGAGATCAATTACCTGGGCCACCGGATCTCAGCCGAAGGTGTCCAGCCATCTTCAGAGAAGATAGCCGCCGTACGGGATTGGCCGCAGCCCACAAACGTCAAGGAGGTCAGGGCTTTCCTGGGGTTGGCCGGCTACTACCGCCGGTTCGTCAAAAACTTCGCCCGACTTGCTGCACCCTTGCATGACCTGCTTCGAGGGACCACCAACAGCCCCAGAGGACGACCCATCAGCTGGGGACCCAGCCAGGAGGAGTCCTTCCAAGCCCTAAAGGGTGTCTTAACGTCTCCCCCCATCCTGGCATATGTGGACTACAACCTGCCCTTTCAACTACACACCGATGCCAATCTACAGGGTCTAGGGGCAGTACTCTCACAGGTACAAGAAGGCAAGGAACGGGTCATAGCCTATGCCAGTCGGTCCCTACATGAGGGCGAGAAGAACCCCACCAATTATAGCTTGTTCCGGCTGGAGCTGTTGGCCCTAACGTGGGCTATGGCGGAGAAATTTGCAGGGTACCTCACAGGGACCGAAGTACTAGTCCTGACCGATAACAATCCGTTGGCCCACTTAGAAAATGCGAAGCTCGGAGTCATGGAGCAGCGTTGGATGGCTCGGCTCTCCAAGTTCAATTACAAGATCAAATATAGGGCTGGAGCTGAGAATCAAAATGCGGACAGCCTGTCTAGAGTGTCATACCCCTTACTCAACCGAGACCGGGATGAAGAATTAGAAGGGGACGAGACGCCTGACTTTGCAAAGCTCGCCCAACAGATGGTGGATTACCGCCAGTTCGTTGTGGGCGAAGCTGGAACTCCAGTGGGAGTCGCCTTGCCACCCCAGGAGTGGTGCAGGATCCAGGACCAGAACCCTGAATGGGCTCTACTCAAACAATGGGTGAAGCGGCAGCAGAAGCCTCCCGCCGATATACGGGCACGACTGTCTACCGGGACCTTGACCCTGCTCAGTCAGTGGGACCGGCTGATTCTGAGAGAAGGAGTGCTATACCGGAAGGTTCTCTTGTCGCACATGCTGGAGGAATGCACACAAGTTGTGGTGCCTGATCAATTGGTCCGTGAGATGGTGGCCCAAGCCCACAAAAGGAATGGACACTTCGGAATAGACAAGACCTTTCGGTGGATTCAACAGTCCATCTATTGTCCGGGGCTCCGCAAGCTGGTTGAAGACGTCTGCCAGACCTGTCGCACCTGCGAACTACACAAGTCCCCTGAGCAGCGTGCACCTGTTCAGACAATTAAAACATCCAGGCCCCTTGAGCTGTTGATGGTGGACTATCTGCTGATTGGGACGGCGAGCAGTGGCTATCAGTACTGTCTAGTCATGGTGGATCACTTCACAAAATTCGCTGTCGCTGTCGCTACCAAAGACCAGACGGCTGAATCGGCTGCTCGGGCCATCTGTCGACAGTTCATCCACATCTACGGGTGCCCGGAGAGGTTGCACTCCGACCAGGGGGCTTGTTTCGAAGGCCGAGTCATCGAAGAGCTGCATCGGATGTATGGGATCCAGAAGTCGAGGACCACTCCTTACCACCCACAAGGGAACGGTGCATGCGAACGCTTCAACCGGACCCTACTCCAGCTGATCCGCACCTTGGCCGATGATAAGAAAGACCAATGGCCCCAATTCCTTCCTGATCTAGTATGGGCCTACAACAACCAGGTCCACTCTGTGACTGGCTACACCCCACACACCCTTCTCTTTGGCCGCCCCGGAAAAGGGGTCCATGACCTGAACCTATTCCGCCCTGGAGATGATGTCTGCCATAACTACCCCTCCTGGCTAAATGCTCACCGACAGAAGATGGAGACTGTACACCGGCTGGTGAGCCAACAAATCCGGGGCCAGATACATGCTGACCCACTCCCCGTACAAGAGCAGCCCTTTAAATTGGGACAGCTAGTCCTGCTCCGTATCAAGAAGCCCCAAGGGAAACTTCGAGCCAAGTGGGAGACTGAGGTCTACCGGGTAATCGAACGCCCCTACCCCAACGGGCATGTATACCGAGTGCGGGGTGAAGACAGTCGCAGCATCCGCACTGTGCACCGAAATATGTTGCGTCCCTGCTGATCCCAGCCTGACTCCCCTACCACAGTACCCGGAGGGGGTGACGCTACCAACACGACTGACGTCACGGACGTTTCCCAGCATAGTGATCACGTTGACTCTGAGATCGGTGACCCACCTACACAACCCAGTTCTTCCCCCGGAGTGCTGACTGAAGTGGGGCGTAAAGACAGTGACAGGGAGGGGAACAACCGACCCTTGAGACGCACTGACCGCACCACTGCTGGGATCCCGCCCGGGCGGTCTTACAGGGACCAGTATGTATGGCCCACTTCTCAACCAACCCCTGTGACATCTGCAGTCATCGCTGCCTGGGAACCGATGGTAGTTGACAGGGACTGCCAACCTTTAAGTGGGGGGGTATGTAATGGGATCAACAATTCAGACTGCATCATTAATGTAGAAATGGATTTGAATACTGTTTCAGCAATTGCCCACAAGGGGGCAGTGTCAGACTGTGCAATCACAAACACAGAGGTGGGAAATCCCCTAGTGCAGCTTGTGTGTGAAAACCAGGAAGAAAAAAAGTGCGGGAAGGTTGTTCAGCTCCAGAGCTCAGCCAGAGGAGAGCTGCGTGTGGTCTCCCTGAACAGAGGGCTCTTTTGCCACCGGAGTCTTGGAGAAATCACCCTGTGGAAGTGGTTTCTGCCATTCCCGGTCTGCAGGACTTTGTTTTCACCAAGGATCTAACCGGACTGCAGAGCATCGCACCCAGAGTGCAAGTGCAGGGGCTGTGATCTCCCTTCTTCTGCTCGGTGTGCCCCGGGACTAAAAGACTGATTAGAATCCGTTACCAGCGGGGGAAGATCAAAGGAAAAGACCGAGGAGCTGCATCCCTTTAGCGCTGCACCGGGACCCATCATCGTGAGACTCCAGGCCTGCGACGTGGGAGCGGCATTCTCTTCCGGGATAGACTGGTACGTGATTGTAGGGAAAGTTAGGGAAAGTTGCCGCCATTTGTTGTTTTTTTTCCTTTCTTCTTGCTGCGTACCCGGAAGGAGTGAAAATCCAGGGACTCCACTATACTCATGTGCGCAGATAGTTCGGTTGATTGTATTATAAATATGTTTCCTAGTAAAGAAATGTTACTACCGGTAAAATCTGAGTATGGGGATTTTGTTGGAATAGAGCATACACACACACCCGCGGCCCTACCACCGGTCGCTTCAAGAGCATCACACAATAGGGTTTTGAGGAAATATGCCCCAGAATTGTATTAAGGGCTATGCCAGTGTCGCACCCTGGGGCAGCCGGGGTGCTCGGATCCGGCCGGTCCGTTCTGGGTGCACCGTCGACCAGTTTTAAATGAAAAGAAAAAAAATAAAATAATAAAAAGTCCGACTACGCCACTCGCGGTGTGCGGCCAGGGATAGTAGGGCTGCCGCTGCGGGTTCCCGCTGGGGATGATGGATGGGGGCAGCGTGGATAGTGAAGTCCTCCGGGAGCAGGGCTTTTCCCCAGGGGTAGGTGAAGGGTTAACGTGGGGGCTCAGGGTAATAAATCAGTCCAGACAGTGAGTGCAGTTTGGTTGTCTTTACTTACTGGGTTCGTACCCTGGAGACGTGCTGGATCCCAGGTGCGCCCGAGTCCTCTATAGCTGTGCCAGCTGACCTTGTGCCACTCTCCCACCGATGCACTCTGGTGTATTTGTCGGTCCTCCCTGGCATGGAGGTCCGTCTGGTGTCTGGGTCCTCCCTTTGTTGCTGTTGCCTCGGACGTTAGTGGTGGCAGATGAGCCCTGAAAACCCACCCACCTGACAGAGTTAACAGATGGCTTGAAGTCCTGGTCTGTTCTGCGATCTGCACCCCGTGCGTGCAAAGTACTGGGAGCCCTGGATGTCCAACCCACAGCATTCCTCTGTCCTTGGAGCTTGCTCTCTCCCTCTCCAGCTACTTTCTCCTCTGAGTGGCTGATCTTTCTACTCAGGTCTTTGCGGGGTCTTTGCTACTTTCACTGTGTCTCAAGATTCTGTTGTCTGCCTTGACACCTATCCTTTTACTACCGCTCACTTCCCTCTTCAACTCCCAACTCCTTTCTCTTTCAACTCCTTTCTCTCTCTCTCTCTCTGTCTTCCGCTGACTAGCCACACTTCCCAGGTCACTCGCACCTCCCCCAGGTCTGGTCCCTCCCTTGCCAGTTGGCTGCCTGTTAGCTCACAGTGCCCAGCCCTGCCACCTGTTTCTAATAGGGGGTCTCCCACCCTGGTTGTGAGTGAAATGTCCTGGTGTGCTAGTGTGTGTGTACTGACTGGCACAGTCATGTAGGGCCCGAGCTGTTACCTTGTTGTTATCTTGTTTTGTGACACCTGGTTACCGCAGGGGCGTCACACCAGTATTGCCTAAACAGACATGGCAGAAGAGCTGGCAGGTCAGTTTTAGGCCTCATTATGTTGGAAGAACCTCTGTCTATTAAGCCCGCTTTACACGCTGCAATGTATCTTACAATGTGTCGGCGGGGTCACGTCATAAGTGACGCACTTCCGGCATTGTAAGTTACATTGCAGTGTGTAACTGCTACGTGCGATTACGATTGAACGGTAAAACGTTCATTGCACGGACGTCGTACATTCCTCATGAATTGTACGTCAGGTTGTTCATCGTACCCGGGGTAGCACACATCGCAGTGTGTGACACCCCAGGAACGATGAACAGATCTTACCTACGTCCTGCGGCTCCCAGCCGGTAATGCGGAAGGAAGGAGGTGGGTGGGATGTTTATGTCCCGCTCAGCTCCACCCCTCCGCTTCTATTGGCCGGCTGCCGCGTGACGTCGATGTGACGCCGAACGTCCCTCCCACTCCAGGAAGTGGACGTTCGCCGCCCACAGCGAGGTCGTATGGAAGGTAAGTACGTGTGACGGGGGTTAATCATTTGTGCGGCACGTTCAACAAATTGAACGTGCCACACATACGATGGGGGCATTGCAAATCGCATACGATATCGTATGCGAAATTGTAACGTGTAAAGCAGGCTTTACACTGATAGGGTATATGCACATGCGGCATCTTTTTTTTTACCACAAAGGTGCAGCGTTTGTCAAAACGCACCACGGCAAAAACGCATAAAAAACGCAATACGTTTTTAGAGCATTTTGCCCAATGCGTTTTTAAGTCAAATCTATTGACTAGAGGGCTCAAAAACGCTGGAAAAAGGCAAAAAGAATTGACATGCTGCATCTTGGGCTCATCTTCAAACATGCAGCCAAGATGCAGCAAGCAAAAGATGCCCAGTGTGGACAGCAAAATAGAAATCTCACAGACTTTGCTGGGAGGAAAATGCATGCAGTTAGGTGCATCTTTGTGATCTCAAAAACGCACCAAAAATGCAGCAAAAGATGTAGTGTGTGAATTTAGCCTTGCAGTCTATGTGGCGCCCCTGAGGCTCTGGTCGCCACATGGTACTGCACCTCAATTAAGGTGTGGTATTCATCTCAGGTAAGGGGGGGTTAACCACCGGTGTTCCACATCCACACACTACATACAGCTTAGGAGCCTTTGTGACGCCGTGGCCTATCAGGTCGTCACAGGGTATTGTGAAATCTGCCCTTCTGCACAGTATCCACCCTCCTTGGTTACGGGTCCTGGTCCTTTGGTGTTGCTAACAGCTTAGCCAATCAAAATCCTAGGAACACTTTGCACTTTACCCACCAGACGCACCATTGGGGGGCCTGAAGGGAATAGGGCCGCTCACATGTGGGGTTGGTGAGGGAGAGTGAGGAAAAGTGACAGTTGAGCTGAAGTTGAGCAAGGGAGAGGAGTGTGGGGCGGTGACTCTCTGCGAGGGAGAGGTCACCGGCTGGGAGCAGGGCTCCTGTAGTACTAGGTGGCAGACGTTGGTCTGGGTCTGGTAGGAGCTGGAACCCTGGTCGCAGGGGTAGTGTCAAGGGGCATGGACAGCCGAAAAGGGCAGCCGGCGGCCTTGAGCTATCACCGGGCAGGGGCCAGGGCACGACTGGGTACATGGACCCCAGGCCGGAAAGTAGATTTCACGCGTTCCGGTAATTTACCCGACGGGGGTGAAGACTTCAGGATTCATCCCCAACCCGCTCCAAAATCGGGGTACTAGCGCACCGATGAGATAGGACTTTCCCAATATAGTCCAAAGAAATCCTACGCGTGAACCCTGAGAGCAAGGTCACTCCATTAGCCATACGGGTGAGCGGGTGAGCGGGACCCAAAGAGTTTTATACCTACGGGTCCAACAGAGACAGAGGTGCCAAGGACAGGACCACAAGTTAACAGCAACACCAAGGGCACGGACCCAAGCGTGCTCCCTACAGTCTGCAGTGGTGCTCAGAATTCTGGTTTACAAGCTGTCGGTGTTGTTCTGGACTGAGTGAGTACACTGAAATCCCCTGTTCCTACCCCCCACAGCACCCGAGCACCAACCATCCAACGGGCCCCAGGACGCAAACCCCCGACTCATGGAGGGGTTAAACATCAGGCTGCCACACCATCGTCACCGGGTTCCCCAGCGGCAGCGGTGGTCCCTCACATTACCATGCACCGTCACAAACTCTCTAAGTCACCCTGTAAATAACCCCCATCTCTTTACTTCTGAGAGGCGGCACGACCCCCAGGTTCGGAGACCCCTTCGAGCCACCACGGATCCGGATCCGAGCAGCTCGGCTGCTGGCACGGGGGCAGCACACCTTCACATAGGGTGGGATGGCTCAGGGTAGGGAGCGGGGTGGCCATACGATCATGGGACTTCACTGGAGCCAGCCACCTGGAGGGGGGGTTCCACTTTGGGGTAGAAATAGGCGCAACACACTCACATCAAAAACAGACCCATCAGGACCATAGTTCTGGCAAGACATCTCTGGAAGACTTGGACTTTACTGGGCCCTGGGCTTGGAGCGGGAGCTCAGCCAGGGTGCCTAACTGCGGAGGGGGACACCCTAGAAATAGGTCTCTCACTGCTTCTTTCTCACAACACCGGTGGTGGCCCTTTACCGGACCTAGGATTGACCCAAGCCCATCACGGCAGTGACCAGTGTTACTGGGCTGACAGCTGAAGTTGTGATTAAACTACACCCTGAACCTGCAGAGACTGTGTTGGCTTGTCCTTTCCGGCGCCGCCGCCCAGCGCTTAGGCACCATTGGCCATCAAACCCCTCATAATCCACCCCGGGCCCGCTCCGCCTGTGGGGAGCAATACCATCCCGGCTGCCATAACATCTGCCCCGGCGAGGAACCCAGCAGCGGCGGCTACTCCCTGGCCGCATACCACACGTGACGTCACGACAAACTTTTCCCAATACTCCGCTTCCCCCACTATTCACTGTACGCCTCGGGGCAACGGTACCGGGCAAGGCCACCCCGTGACAATGTCTGACCCGACCTGAAATGGCCCGGCGATGAGTAGGTTAACCACCTGCCCCGTAGGGCGCTACATCTACACAGTGCATCTTTTTTGGCTGCGTTTTTGAAGATGCGGCATGTCAACTATTTTTGCGTTTTTGAGCCCTTCAAGTCAATAGATTTGACTTCAAAAACGCTTTGTGCAAAATGCGGTAAAACGCGACAAAAACGCTGCATCTTTGTGGTTAAAAAAAGTGTGTGAACATCCTACTCACAGTCTGCAATAAAACACGGTTATGTGAATAGCCCCATAGATTAGAATGGGTGCGTGTTCAATTTATAAAAAAAAACATTTGAATAAGGCAAAAAAAAGTTTTGGGACAATATGCATTGCAAAAACATAGTGAAAATTGCTGTTAACCTTGTTATTTTTGCAAAATCAAGTGTACAGATGTTAATAAACAAGGCTTATCACTGCATTTATCAACTATATTACATACAGTATAGCACAAATGTGAATACACCCCTCCATATTTTTGTATATCTTTCCATGGGACAACACTGAAGATATGACACTTTGATACAATGTAAAGTAGTCAGTGTAAAGCTTGTATAACAGTGTAAATCTAGTGTGCCCTCTAATAACTCACACAGCCACTAATGTGTAAACTCTGGCAACAAAAGTGAGTACACCCCTAAGGCTAGGGCCCCACTTTGCGTTTTTAACTGCGTTTCTGCAGCGTTTTGAGCTGCAGCGTTTTATGGCCAAATGGAATGCGTTTTGTTTTTCCATGTTATCCTATGAAAATTGTGAAATTTCTGACCACACTTTGCGTTTCAAAACTGCGTTTAATTTGCATAATTTGTGGCAAAAACCATGCGTTTAAAGAAGCAACATGTCAATTGTTTTTGCCATTTTGTGTGCGTTTTGCAATGAGAAATGGCAAAAAACAAGATTCCAGCAAATTCCTGCGTTTTACCTGCTTTTCCAGTGCAGAAAACATTTTTTGGACTTCAAAAACACATGCTTTTTGGACATCAAAATAATGATTTCATATGTCCCTTTACACACACACACATAGTCCGACAAATAAAAATAAGAATTTTAAAAAATTATTGTTATTTTTCCATTTAATATCATATTACCGCTATAATTTCATTAAATTAATCTATTTTCATTATTTTTCACAAAAATATAGATTTGTTTCTTTTTTTCCAATTTTTTCATTGAGTTTGACTATTTAAACTTTATATAGCAGTGTCTTGATGTTCAAAACGCATCTATCAAAACGCTGGTGAAAACGCATGTAAAAAGCGCTGGAAACATCTACAACGTGGTAAATACGCATGCGTTTTCAGCGCTAAATTTCTGAAAAAGACAACTTTGCTCAAATCAATTAAGCCCAAAACGTGCGTTTAGAACTGCAAGTAGATGAACGCAAAGTGGGGCCCTAGCCTAAAGGCTACTTTACACACTGCGATATCGGTCCCGATATCGCTAGTGTGGGTACCCGCCCCCATCTGTTGCGCGACACGGGCATATCGCTGCCCGTGCCGCACAACATCGCTCAGAGCCGTCACACATACTTACCTGTCCGGCGACGTCGCTGTGACCGGCGAACCGCCTCCTTTCTAAGGGGGCGGTCCGTGCGGCGTCACAGCGACGTCACTGAAGCGTCACTGAACCTCCGCCCAATAGCAGCGGAGGGGCGGAGATGAGCGGGACGTAACATCCCGCCCACCTCCTTCCTTCCGCATAGCAGCCGGGAGGCAGGTAAGGGGAGCTTCCTCTTTCCTGCGGCGTCACACGCAGCGATGTGTGCTGCCGCAGGAACGAGGAACAACTTCGTTACTGCTGCAGTAACGATTTTTAAGAATGGACCCCCATGTCGCCGATTAGCGATTTTGCACGTTTTTGCAACGATGCAAAATCGCTTATCGGTGTCACACGCAACGGCATCGCTAATGCGGCCGGATGTGCGTCACAAATTCCGTGACCCCAACGACTCCGCATTAGCGATGTCGCAGCGTGTAAATTACTGCGTGTAATCACGCTCGCAGCAGTTTGAGCCAAGTGTCATTAGCATATAATATCAAATTCTCTCTCATTAAATGCTATACCCTGGCCTTAGGGGGAGAGTTGGGAGGCCCCCAAACATATTACATTGTTGGCCAATTATACCAACATCAGTGGGTTCTGCTGACTTATATCTAATGTGTATGGAGTTGTATTCTGAAATTCTGCTTTAGGCCTGAAACACACATCCGTGAAACACGTGCGTGTTTGGTCCGTTTCCGTGTATACTGGAGACACGGCCAAACGTGCACCAATGTTGCTATATCTCTGCGGTTACAATTGCGTTTTTGGTTATGTCCGTGAGTCCGTCTCCGTGATGCGTTTTTTGGTCCGTGTCTCACGCCAGCATGTCCATTTTCTTCACGCAGCACGGACCCAATGAAAGTCAATGGGTCTGTGCGCACGTCCGAGTGACACGGACGCATCTCTGTTTGCTCCCTGTACGTTTTGTGCTTTTTTCATGTGATGTCGGTCTTTTTTCTTTTTCTGTTTCGTTCTCTCCCTCAGTCCGTCGGTCGGTCTCTATGTCTGTCGGTCGGTCTCTCTGTCTTATCTGTCCCTCTAGCTGTCTGTCGGTCAGTTCCCACCCCCTCTCTCATACTTACCGTTCCCCGATCTCCAGCGCGGCGCTGCACGGCTGTTATTAAAACTTCGGCGGCTTTTACTATTTTGAAAAAGCCGGACGCCCATTAATCAATCTCGTATTCCCTGCTTTACCCGCCCACCGGCGCCTGTGATTGGTTGCAGTGAGACACGCCCACCACGCTGAGTGACAGCTGTCTCACTGCACCCAATCACAGCAGCCGGTGGGCGTGTCTATACTGTGCAGTGAAATAAATAAATAAATAATTAAAAAAAACGGCGTGCGGTTCCCCCCCATTTTAATACCAGCCAGATAAAGCCATACGGCTGAAGGATGGTATTCTCAGGATGGGGAGCTCCACGTTATGGGGAGCCCCCCACCCTAACAATATCAGTCAGCAGCCGCCCAGAATTGCCGCATACATTAGATGCGACAGTTCTGGGACTGTACCCGACTCTTCCCGATTTGCAAATCGGGGTAATAAGGAGTTATTGGCAGCCCATAACTGCCAATAAGTCCTAGATTAATCATGTCAAGCGTCTCCCCGAGATACCTTCCATGATTAATCTGTAAGTGACAGTAAATAAACACACACACCCGAAAAAATCCTTTATTAGAAATAAAAAACACAAACAAATTCCCTCATTACCAATTTATTAACCCCGACAAAGCCCTCCATGTCCGGCGTAATCCACGGACCTCCAGCATCGCTTCCAGCTCTGCTGCATGGAGGTGACAGGAGCAGCAGAAGACACCGCCGCTCCGGTCACCTCCACGCAGCTAATGAGATGAGTAGCGCGATCAGCTGCTGTCAGTCAGGTAACTCACGGACACCGCTGGATCCAGCGGTGGCCGCGGGTAACCTCAGTGACACACAGCTTTCACTCAGCGTGGTGGGCGTGTCTCACTGCAACCAATCACAGGCGCCGGTGGGCGGGGAAAGCAGGGAATACGAGATTGTTTAATGAGCGGCCGGCTTTTTCAAATTAGAAAAAGCCGCCGGAGCAGTGTGAATGCCGTGCAGCGCCGGTGATCGGTGAGTATGAGAGAGGGGGGGACACTTCAGTCACTCGGGGGATTAGCGGTCGCCGGTGAATCCTTCACAGGTGACCGCTAATCAGTACACGGCACAAAGACAGAGCCGCGGCATGACAATGAAGTCGGGTGAAGTTCACCCGAGTTCATTCTCATCCCGCTACTCTGTCTTCCGACATGTACTAGTAACGACATTTTGCATCACAAACGTACATTTCACACGGACAACACACACACGTCAGTTATTTCACTCACGCACACACGGACATTCCACACGCACATACGGCTAGCATACGGGATACACATGCAGGCCACACATACCATAAAAACGGACCTAAAAAACGGAAAACGGACCCGAAAAACGGCCCGTTTTACACGGACGTGGTTTTCACGGATGTGTGGCGGAGGCCTTAAGCATTAAGGCCTCTAACACACATCCGTGCCGCTGGTACGTTTTTGCTCCTTTTTTGCACGAACTGGCGGCATGGAGACACATACACCAACGTTACCATATGGTAACAGGCACACACACGTAAAACCACACGGAACGTGTGTTCGTGTGTGCGTTTTTCCTCACGCATATCATGCCCGTGTTTCTCCGGCATCAAGCAGGCACGGACCCGCTAAAGTCAATGGGTCGATGCCTGCACGTACGTGACACGTAGCATGTCCATGTGCTACCCGTGCCATCCATGTGCATTTTTAATCGAAAAAACACCCACACATGTTACCAATCCTGCAGTTCAATTAGGTCCAATTAGACACACCAGTATCTGATGATGATTTTTCTACATCATTTTTAATGAAAAATGGTTCATTTCAAACGGACAGCACCCGGACATTACACGTAAGTATGTAACGCATACACGGACATTCCACACGCACACACAGCGAGCATACGCCATCACACGGATGTGGCAAAACGGACATGAAAAACGGAACACGCACCCGAAAGACGGAACGTGAGACACGTACGTTTTTTATATTGAAGTATGGCAGAGGCCTAAAAGAGCCTGTCCTACCTTTTCAAAGAGGACAAGTAGTAGAGACCCTACTTCCCATTCCTAGGTTTTATTCCCTTCTTATATTTTAGGCCCCCTTCACACGTCCGTGATACACGTGCGTGTTTGGTCCATTTCCGTATATACCGGAGACACGGCCAAACGTGCACCAATGTTATTTAATGTTTGAGGACACATGTGCATTTTTCATTAAGGTCCGTGGGTCCGTGTGCGTGCTACGTATGTGTCTCCGTTTTGCACGGATGCATGTCCGTTTTCAGCACGCAACACGCAGCACGGACCCAATGAAAGTCAAGTATTTATTTCTCTGCTCCATAGTGACACGCCCACCGGCTGCTGTGATTGGGTGCAGTGAGACACCTGTCACTCAGCGTGGGGGCGTGTCTCACTGCAACCAATCATATTTGCCGGTGGGCGGGGAAAGCAGGGAATACGAGATTGTTTAATGAGCGGCCGGCTTTTTCGAAAGAGGAAAAGCCGCCGGAGTTTAGAGAACAGCCGTGCAGCGCCGCGCCTGGGATCGGGGAACGGTGAGTATGCGAGAGGGGTACTCCATTCAGTCACTCAGGGGATTAGCGGTCACCGGTGATTCCATCAAAGGTGACCGCTAATCAGGACGCGGCACAGACAGAGCCGCGGTATGAGGATGAAGTCGGGTGAAGTTCACCCGAGTTCATTCTCAGTGCGCGACTCTGTCTGCTGTCAGCCAGCATGTATCAACGATATTTTACATCACACACGGACATTTCACACGGACAACACACACACACACGTTAGTTAAGTTTCACGTGCACACACGGCCATTCCACACGCACACAAGGCTTGCATATGCAGTTCACACAGATGCCACACGGACCATAAAAACGGACACAAAAACGGAAAACGGACCCGAAAAACGGACGTAACACACATGCGTGTTTTTTCACGGACGTGTGAAGGGGGCCTTAAAGGAACAAAATCTAGGAATGTGAGGAGCTGTAAGGTTATGTCACAAGTTGAGTTTTTGCAGCATTTTTTTTCATGAGTTTTATGGACATTAAAGGGAATCTGTCACCAAGTTTGAAATACCTAATCTGAGAGCAGCAGAACGTTGGTTGCAGAGACCCTGATTCCAGTGATGTGTCACTTACTGGGCTTCTTAAGGCCACATCTCACTAAGCGACATCGCTAGCAACATCGCTGCTGAGTCACGTTTTTTGTGACGCAACAGGGATCTTGCTAGCGATGTCGCTGTGTGTGACATCCAGCAACAACCTGGCCCCTGCTGTGAGGTCGCCGGTTGTTGCTGAATGTCCTGGACCATTTTTTAGTTGTTGCTCTCCCGCAGTGAAGCACACATCGCTGTGTGTGACAGCGAAAGAGCAACAACTGAATGTGCAGTGAGCAGGGAGCCGGCTTCTGACAGCCTGCGGTAAGCTGTAACCAAGGTAAATATCGGGTAACCAAGAGAAGCGCTTTGCTTGGTTACCCGATATTTACCTTGGTTACTAGCTTCCGCCGCTCTCAGGCTTCCAGTGCCGGCTCCCTGCTCCCTGCACTCGTAGCCATAGTACACATCGGGTAAATAAGCAAAGCGGTTTGCTTATTAACCTGATGTGTACTCTGGCTACGAGTGCAGGGAGCCAGTGCTAAGCGGTGTGCGCTGGTAACCAAGGTAAATATCGGGTAACCAAGTGCTTGGTTACCCGATATTTACCTTAGTTACCAAGCGCAGCATCGCTTCCACGCGTCGCTGCTGGCTGGGGGCTGGTCACTGGTCGCTGGCGAGATCTGCCTGTTTGACAGCTCACCAGCGACCATGTAGTGACGCTTCAGCAATCCCTGCCAGGTCAGATCGCTGGTGGGATCGCTGGAGCGTCGCTTAGTGTGACGGTACCCTTACTGTAGTTATGATAAAATCACTGATTAATCAGCAGATTATCATTAGAGAACTACTTATGCTGCCAGATTGTCCAGTATATTCATGAGCTCTGTATAACTGCTAGATCTGCAGCAGAGAAAACATTGATTTTATCAAAATGACAGCAAACCGCTCAGTGAGTGACACATCGCTGAAATCAGGGTCTCTGTCTCTACATTATGGTGCTCTCAGATGGGGAGAAAACAACCTGGTGACAGATTCACTTTAAAAGCTGATTTTTACAATACTTGCAAAAGCCATGAGATTTCAGAAATGGTAAATTGCTGCGTTTTTTTAAGCATGTCCAAAGCATTTTTGCAGCTTTTACACCATTGAAAGCAATGAGAGCAAAAATGCTATTGTGTTTTTCCTGCGTTTTTTTTTCTGCTTTTTTGGTGAATGAAACTAACTTTATTTAAACAAGTACTGTAGACAAATATCATGCTAAAAATGCAGCAAAAAAAACAACCCAGCAAAACCTGCTTTTTGAAAGGAGCTTTTTTACTGCCAAGGGAGCAGGTTTTGCTGCACAAAAAGCAATGTGTGAACGACACATAGCCTAAGGCTATGTGCCCACGCTGCGGAAAATGCGCGGATTTTGCCGCGGATTTCTTGCGGAAAAGCCGCGGATTTCCCGAAAATCTGCAGCTCAGGCACTTCCCAGTCATTTCTATGGTATTTTGGAAATGCTGTGTCCACGCAGCGGATTTTTCCGCAGCGGATTTCGTGCGGATTTTGATCTGGAAAAATCTGCAACATGTCAATTATTGTTGCGGATTTTCATCCGGATTTTGGCTTTAAAATTGGGGAAGGGAGAAAAAAAAATCTGCATCAAATCCGCGGCAATTCCGCGGTAAATCCGCAGCAAATCCGCACCTTTGAAAAGGTGCGGATTTTGCGGGAAAGCTGCGGATTTTGATGCAGAAAAATCCGCAGCTACAGTCTCCCGTGGACACATAGCCTTAAGCCTGCTTTACACCAGGCAATCTATCGTGCGATAGATCGTCGGGGTCACGGTTTTTGTGACGCACATCCGGCATCGCTGGCGATGCCGGCTTGTGTGACACCTCCTAGCGACGCAGTATCGCTCACAAATCGTGAGTCGGGTACTGCTCGTTAGGTTCCATAATATCGTTTACTTTAGTTGACCATCGTTTCCGTGGTAGCACACGTCGCTCCGTGTGACACCACGGGAACGATGAGCAGCTCACCTGCCTCCCGCGGCCGCCGCCGTCTCTATGTGGAAGGAAGGAGGTGGGCGGGATGTTTACGTCCCGCTCATCTCCGCCCCTCCGCTTCTATTGGCCGGCGCCCGTGTGACGTCGCTGTGACGCCGAACGTCCCTCCCACTCCAGGAAGTGGACGTTCGCCGCCCACAGCGAGGTCGCACGAGAGGTAAGTATGTGTGACGGGGGTTACTAACTTTGTGCGACACGGGCAGCGATTTGCCCGTGACGCAAAAAGGACGGGGGCGGGTACGATCGATTGTGAAATCGCACAATCGGTCGTACCGTGTAAAGCAGGCTTTACTGTTCAGTTTGCTGCTTGTGATATTTTTGCCATAGGAATGGCTTTAATTGCACAGCACATACAGTTCCTGTCTGATTCAAGATCTCACACCCCACCTCCACCTATACACACCTTAACACACACATGCATATTGTATCTGCAGGGGTCTCTGGCATAGAGTTATGGGAAAAGTTTTATGTTTACCCCTGGAGCAGTCTCAATCTGTCTGTGACACTCCCTCATCTCCATGAAGGAGACTCGCTGCCCCGGAGCAATAAATATTAGCTGAACATTCACAGTGCCTAGTGGTATGTATATGAGCAGTATGGTATGCACGTAAATGTGTATTATATGAAATACATGAATTATATGAATTATATAGAAATATATGAATTTCTACAAATATGATGTTCCATTGTTGATACAAATGTAGTTTGATGGGTTAGATACAGGCTTATTGTAACCAATTGTTTTGATTGGTTATCTATTAATTTGTTACTATGTAATGCCTGATAAAGAAAATATATTGATGAGCTTCCCACGTCCAAATAGACATTCAGAAGAACTGTAATCGTTGGGTGCAGGAAAATGCTGGTTAGCACAGCAAGCCATTGGCTAAACAATAGTGAAAATTTTCCTCAGCACAATCTTTCGATAATAAAAGCAATGTTTTATGAAAAATCAATTAAAAGTCAAGGATCCAAAACTAATACATTTCTGGCAACTGAGTGCCCTTATTCATAGCATAGTATGATGTAATGCCTGATTTTGTCTGTACAATGCTCTGGAATATGTTGGCACAACATAAAAAGAGATTATTACTACTACTATTATTATTATGGATAAAAGGCATACAGTAGACAAGAATAGCTTAGGATTTTATTTTTTTTTTTCAAATCATGTTTATGATTTCTATTAAAGGAAACCTGTCAGGAGCAATATGCACCCAGAACCACGAGCAGTTCTGGGTGCATATTGCTATTCTCTGCCTAACCGTCCCTGTATACACTAGCATAGATAAAGAGATCTTTAGGAAAAGTATTTCTAAAGATCTTTTATCGTATGCTAATGAGCGAAGGCACTAGTCCCCTGGACGTTAGTTTCCCTTGCTAGTCGGCCCCATTAACATATTAGTACGTCCCTGTGGGTGTGCTAACATGCTAATGAATACTCAGCGTCAGTAAATGACCTCACTCACCTCTCCGCCACCATCGCGTCCGACATGCGCAATACTTCAGTTTGAAGCCAGGACGTGTACACCCGTCTCCATAGTGCATATGACCAAACCCCGGGGTCATGCGCACTGAGCTGAAATCCAGTGTCGGGCGGCGATGGCAGGCGGAGAGGTGAGTGAGATAATTCTCTGACGCTGCACATTCATTAGCATGTTAGCAAGCCCACAGGGGCCAACAGGGAAGTGCTATCATGCTAATGGAGCCGACTAGCCAGGGAACTAACGCCAAGGGGACTAGTCCCCGAGCTCATTAGCATATGATAAAAGATCTTTAGAAATACTACAAAATCCTTTATCTATGTTAGTGTATACAGGGACAGTAAAGGCCGCTTTACACGCAGCGATCTTGCTAGCGAGATCACTAGCGTGCGTACCCGCCGCCGTCGGTTGTGCGTCACGGGCAAATCGCTCCCCGTGGCGCACAACATCGCTCGGATTCGTCACACTACTTACCTGCCTAGCAACGTCGCTGTGACCGGCAAACCGCCTCCTTTCCAAGGGGTCGGTTCGTTCGGCGTTACAGCGACATCACTAAGCGGCCACCCAATAGAAGCAGAGGGGGCGGAGATGAGCGGGACGTAACATCCCGCCCACCTCCTTCCTTCCTCATTGCCGGCGGCCGCAGGTACGATGTGGTTCCTCGTTCCTGCAGTGTCACACATAGCGATGTGTGCTGCCGCAGGAACGACGGACAACCTGCATCCTGCAGCAACAACGATATTTGGGAACTGGACAGCGTGTCAACAATAAGGTGAGTATTTTTGATCGTTAGTGGTCGCTTGTATGTGTCACACGTAACGACGTCGCTAACAAGAACGGATGTGCGTCACGAATTCCGTGACCCCAACGACATCGCGTTAGCGATGTCGTTGCGTGTAAAGCGGCCTTTAGGCAGGGATTAGCAATATGCACCCAGAACTGCTTGTGGTTCTGGGTGCATATTGGACCTGACAGGTTCCCTTTAAAGGGGTTGTCTACTTCGCGGACAACCCCTTAGGCTAAGTTCCCACGATAAGCTTTTGGTGAGTTAGCCTTACTCCCCAAAGTAAAATAATGTGTATAGTCAGCTCTTGTGCCAGTGCCACTCCAGTAAAGTCAGTACGGGTGACACCATCCCTGCGGCCAATCAGCAGCCACTTCACTCTCAGATTATGTACCAAAAACCTGGTGACAGATTTGCTTAAGTCCCTGTGCGCACTAGAAAAAGGAGTCTGAAAGATTAGCACACTTGCATTAAAAAAATGCACCAATAACGCACCAAAACGCATGCATTTTACCGCATTTTTTATGCTTTTTTGATGCGTTTTTACTGCGTTTTTTTCTGCAGGTTTGTCCCTGCGTTTTTTTAACAATTTATCTATGGCAAGAAACCCAAGTACCTGCAGAAAAGAAGTGACATGCTCATTCTTTTTCTTAAGAAATTCTGCAGAAAGAATGTTCTTAAGAAAAAAACGCATTGTGCGCACAGCAATTTTTTTTCCATAGGTTTTGCTGGGGAATGTCTGCAGAAAGGTTACAACCATTTTCTCAAGAAATTTCTGCAGCAAAAACGCAGGTAAAAACACAGTGTGCGCACAGGGCCTTAAATTACTTCTGAACTCCTATTATTAAAGTGATTGCCCGGTCTAAGGCTATGTGTCCACGTTGCTTTTCCCTACTTGCAGTTCTAAATGCACGTTTTGTCCTTAATTGAATTAGCCAAAGTTGCCTTTTGCAGAACTTTAGCGCTGAAAACGCATGCGTATTTGCCGCGTATTTGATGCGTTTTTAGCGCTTTTTGAATGCTTTTTCAAATGCGTTTTGAACATCAAGACACTGATAAATAAAGTTACAACAGTCAAAACAAATGAAAAAAGAGAAAAAAGAGGGGCACATAAATATTTGTATGAAAAAAAAGAAAATAGCAAGATTTAATAGAATTATAGCGGTTCTTTAATAAAAAACGGAAATATAGCAATAAAATGATAATTTTCTTTACATAAATTGTCGGACTATGTGTGTGTGTAAAGGGACATATGAAATCATTATTTTGATGTGCAAAAAGCATGCGTTTTAGTAGTCCAAAACGCATGTTTTCTGCACCTAAAAAGCAGGTAAAACGCTGGAATTTTGATGTTTCTTGGTTACTCCCTGTTTCTCATTGACTTCTATGTTATCTAAACGTACCTCAAATGGCAAAAACAATTGACATGCTGCTTTTTAAAACGCATGGTTTTTGTCAAAAAATATGCAAATTTGACGCAGCGTTTTCAAATGCATGGTGGGCACAGGAAAACCCTATTTCCCATAGACTTTGCTGGGAAATCAAAACACAGCCATTTGGGCACTAAAAAGGTGCAGTTGAAAACGCTGCAGAAAAGCATGAAAAAACGCACCGTGGGCACATAGACTAAATTCATAAGTCTGCGTTCACTCTTTGTAACTCACATCTGGATTTAGTATTTGCATAGATGTATAGATCCATGAAACTCAATAGGACTGTGTGTTGTCCATGTATTTTCTCTTGGACAGGACATGGACCCATAGGCCACGTGCGTCAGTATTTGTAGCCAAAACTAGGAGTGGAACAATCAGAGGAAAAGTATAATAGAAACACCAGAACCACTTCAGTATTTCTTATTCACTTCTGGTTTTGGCTTACAAATGCTGAGGGGAAAAAAAAAATGAATGACCAAATATTCAATGTGTGCACGGGACCTTATAAATACTAAGGTAAAATCATCAAATAGTCAATGTGTTCACGTGGCCATAGACTTCCATTCATAGATGTGTCACACACGGACGTGTAAATGTAGTCTTATTGAAGGGAAGAGCTATCATTACCATAATATTAATTAGGCTTGGTGTATGGGTCATGAAAATCTCTAAATTTATTATGTATCCAACTACAGTATATCCCATACAGTGGCTTACGTTGTCCAGAGGCTTCCACATTGAAAGCCATATATGGCACGGTATACATATTTTTTGCTGGCTTCCTTTGTACTAAAAACGATAGCCATACTCATTTTGCATAAATTCATAAGTGAGATCATTTTCTAGAATATACAGTGTATGCCAAACATTCCCACAAAATATGTGACACCCAGAGATTTCAAAAGGAGGTTTTTTTTGTGGAGTCACTCCAAAATCCCGCTCTTCCTAATAATTTTTCGAGGAAATCCATTTTGCTGTAATAATGAGGAGTATTTTGAGTGTTACTTTTTTTAATTCTCATTGTTTTTTGAAACATGCTCAAGAAAAAATGTTATTTCTTTGAAGTGGATCCTCAATCCAAATATCTCCCAAAATCCGAACACTTCTTGAAGTGGATTCAGCTTTAAAAACTGGTGTTTTTCAATGTTTTAAGAACTCAGTGTGAAAATAGCCGTGGTGTGGAGTTGATAGAATGGGCCCTAATAGGGTAGAAGTTGTCTTCATGACACAAACAACCTTTTTAATGACAAGGTGAAACAATGTAGCAAGTTTAGAGACATTGGATTTATGTTTTTTAGTAGCTCACTACTATCAATGTGTCTTTTTACTATTTTGATCAAACTCGCCAATGCAAGTCAATGGCACAATGAAAAAAAAATCACACAAATGTCGCCTGTGTGCTCTACTTGTTTTACTGCTTATTGAGTAGGAATGATAACAATAAAAACATATGCAACAAGGATTGTGAAAACGGACACACAGGCAAAAAATGGCTCCAATACACTGAAAAAAACAAGGACCATTTTCCACATCTGAAAAACAACCCCTCAATTGTGAAACCGACGTAAGCACTCTTTCAGATGTCGGTTTTTCACTGGTAGGTCTTCTACTGATGACAGTCTATGGGACTGTTCACGTGTCCATGATTTGTTTTGTGGACCAACTGTTCCTTGAAAAGTCACTGAAACATGTTTGATATTTATACAAGTGTCAGATTAATCCAAGTGCCATTCTAGTGATGTCCATTTTTAGAGACTGTTATGCTAGCAGGGTGAGTGCAGTTTTAGGTGGTACATTGAACCAAAGGTACAGTTCACTTGCCTGGGGGAGGCAACTGAACCGGCCACCGAGTCTTCTCCAAGCGCTGGTAAGGAGCTGAAAGAGGGCAGCCCCAGGGAATCAGCAGTACCCTGGAAGCTGGCGCCACTGACACAGCACAGTCTCTGGGTAGAAGTCAGCAGCAGGCAGAGTAGTGGTTCTGTCCGGGATGGATATATATATTTGAAACGACAGCTGCAACCGGCGTGGATACTTGTGGCGGGGATCGTGATAGCCGGCGTGGATGGAATCGGCAGCAGCAGCAAAGCAGACTGACACAGCACTGAAATGCAAAAAGACGTCACCAGTAGTCTACAGCACAAAGCAGCACTAAGAGACCTGACAGCTAAAAATGTAAGAAACTCGTTGCCCAAGCACCTCCCATAGGGCAGAGGTGCCTTAAGTACCTGCAGCCTCCCAGCTGTCCCGAAAAACAAGGGGCGTGGCCACAGGAGCGTCCAACGGGCAGAGGCCGGAAGCCTGCAAGATGTGCAGACGCTCCGGGAAACTGCAGCATAGGACGGAGATGGGACCGCCACCGCAGGATGCCCAGATGTATGAGGAAACCGACGTCCCCACCGGGGGAGGAAGGCAGGACAGTGCAAGGATGCCAGTATGGGCGTTACAGACTGTAAGATAGCAGATGGTGGACAAGCTTCTTTTTTTTCCACCTTTAAAAAAAACCTGAAGAAAATCAAGCCAAAGTCTGATGAAACTCACATGGAAATATTGTAATACTCTAATGGAACTTTGATGAAAGTCATTGATGAAACTCGGCCCATTTTTCTTGTTAAGTGAAAAACAACTGTCTGAATGAGCCATAGACTATGGAGATCTATTAAGGGTGAATTCACACAACAGGAAAGGATTTTCAATAGCAGAAATTTTTGCATGTGTGAATTTTCCCTAATACTAGCGAAATGTATCAACATTGTGCCAGTCTCACCCTCAGTGCAGATCTCTGTGTGTTGATGAATTTGGATTGGCCAAAACACATTGCCAAGTTGAATCTGGTTTTGTTTTCTACAGGAAAGAAATTAGTCACATTAGCATGTTTTCAAGAAGAGCTTCATGAATATTACATTTAGCTCAAACACCATATTTAGCTGCAAAACACATTGAAGATTTGTTATGACTGATTGCCTGCAGTCTTCACATTTATGTTTGAGTGGCAGAAACTCTATGTTTTGCTCGGGTGTAACTGCAAAGACTACAGTATTGCCAGCTAATATTAGTTCTCACCAACCTTTGGTGCAACATAGGTGACAGATGGCCAAATAGAATATTAAAAAATTATAGGAGATATGTTCTTAAAGAAGCACTCCCATTAAAGTTTCAGCCTAATATATTGTAATCATCATATTATATAGCACTGAGTATTTACAATTGCTCATTTTACCCTTCTACCCAGTTAATTCCTCTGTTTTCCATTAGGTCTATGACATAATGTAATTAAAAATAGACTAGCTGACGCCTTCTAAGCTCTATGTAGAAACATGAGGTCTCTTTTTCCCTGCATGAGTCATCAGTGCAAAATCCCTTGCAGGGGGAGGAGGGAGCATCTGGATCAGGAGTTGAAGAGGGGAAGCATTCATGCAAGGAGAAGAGACTTCCTGTTTTTACATATAAAAGAGAAGAATTTACTGGGTAGAAAAGCAAAATGAGCAATTGTAAGTATACAAGTATATAAAAACATTGTAATAAGTATAACTTAAACAAATTCATATAGTTATTTACTTTTCATTTGTGACATCTCTGCTATTATAGAAATTGGTGCTCTGCACCCATCACTCGCACTGTAACATGTCAAGTTCAGAATGGCACTTTTCTGCAGAGGGTGTACCAGAACTGTCACTGGGCAGCAGGCTGCTCCGGAGGAAGGTAAGAATACAGACTACAAAGATACAATGTGGGAAATTCTTAGAATGTATGCACAACTTTTGTGGCGAAAGTTGCAAATTCTGTCACGTTTCATATTTGAGAGGTTTTTTGCCTCTTATTTGGTGAAATAAGAAGGTGAGGTTATCTAGGAGGAGGCTTGATATCACTTATATTACAATTTATAGAAAAATATGTATCTTTTCATAGCAGAGATTACAATTTCTGATGTAAGGACACTCAAAGTTAAAATTAAAGCTTTTACTTCAACATGCCTTAATTAAGACTGGTGTATGTAAAATACCTGCCTCAGTGTCCCTTCTTGTCCTTTATTGTACGTGTTCTGCAGAATTATTGTTTTAGTATTTGTTTACTGTATTCATTAATATCTTTTGTGATTTTTAGTTATAGGACAGTTGTCCGACCAACCTATAGACTCAGCTATAAGACAGTGACTACACTGGAGTGGAGATGCTGTCCAGGGTACAGAGGACCAAGCTGCGATGAGGGTAACCAATGTGACTTAACTATGTTGTACTGTATATGCTGGTCAATGTGTGGGCAGGAGAATGAAAATGTGAACTGAGGTTTTCTGGTCTATCCACATTGTGTTTTCAGTGTATGTTCATTGCATGTACTAGAAAATGCTCTTAGCCATATGTCAAACATGTTAACAGATGACAAAAGAAAGTCCTGGGATAGTATTTGTTTAATTTAAATTGAAGAGCCCACTAAAAAATATATGCATTACAATTTTTTTTTCTACATAGTGCCTATTGGTAGCGTATAGCATAAGGCAACATTTTCCAATGTATATGTACTTGTGAGGTTCATGCTGCCAACCTTTCCATGGGTGTGGTGTTGGTTCTAAGCTGCGGACAGAGAAATGAAAACAGCTTGTGCATGCAATAACAGCTTTACTAGGTATAGCGGCTTCTCATTAGAGACGTACTATACCAGTACCGGTGACTTCTAGATGACACAAACTGTACCCTGCTAGTATGAGGAAAAAAAACTAATACTCCTAGGCACTGGTTGGTGCCTAAAATGTCCTTCCTAACTATCTATCTTTACACCCTAAGTACTTTTGTAATTTGCTTTATTATACAGTACTCTACATTTCTCCCTATTTAGCAAATTACAATATGTGTTTTTTTTACTGCAAGTCTCAAATATGATGTCATAGAAGGCTGAGCCTGCACTCACTCCCCACAGCGTCAATCATGTCTCTTGGAACAGGATGTCTTCTGGAGGCAGCGCTGCAGTTACTTACTAGTTTCTTTCATTGCTGCCCCTTCTGAAAATATCCTGCATCCATGACAATAGACACTGTGGGAGATGTGACTTCAGAGTTGATACTCTACTTCTCTGATGTCATCAGAGGCGGAGATAGAAGCAGTGACTGACAGCAGTGCTGCCCCACAGACTCTAGCACCGCACTCAAACAAATTGTCTTCAAAATAACAGAACGTATGGCAAGGATGAATTATTTACATGATGGACCCAATTTGAACTAGATAAATCCCATAGACCTAAATGGAGTTGTTGCCCCCCAGTGTTCGGGAGCCACAGTAGGGTTGCCCTCTTCTCCGGGGGTGATGCTATGCCTGGAAGCAAGGAGAAGGGTTTCCCATGTTAGGTATACCAACATTCAACATCTCCTAACTCTGGGCCTGTAGGGGGAGCTCAAGAACCCGTTTTGAGGGAAGCTTCCCTAGTATACTGGCCTGGAGGAGGGGTTACTTACACACACACACACACACACACACACAGAAAGTGAAACACTGGAGACGAGGAAAGGCAAAGAACAAGCATGGGCACTGAAAAAGAGCGGTCTCCCAAGCTCTCACAGGACCAGGCGCAGTAGCAAGACACCGGGGTCCCTGACTGTTGGGTGCTAAAGCCCCATCAGTGAAGTCAGGAGGGAAGGAGATTTCAAGTCCTCTGGCCCAAAGAAAGCCCAAAGGTAAAGCAGCATAATAGAGCCCGGGGCTGTAGTCACACAGGCGGTGCCCAGGACCGGATCACATTGCTGCCCGCCATAAGGGAAAGGACAAACAACTAGGAAAAGGGTCACTGTGCGGCTCCAAGCCACAGAGACTCACACACATAGCACAACAAGGAAGGCCTCCAACCCACCTGGCAAAGTGAATCCCCTCATTGCTTCCAGGCTGACCGGACCCCATCACCTTCTGAAACAGACTCCCGGGGCTGTATTAACATCTGCCAAGTAAAGTTCAAGGAAACTACATCCCCCTGTGTTGTCCATTTATTACCAGCATCCTCAGTCCTGCACCCCAACGTTTAATCACAGATACTACCACTCCCATCCACCCTGGGGCCTAGCTCTACCTGTGGAGAGCTGCAATACCCAAGCTGAGTCACCATCTGCCCCAGAAAAGAAACTTCCCGCAGCGGCGGCTAATAACTGGCCGCATACCACAGGTGGCGTCACGAATAACTACTCCCATCAGCCTCATCCCTATCTAAATTGACACCGCCGGGGTCACGAAATCGGGCCAGGCCGCTGTGATATCCCAAACCTACACCGGCCCGGGGACGAGTAACCCCCGAGACCCCATGGGCACGTGAGAATCACTTGGTTAACATGGGATAACCTGAGCAGTGACTGTGGGAAGTAACAGTGTTACTTATTTTCTTACATTCCCCAAGGTTTATCCATACCTCCTAACTTCAAAATAACATAAAGAGGGACATATAATGAGGCATGAATAGTGCGCCGTTGTCAAATTTTGACCACGCTCCTACCCACACCCAATGCCACACCCATGTGCCATTTCTTTCTACTCTGGCAGGAGCAGATGTCAGAGGGTCAGTGGCAGTGAGGGACATTTTGCAGATGCCTGAGACTGCAGAGCATAGACCTAAATCCGGGACTGTCCAACTGCATTCAAGACGGTTTGGACTAGAGATGAGCGGATCGATTCACGGGACTCTAGTCCCGCATCCAGGTCAGTGGTACCTAGCGTTTGGATAGGACATTGTGAATCTCTTATCTTCCAGCATCCCCAGCATGGCTTTTGATTATCAAGGGCTGGTGAGACTTCATCTGTGCGTCATGCTTATTTCTAGTTGGGATCTATGGATTTATTTTTTGTTCATTCTTTCATAATCGGAGCAGCCATAACTTTCTTGTTTTTATATAAGCTTCACTAAATGACATGTTGCTTTCTGTGTCTATAAGGCCGTGTTCACACGCTGCATAAATAGTGTTTTTGTTTTATGCAGGTGTCTGCACAAAACTACTCAAAAACAAGCTCCTCTGATTATTTCATATTTTCTGCATTTTTTATGCCTTTTCTCCCCTTAGGCTGAGTTCACATGTCCTGAACGGATCCTGTAGAGATCCGTTGGCAAAATTATGTTTGCCGGATGCGGGTTTTTTTAACATGGGAGCCTATGGAGAACGGATCCGTTAACAGATTTCTATTTATCTTCCATTTGAAACTGATCGTGTAAAAAAAAAAAAATCATCTGTTACAAATGCAAGAATAACTGGTTACTAAATAACAATCCGCTAACAGATCTGTTCTCCATAGACTCTTATGTTAAAAAAAAATGGATCCAGCAGACATCAGTTATTTAACAACGTCCAAAAAAAGTTGTGTTTTGGTAACAAATCTCTGCAGGATCCATCCTAACGGATGATTACAGGACATACAAACTTAGCCTTATTTGATGCATTTTTGGCGCAGATGTGATGCTGTGTTTTTTTTTATAGTACAGAAAAGCTTTGATTCTGCACTTAAAAAATAATTGCAATTTTTTTATATGCTTTTTTTTAGGTTCTATATAGAATCCTCTAAAGAATAAAAAGCATCAAAGCCAAGGGTGACTTTTTCATTAAATCAAATCCCACTTTGCTGGGACAGTAAAACACAGCAGAATTTCTGTGCAAAAAAAAAAAGCAGCCTAAAAATGCAGAAATTCCATTGTGAACATGGCCAAAATGTCCAAGCAAAACGGATGTGACTTCATGAAATCTCCGCACTCATGACATCACCAGAGCCTGTAGCTCAACAGTTTAGCTTCTGTCTACAACTGTCGAGGTTGTCGGCTCAAGTCCCAGGGACACACACAAAATAAAGAGAAAATCACATTTTTGCAATTGGAAAGAAATTTATATTTTTGTAATTGTTTTTTATTATTATTTTACTAATTTTATAGGAACAAAACAAACTGATTATTTCTTTATGTCTAAAAAAAAGGTACCTAGCAATACACTGCTGTGTACAGATGTATCTCTATGTACCTTTATAATCTGCTTCTGGGTTTCCTGCCTACAATAGAGGTTAAAGCTGGTGTCACACTAAACGACAGCGACAACGACGTCGCTGTTACGTCACCATTTTCGGTGACGTAACAGCGACCTTTTAAGTCGCTGTTATGATCGCTGCTTAGCTGTCAAACACAGCAGAAGCAGCGATCATAAGGTCGCTGTGCTACATGTTCAGAGAGCAGGGAGCCGCGCTTAGCGCTGGCTCCTTGCTCTCCTGCAGCACACATCGGGTTAATTAACCCGATGTGTGCTGCAGCTACATGTCACAGTTCAGAGAGCAGGGAGCCGCGCTTAGCGCTGGCTCCTTGCTCTCCTGCAGCACACATCGGGTTAATTAACCCGATGTGTGCTGCAGCTACATGTCACAGTGCAGAGAGCAGGGAGCCGCGCGCACTGCTTAGCGCTGGCTCCTTGCTCTCCTTGCTACAGTATACATCGGGTTAATTACCCGATGCGTACTGCAGCCACATGTCACAGTGCAGGAGCCGGCACTGGCAGCAAGAGCGGAGGCTGGTAACCAGCGTAAACATCGGGTAACCAGGGAAAGGACTTCCCTTGGTTACCCGATGTTTACGCTGGTTACAGCTTACCGCAGCTGCCAGTGCCGGCTCCTGCTCGCTTCATTTCGTCGCTCTCTCGCTGTCACACACAGCGATGTGTGTGTCACAGCGGGAGAGTGACGACCAAAAAATGAAGCTGGACATTCAGCAACGACCGGCGACCTCACAGCAGGGGCCAGGTCGTTGCTGGATGTCACACACAGTGACAGCGACGGGACGTCGCTGCAACGTCACAGAAAATGGTGACGTAGCAGCGACGTCGTTGTCGTCGTCGTTATGTGTGACACCAGCTTAAGTATACACTTCTAATTGAAGTTATTTGCTAATATTATTACACCTAGTACATATACAATCTTGGAGATGGGAATAAGCCTTTAAGTTACTCTAAGCTTTGATAAAGTAGACTCCTCTAGTGTCCCCATATATATACATGCAACGCTCAGCATACACTGTGTGCAGAATTATTAGGCAAATGAGTATTTTGATCACATGATACTTTTTATACATGTTGTCCTACTCCAAGCTGTATAGGTTTGAGAGCAAACTACCAATTAAGTAAATCAGGTGATGTGCATCTCTGTAATGAGGAGGGGTGTGGTGTAATGACATCAACACTCTATATAAGGTGTGCTTAATTATTAGGCAACTTCCTTTCCTTTGGCAAAATGGGTCAGAAGAGAGATTTGACAGGCTCTGAAAAGTCCAAAATTGTGAGATGTCTTGCACAGGGATGCAGCAGTCTTGAAATTGTCAAACCTTTGAAGCGTGATCACCGAACAATCAAGCATTTCATGGCAAATAGCCAACAGGGTCGCAAGAAGCGTGTTGGGCAAAAATGGCGCAAAATAACTGCCCATGAATTGAGAAAAATCAAGCGTGAAGCTGCCAAGATGCCATTTGCCACTAGTTTGGCTATATTTCAGAGCTGCAACGTTACTGGGGTATCAAAAAGCACAAGGTGGGCCATACTCAGGGACATGGCCAAGGTAAGGAAGGCTGAAAAACGACCACCTTGGAACAAGAAACATAAGATACAATGTCAAGACTGGGCCAAGAAATATCTTAAGACTGATTTTTCAAAGGTTTTATGGACTGATGAAATGAGAGTGACTCTTGATGGGCCAGATGGATGGGCCAGAGGCTGGATCAGTAAAGGGCAGTGAGCTCCACTCAGACGCCAGCAAGGTGGAGGTGGGGTACTGGTAGGGGCTGGCATCATCAAAGATTAACTTGTGGGACCTTTTCAGGTTGAGGATGGAGTGAAGCTCAACTCCCAAACCTACTGCCAGTTTCTGGAAGACAACTGGAAGACATGATTTTCATGCAGGACAATGCTCCATCACATGCATCCAACTACTCCACAGCGGGGCTGGCCAATAAAGGTCTAAAGGATGAAAAAATAAGGACATGGCCCCCTTGTTCACCTGATCTGAACCCTATAGAGAACCTGTGGTCCCTTGTAAAATGTGAGATCTATAGGGAGGGAAAACAGTACACCTCTCGGAACAGTGTCTGTTGTGGCTGCTGCACACAATGTTGATCGTAAACAGATTAAGCAACTGATAGAATCTATGGATCGTAGGCTGTTGAGTGTCATCATAAAGAAAGATGGCTATGTTGGTCACAAATTTGACTTTGAATTTGGTGCAAATAAACAAGTGAGATGGGAATATATTCGGTTTTTATTAAGTTGCCTAATAATTCTGCACAGTAATAGTTACCTGCACAAACAGATATCCTCCTAAGATAGCCAAATCTAAAAATAAAACACTCCAACTTCCAAAAATATTAAGCTTTGATATTTATGAGTCTTTTGGGTTGATTGAGAACATAGTTGTTGATCAATAATAAAAAAAATCCTCTAAAATACAACTTGCCTAATAATTCTGCACACAGTGTAAATGAGTACACCTCAGCAGATTTGTCCAAAAACCTTTTGTTTCCGTTTAGAATCAACTTTTTCTACGGGATAACAGATTACAAAATACTCACACAACTGAGGGTCATTGATTGCAAACAGGATTTGTTTTTTTGCACACCCAAAAAAGTAATTTTCATAACATCTTCATTGAAGACCATGTTGCAAAAACTACATCCAATTGAAAGTCCTAGAAGCAAAGTTAAAGACTGAACTACTAAATTCTAATTAACAAGAATTCAGTAGGTAAGTCTAAATATTCATTAGACAGGTGTACAGCAGACAGTTGACTGACTATAAAAGAGCATTGTTTAATAAAGAAAACCCCTTCCTATTTTATGCTGTCAGCAATAGCACCACATGGAAGAGAAATATCATAAGACCTGAGAAAGAAAATAATTTTTCCGCCCAAGAAAAATGAAGATCAGCAAAGCTTTATTAGAAGTCAGAATGCTGTTGCAAAAGTGATACAAAAATTTCGCAAAATTGGAACTGCAACCATATCACAGAGACATCCAGGCTGACCATGACCTTGGTAAGACTCTGGTAAGAGTTCTCAGCCTCTAGATGTCCAAGCAGCTGGGAACTCCAGGATCCTTATTGGCTCCTTTAAGGTTTACGGCCTCACAGCAACCGTACTGTTGGACTGCTGTGCCACCGTATCCCGCAATCCAACAGTCCAGCAATCAGGTCAAAGGAGTTCACACTCGGGCTCCCCCAGTGCTCTCAGTGAACTCTATTGAACCGGCTGCCAGATTGTCAGATTGCGGGACATGGCCGCACAGCAGCCTGGCAATTCAGCAGCGGGTTCAACTGAGTTGACTGAGGGCACCGGAGGAGTCCCCAAGTATGAACTCTGGTGACCTGACTGCCGTACCGCTGTGTCTTGCAGTCTGGCAATGTAGCAGCAGATTCACTAGTGGTCACACTTGGTATCATGGGAACCCGGTTGTAAACTCTGGTAACCTGACTGACGTCACCGCTTCTCACAGCCGGGTCCCCCACTTCCCTCAGTGTGTCCCAGGAGCTGCAGTGATCGTTCACGTTTTCCATCACTGCAGCTTTTGTAGAGGATCGTTGTAGGACGTCGTTTGGATTATGACACTACTCTGTCTTACTCCTCCTGGACCTGTCCTCTACCTTTGACACAGTGGACCATTGCCTTCTACTACAGATTCTCTAAACTCTGGGCATCACAGACCTGGCCCTATCTTGGATCTTCTCATACCTAACCAACCGAACTTTCAGAGTCTCCCACTCACACCACTTCCTCATCTGTCGGTGCCCACCAAGGTTCAGCTCTTGGACACCTGCTGTTCTCCATCTACACCTTCGGCCTGGGACAGCTCATTGAGTCCCACGGTTTTCAGTATCATCTTTACGCTGACAATACACAGATCTACCTCTCTGGACCTGACATCACCTCCTTACTAACCAGAATCCCACAATGTCTTTCTTCTATTTCATCCTTTTTCCTCTGCTCATTTTCTAAAACTTTACATGGACAAAAATGGAATTCATTCTTTCCTCCTCCTCATACAACCCCCCTAACAGACCTGTCCATCGAAGTTGATGGCTGCTCACTCTAACCAGTCACGCATGATCGTTTCCTCACTATGCTATCTACCCTCACCTACTGTATCCACACTCATCCAATGTAAACTATGAACCCTCATGGGCAGGGTCCTCCCTCCTCCTTTATCAATCTGTGCCTTGCATTGTTCATGATTATTGTACTTGTTCCTATTATTTATACCCGTTTTCATATGTAAAGTGCCATGGAATTAATGGCGCTATAATAATAACAAATAATAATAATTTGACAATAGGTGTATGGAAGCTGGAGCTCTCATCTATACAAGTCCTGGCTGGAGGGATGATTGTGACCCCCCGACTATAAACAACGTTTTACAAAGACTTGTGCTGTTCTTCAACCTCTCATAAGCAACAGGGAGTAAATTAGAGTGAATCTGTCACCAGGTTTTTGCTCCCCCATCTGAGAGCAGCATAATGTAAAGACAGGTACCTTGATTCCAGCGATGTGTCATTTACTAAGCTGTTACCACAATAATAAAATATGCCATGACATATGTGGAAATTAGGCAGTATCAGACAGTCAACGTTAAAATGTCCACTCCATATATGCTCAAGGACCCTCTCTGTGCTTTTGATTCTCATAGGCATTGGTCATATGAAAGCTACGTACCACATTCAATAGAATTAAACAGTACACTGATTAAAAAACACCAAAAACATTTTCCCATAATCTAAAAGAGCAGCAGTTTTCTGTCACTGTCCCTACAGTATAGCTCTGCAAATAAATTACAAATAGCTGCAGTGTCACTTTAATGTCATAGACATTCCTCAGCTTCCAAGACCTGTAATAGTGTTACTTGGAAGCAGTGGGTCTTCTTCATGCTACAGTATAAAGGAGTAATGTTTTCAGCTTTCAAATACAGTTTGTGTATTAAGTTTTCATGTTAGGCCTAAGCCACACTGCATGAAAAACGGTGCGAGTGTAGTGCGATAAAAAAATCGCACTCCACTCAACCATAATCAGACCGAGAAAACAATCGCAGTATGCTGCAAGTGTAATGCGATCCTTGTTTCTCTTGCACCCATTCAAGTCTATGGGGTGAGGGAAACATCACACTGCACTCGCAGTACACCGGTGTACTGCGAGTGCAGGGCGAGAATGGCAATAGCCGACTATGGAGGAGAGAGGGAGATAAATCCCTCCCCTCCTTTGTGCTGGCTCACCCCTCCGCAGCACCGGCCCGCCCCTCCTCAGTGCCGGCCCGCCCCACACAGCTGAGGTCCGCTGGCATGATTAGACCTCAGTTGCAGGGACACTCGCATGACACTCGGCTCTGCTGTACTGCCAGCGTGCGCCGAGTGTCATGCGAGGGGATCGCAGTAATCCCCGTGTGGCCCCGGCCTCATTAACATAGAAAGACTATAAGAACTCCAGTTCAGTTATCACAGTCAATGATGGAAGGGAAGAGTGAAGGGCGAAGTGGAAATCTGAGAGCAGGTCACCAGCAGATCAAGGACAGAAGGAACAAACTCTTGGACAGAGGAAGGATCAAAATAATCATGTGCTTTTTATTGTGTTTCATGCCCTGGACACACTTACTAGTGAACAGTGTCTTAGTGGATGAAGACCCTATTCCAAATCTTACATGAAGCTTCATGGGTAGCCCATGGCCATAGCAATTCTTAACAGTGGGCAAAATGGGCTAGTGAAGCCTGGATGTTGAGTGGTAGTTCTGTCAATAATTGTGTGTAGTGAGCAAAATGAGATTAGAAGGATTCAGGACTAACCTATAGTAGAATTACATACTGTCTAATAACATAATGGTAATATGCCACCGTATTAATATGGTAGAAAATATAGAACACTTTAATGTTGCTGTTTCCTGTATTCATAGTCATTTGCTCCAAATCCAAGAGGTGAGTGAGGCCTTGCACGTGTCACGGCCAGGTGTACGGGCAGGCCCAGGAGGTGGATCCACTGGACCGAACTCCTAGATGGTAGGAAAGAGTCCGGCAGCTGGAACACTAGAAACAGCAGAACAGTCCTTGCACACGGGAATAGCGGAGAAGTCCCTGGGACCACGGAGTTATGGGTGGTGGTCCGGGTGACGCAGCTCAGGTTCGGAAGCCGAGATGATGTCAGGCGGGGTCCGGAACCTTGGGAGCAAGATGACGGGTCACCGCAGGGATCCGAGATGGTGCGGACTGTCAGGATGGCAGAAGGACAGCGTTCGGGGTTCAGGATGCGGCAGACTGGATGGCGAGGCAAGCACGGCTCTACAAAGAGAGATAGGTGAGTACATGCACTGAAACACCAGGAGACCTGACTCCTAGCTTAGGGAACACGAAGATCAGGCCCCGCCCCCTTGGACAATACACCCCTTTATACCCTGTACCTGATTAGCCTCATTACCTGTTAATGGACGCTGGCCCTTTAAGAAAGGGTCAGTGACCGCGCGCGCGCCCTAATGCGCATGCGCGCAGCCCGGGTGCCAGAAGCCAGGGAAGGAGGCTGAGAAGAGGACGCAGGGGAGCCGGCCAGGGCCTGGGAAGCCGTCGGGCGCCGCGATCGGGGACCAGGGGGCCTGGGAAGGACGGGGACCGGAGGCTGGAGAGCGGGGAGCGTGGCAGGTGAGCCGGGGAGCGGGGCTGAGGACCCGGGGAGCGGAGCAGAGGACTCGGGGAGGGAAGCCAAGGACCCGGGGAGCGTGACAGTACCCCCCCCCCACGCCCCCCTCCCCGCAACCGGGACATGAAGGCACGGATCAGAGGAGTGCCCACGTTCTCCCTGGGCTCCCAGGACCTATCCTCAGGACCATACCCCTCCCAGTCCACCAGGAAGAACTGACGACCTCGAACGGTCTTCATGGCCACGATATCCCTTACCGCATAGATGTCGTCATCGGCAATAGGTGGAGGAGCCGGACTGGCAGCAGCGGAGAAGGGACCAAGGACGACCGGCTTGAGCAGGGAGACGTGGAAAGAGTTGGGAATCCTCATCGTGGCCGGGAGCTGTAGCTTGTAGGAGACCTCATTGATCTTGCTGAGGACCTTAAACGGCCCGATGTAGCGAGGACCCAGCTTGTAGGAAGGTATCTTCAATCGGATGTACTGGGAAGCAAGCCAGACCAGGTCACCAGGAGAGAAACACGGAGGGTCCAGACGCCTCTTGTCAGCGTGTTTCTTCATCCGCTGGGAAGCGCGTCCAAGGGACGCCTTGACAGAGTCCCAAATGGTAGCGAAGTCACGGGCTACAGTATCAGCCGCAGGGACATCCGAAGAAGGGGATATAGGCAATGGAACGGAGGGCTGAAGTCCGTAAACGACATGGAAGGGAGATTTGGAGGACGACTCACTGATATGGTGGTTATGTGAGAATTCAGCCCAAGGCAGAAGCGTGGACCAGTCGTCGTGATGGGCGTTGACATAGTGACGTAAGAAGGATGTCAAGATTTGATTGACCCTCTCCACTTGGCCATTAGACTGAGGATGGTAAGCAGAAGAAAAGTCCAGAGTCACTCCCAGATGCTTGCAGAGCGCCCTCCAGAAGCGGGAGGTGAACTGAGTTCCTCTGTCGGACACGATGTGGGATGGAAAGCCATGCAAGCGGAAGATGTGATGTATATAGGCTTCCGCGAGTTCCTGAGCAGAGGGCAGTCCGGCCATAGGGACGAAGTGAGCCATTTTGGAGAACCGGTCCACCACGACCCATATGACTGTGTGTCCGGAGGATAATGGCAAGTCCGTAATAAAATCCATCGCTATGTGTTGCCACGGAACTGAGGGTATAGGCAGAGGCAGAAGACGGCCATAGGGCAGGTGTTTGGGCGTCTTGTTCCTGGCACAAGAGGAGCAGGCAGAGACATAAGCAGCGACGTCCGTGCGAAGGGATGGCCACCAGTAATGGCGTACAATCGCACCCCATGTTCTCTTCTGGCCTGCATGACCGGCTGTTTTGGAGGCATAACCCCAGTGTAACACTTTTTGCCTGTCAGTCTCAGAGACATAGGTCTTCCTGGGCGGTATCTGGGCCAGAGTGACAGGGGCCACCGTGATAATCTTGCTAGGAGGGATGATAGGTTGGGTAGTCTCTCCCTCCTGCTCCATGGGCACGAAAGACCTAGACAAGGCATCAGCGCGTACATTCTTGTCCGCGGGTCTGAAATGGAGCTGGAAGTCAAACCTGGCAAAGAATAAGGACCACCTGGCTTGCCGTGGGTTCAGTCTCTGAGCGGACCGCAGGTATTCCAGGTTCTTGTGGTCCGTGTAGATAATCACGGGGTACACTGCTCCTTCCAGGAGGTAACGCCACTCCTCCAGAGCCAGTTTGACTGCCAATAGTTCTCGGTCACCGATGGTGTAATTACGTTCCGGCGCGGAGAAGCTCTTGGAGAAGAAACCGCAAGTCACCATCTTGCCGGAGGAGGATTTCTGCATGAGCACTGCTCCAGCCCCCGAGGAGGAGGCATCCACTTCCAAGGTGAACTGGCGGTTTAACTCCGGACGGTGGAGTACAGGAGCGGAGGCAAATGCTCGCTTCAGGGAGCAAAACGCGGCGTCAGCCGCAGGTGACCAGTCCTTTGGATTAGCCTCCTTTTTGGTCAAAGCGGAGAGAGGAGCAGTCAGGGCAGAGAAGTGAGGGATAAACTGGCGGTAGTAGTTGGCGAATCCCAGGAACCGTTGGATTGCCTTCAGTCCAGAAGGAGGAGGCCAGTTGAGTATGGAGGAGACCTTCTTTGGATCCATCTGCAGTCCAGTGCCCGAGATGATGTATCCCAGGAAAGGGAGAGAAGACTGCTCAAAGACGCACTTCTCATATTTGGCGTAAAGACGATTCTCCCTCAGTCTTTGCAGAACCAGCTGTACGTTCTCTCTATGGGTCTGGAGGTCCGGAGAGAAGATAAGGATGTCATCCAGATAAACTACGACACAGACGTAGAGGAGGTCCCGGAATATGTCGTTCACCAATTCTTGGAAGACTGCTGGTGCGTTACACAGGCCGAAGGGCATCACGCAGTATTCATAGTGCCCATCGCGAGTATTAAACGCGGTCTTCCATTCGTCCCCAGAGCGGATACGAACTAGGTTGTAGGCACCACGAAGATCCAGCTTGGTGAACACACGGGCTCCTCTGAGCCGGTCGAACAATTCGGGGATGAGCGGCAGAGGGTACTTGTTTTTGACGGTGATCTGATTTAGACCCCGGTAGTCGATGCATGGGCGTAGGTCACCCTCTTTCTTCTTCACGAAGAAGAAGCCTGCTCCCGCAGGAGAGGAGGATCTCCGGATGAATCCCTTTGCCAGGCTTTCCGTGATGTAGGTGGACATGGCCCTGGTTTCGGCCGGAGACAACGGATATATCCGTCCTCGAGGTGGTGTTGTTCCTGGGAGCAGGTCGATGGCACAATCGTAGGGACGGTGTGGCGGAAGTACCTCAGACTCCTTCTTGTCAAAAACGTCTGCGAAGGACCAATAGGCCGAGGGCAGTTCCGGTAGGTTCTCTGGAACCGGAGGTCGTTGGATAGGTTGTATGGACTTCAGACACTTCTCATGACAAGCAGAACCCCATCGGGTGATTTCGCCAGTACCCCAGCTGACTGATGGTTCGTGTGTCCGCAACCAGGGAAGTCCCAGCAGGATCTGGTGGGACATGTGTGGAAGGACATAGAGAGTGATGTTCTCGGTGTGCAGGGCACCGATACGCAGTTCGACCGGTCTGGTGACCCAGGAGATGGTATCAGAGAGGGGTCTCCCATCCACAGAGGCAATCACTAGGGGCTTCTCGAGTAGAGTAACAGGCAGCTGGTACTTGTCCACCGTGGCCTGCTGGATGAAATTGCCTGCTGCTCCAGAGTCGAGGTATGCCTCAGCCGTGAAGCGCGTCTCTCCCGTTGACACTTGCACAGTCCACATAACCGGGTCTGAGAGAGTCCCAGCACCTAGGGTGGCCTCTCCTACCAACCATAGGCTTTGGAGTTTCCCGGCCTTTCCGGACAGGAGCGTAGGAGGTGAGTGTCCTCTCCGCAGTAAAAGCAGAGGCCCTTGGCGAGCCGCTCTGCTCGACGTTGTTCAGATTGCCGTACTCGGTCGATCTGCATGGGCTCGTGGACGAGAATCCCAGCTGTTGATGACTGCGATACGGAGGGCTTCTGTGGAGGAGGGGAATGTCGTACCGGACGTCTCTCCCGAGACAGCTCTTTGGAGCGCTCCTGAAAACGAATGTCCACACGAGTTGCTAGGGCAATCAGGGCATCTAGGGTGGAGGGCACGTCACGACCCGCCAACTCATCTTTGATGCGACTCGAAAGTCCTTCCCAGAAGGCGGCTGTCAGGGCCTCATTATTCCACCCGAGTTCAGAAGCCAAAGTGCGGAAACGGATGGCGTATTGGCCCACCGTCAGTGTTCCTTGACGTAGGCGGAGAAGTGATGAAGCAGACGCAGAGGCGCGTCCCTGCTCGTCAAAGGTACTGCGAAAGGCCTGCAGGAACTCTTGAAGATCCTTGGTCATGGGGTCCTCCTTCTCCCACAAGGGGTTCATCCACGCCAGTGCCTCGCCCTCCAGGTGAGACATTATAAAGGCGACCTTGGCTTGGTCGGAGGCGAACAGATGTGGCAGCTGCGTGAAATGAAGGGAACATTGGTTTATGAAGCCCCTGCAGGTCTTGGGATCTCCAGCATAACGAGGTGGTAACGCCAAACGGAGTCGGGAGGCATCCGACGCGGCTGCCACTGGTGCGGGAGCCGTGGATTGCCTAGTGGGGGACCTGGTTGCCGCAGGCGTCATTGATGCTTGTAACGTGTACAGGCGGGTGTCCACGGAGGTCATAAATTGCAGCATGCGGGTCTGGACTTCACGCTGGCGTTGGAGTTCCTCTTGCAGGGCCAATAGTGCTGCAGCGGGATCCATGGCCTGATCTTACTGTCACGGCCAGGTGTACGGGCAGGCCCAGGAGGTGGATCCACTGGACCGAACTCCTAGATGGTAGGAAAGAGTCCGGCAGCTGGAACACTAGAAACAGCAGAACAGTCCTTGCACACGGGAATAGCGGAGAAGTCCCTGGGACCACGGAGTTATGGGTGGTGGTCCGGGTGACGCAGCTCAGGTTCGGAAGCCGAGATGATGTCAGGCGGGGTCCGGAACCTTGGGAGCAAGATGACGGGTCACCGCAGGGATCCGAGATGGTGCGGACTGTCAGGATGGCAGAAGGACAGCGTTCGGGGTTCAGGATGCGGCAGACTGGATGGCGAGGCAAGCACGGCTCTACAAAGAGAGATAGGTGAGTACATGCACTGAAACACCAGGAGACCTGACTCCTAGCTTAGGGAACACGAAGATCAGGCCCCGCCCCCTTGGACAATACACCCCTTTATACCCTGTACCTGATTAGCCTCATTACCTGTTAATGGACGCTGGCCCTTTAAGAAAGGGTCAGTGACCGCGCGCGCGCCCTAATGCGCATGCGCGCAGCCCGGGTGCCAGAAGCCAGGGAAGGAGGCTGAGAAGAGGACGCAGGGGAGCCGGCCAGGGCCTGGGAAGCCGTCGGGCGCCGCGATCGGGGACCAGGGGGCCTGGGAAGGACGGGGACCGGAGGCTGGAGAGCGGGGAGCGTGGCAGGTGAGCCGGGGAGCGGGGCTGAGGACCCGGGGAGCGGAGCAGAGGACCCGGGGAGGGAAGCCAAGGACCCGGGGAGCGTGACAGCACGCCACCATACGGTGCATTTTTTTGGGCGTTGTACAGTTTGGCAAAACAGCTGTGTTTCTTCCTGGCTGTGACAGAAGGAAGATGTAAATCTACAGCAGATTTCAGATTATTTCAGTCTCTGTGACCTGTGCCCCTTGTGCGGGATCTCACAGTTTCCTAACATAGCATCTCCTGAGGGGAACAGCGGGTGAAGGGTGTAGGAAAGATGGCACGATAAATTACAAACCGGAATTTCCCCCTGCTCGCTTATTTAAATAGAGATTATTATTATTATTATTATTAAGGATCGGTTAAAAAAACATTGAAAATGTTATGAAGAACCAATTGCACATACTGTATATTGTACATGATATAGCCATATATGCTGTATACTGGTAAAGAGGGGGGGCGGCAATACAACATAGTAGGCTGCGACCTCAGTATTAGGGCACACTCACATCATCGTATACAGTAAAGCGGGCTTTACACGCTACGAGATCGCTACAGCGATCTTGTTGGGGTCACGGATTTTGTGACGCACATCCGGCCGCTGTAGCGATCTCGTTGTGTGTGACTCCTAGGAGTGATTTTGGATCGTTGCAAAAATGTCCAAAATCGCTCCTCGTTGACATGGGGGTCCTCTCCCAATTATTGCTGCTGTCGCTTGGGCGAAGTTGATCCTCATCCCTGCGGTAGCACACATCGCTACGTGTGACACCGCAGGAATGAGGAACCTATCCTTACCTGCCACACACCAGTAATGAGGAAGGAAGAAAGTGGGCGGGATGTTCGTCCCGCTCATCTCCGCCCCTCCGCTTTGATTGGGCGGCCTCTTAGTGACGCCGAACGAACCGTTCCCTTAGAAAGGAGGCGGTTCGCCGGTCACAGCGACGTCGCCGAGCAGGTAAGTACGTGTTACGCTGCCGTAGCGATAATGTTCGCTACGGCAGCGATCTTCACATATAGGCATAACGATAGGGGCGGGTGCTATCACGCTAGCATCGGCTAGCGATCTCGTAGAGTGTAAAGCCACCCTAAATCAGATGAGGGCTAACTGATAAAAAAAGGTATTGCACTCAGACCAATGTTATTCAATGAGGATGTTCTGATGAACTTTTTTTTCCTCAGGGATCACTCACACGAGCGTAAACATTGGTCGAGTGCTATCTAATGTTTTATCGGATAGCACTCACTCCAGTGTTATACTGTGAGGCAGTGCCGACTGGTGCTTTTGTGCTTTTTTTCTCACAACAATGAAGCCAGCTTTACACCTTACAATTAGGTGTGCGATCTCGTATGCGATGTGACACGCCCAGGTCGCATATGCGATTGAATGAGATCGCACGTAGGTCGTTCATTTGCTGTCACACGTGCGTTAGTAGTCTATGTTAAATTGATCAATTTTGTGTGCGATCCTTTAGATCATGTGTTCTGTGACGTATGCATTGGGCACCCTTTTTTTTTTTTTTATTTATTGACTTGCCAAGCGTGTGTAATGTGTAGGGATGCGTTTTTACTATGTCATCTGCCATTCAGCTCTGCTACATGGCCGCTGACAGCAGACACAGACAGCCATGTAGCAGCGGTGAATGGTAGTTGACAGCAGACACAGACAGAGCTGCACTGTCAGAATGAACTCGGGTGAACTTCACCCGACTTCATTGTCATGCTGCGGCTCTGTCTGTGCCGCGTCCTGATTAGCGGTCACCTGTGAAGGACTCACCGGTGACCGCTAAACTCCTGAGTAAGTGAATTGAGCAGCCCTCTCTCATATACTCACCGATCCCCGATCCCCGGCTCTGCACGGCATTCACACTGCTCCGGCGGCTTTTACTGTTTTGAAAAAGCCGGCCGCCCATTAAACAATCTCGTATTCCCTGCTTTCCCCGCCCACCGGCGCCTATGATTGGTTACAGTGAGACACGCCCCCACGCTGAGTGACAGGTGTCTCACTGCACCCAATCACAGCAGCCGGTGGGCGTGTCTATACTGTGCAGTGAAATAAATAATTAAATAATTAAAAAAAACGGCGTGCGATCCCCCCCAATTTTAAAACCAGCCAGATAAAGCCATACGGCTGAAGGCTGGTATTCTCAGGATGGGGAGCTCCACGTTATGGGGAGCCCCCCAGCCTAACAATATCAGCCAGCAGCCGCCCAGAATTGCCGCATACATTAGATGCGACAGTTCTGGGACTGTACCCGGCTCTTCCTGATTTGCCCTGGTGCGTTGGCAAATCGGGGTAATGAGTTATTGGCAGCCCATAGCTGCCACTAAATCCTAGATTAATCATGTCAGGCGTCCATGAGACACCTTCCATGATTAATCTGTAAATTACAGTAAATAAACACACACACCCGAAAAAATCCTTTATTATAAATAAAAAACACAAACACATACCCTGGTTAACCACTTTAATCAGCCCCAAAAAGCCCTCCATGTCCGGCGTAATCCAGGATGCTCCAGCGTCGCTTCCAGCTGTGCTGCATGGAGGTGATTGGAGCTGCAGAATACACCGCCGCTCCTGTCACCTCCACACAGCAAATGAAGACAGCCGGCAATCAGCTGAGCTGTCACTGAGGTTACCCGCTGTCACTGGATCCAGCGGTGGATGCAGCGGTGGCCGCGGGTAACCTCAGTGACAGCTCAGCTGATCGCGCTACTCACCGCTGCTCCTCTCACCTCCACGCAGCAACTGAGGTGAGTAGCGCGATCAGCTGAGCTGTCACTGAGGTTACCCGCGGCCACCGCTGCATCCACCACTGGATCCAGTGACAGCGGGTAACCTCAGTGACAGCTCAGCTGATCGCCGGCTGTCTTCATTTGCTGTGTGGAGGTGACCGGACCGGCTGTGTCTGCTGCAGCTCCGGTCACCTCCATGCAGCAGCGCTGGAAGCGACGCTGGAGCATCCTGGATTATGCCGGACATGGAGGGCTTTTTGGGGCTGATTAAAGTGGTGAACCAGGGAATGTGTTTGTGTTTTTCATTTCTAATAAAGGATTTTTTCGGGCGTGTGTGTTTATTTACTGTAATTTACAGATTAATCATGGAGGGTGTCTCATAGACGCCTGACATGATTAATCTAGGACTTATTGGCAGCTATGTACTGCCAATAACTCCTTATTACCCCGATTTGCCAACGCACCAGGGCAAATCGGGAAGAGTCGGGTACAGTCCCAGAACTGTCGCATCTAATGTATGCGGCAATTCTGGGCGGCTGTTGGCTGATATTGTTAGGCTGGGGGGCTCCCCATAACGTGGAGCTCCCCATCCTGAGAATACCAGCCTTCAGCCGTATGGCTTTATCTGGCTGGTTTTAAAATTGGGGGGGACCGCACGCCGTTTTTTTTAATTATTTAATTATTTATTTCACTGCACAGTATAGACACGCCCACCGGCTGCTGTGATTGGGTGCAGTGTGACACCTGTCACTCAGCGTGGGGGCGTGTCTCACTGTAACCAATCATAGGCTGTGACCTAGTGACCTAGTCTTCCGGTACCTACCTGCACGCAACCTCAGATCCTCACAAGATCTCCTTCTCTGCTCCTCCCTTATCTCCTCTTCCCACAATCGCGTACAAGATTTCTCCCGTGCATCCCCCATACTCTGGAACGCTCTACCTCAGCACATCAGACTCTCCCCTACCGTGGAACGCTTCAAGAGGAACCTCAAGACCCACCTCTTCCAACAAGCCTACAACCTACAATAGCCCTCAGTCCAGTAGACCACTGTGCAACCAGCTCTGTCCTCACCTATTGTACCATCACCCATTCCCTGTAGACTGTAAGCCCTCGCGGGCAGGGTCCTCTCTCCTCCTGTACCAGTCTGTTATGTACTGTTAATGATTGTTGTACGTATACCCTTTCACTTGTAAAGCGCCATGGAATAAATGGCGCTATAATAATAAATAATAATAATAATAATAATAGGCGCCGGTGGGCGGGGAAAGCAGGGAATACGAGATTGTTTAATGGGCGGCCGGCTTTTTCAAAACAGTAAAAGCCGCCGGAGCAGTGTGAATGCCGTGCAGAGCCGGGCCGGGGATCGGTGAGTATGAGAGAGGGGGTAAGAAGGATAGACTGACATGGACAGAGAGTGAGGGACAGAGATAGTGACGGACTGACAGAGATTAGTGAATGACAGACATTGTGAGGCGCTTCAGAACGCAGCTTTTCAGCTGCGCTCTGAAGCAGACCTTTTTTAAGCTGCGGTGCAGAGCGCACACCTGCGCACATAGCCTCAGACATCCAAATCGTATGAGGGATGTCACACGTTACAATTGACTAGGTTCATACAACAAAACGTCCAATGTATGAGGAATAAACGACGTGTATGCGATCACCGTATTTTCGTTCAATCTTGATCGCACGTAGATGTCACACGCAAATACGTCACGAACGATGCCGGATGTGCGTCACTTACAACTTGACCCCGACGACGGATTGAAAGATTTATTGAAGCGTGTAAAGCAGGCTTTAGGCTTGAGAAATAATCGCAGCATACTGGAGCAGCATATATTGGACAGTGTGCACCCATTCAAGTTTATGGATGCGGGTAAAACATCAGACTGCACTTGGATGTCATCCGAGTGCAGTCTGATTTACGTGGACATAGACAATGGAGAAGATGGCGAAATTAAGTTCTCAATCTTTTCCTCACCTGTGCTCAGAGTTTGAGCCAAGTGTCATTAGCATAATCGGGCCGATTCTCACAAGAGAGAACATACACTCGTGTGACCCAAGTCTCAAGTCATGATTGACTCAGATGAGACTCACTCATTCAAGTCTAATGCCTGCTTTACACGAGACGACCGATTGTGCGATTTCACGATCGATCGTACCCGCCCCCCGTCGTTTGTGCGTCACGGGCAAATCGCTGCCTGTGACGCACAAAGTCGTGAAACCCCCGTACTTACCTGCTGAGCAACCTCCCTGTGGGCGGCGAACATCCTCTTCCTGAAGGGGGAGTGACGTTCGGCGTCACAGCGATGTCAAACAGCCGCCGGCAAATAGACGCAGAGGGGCGGAGATGAGCAGGATGTAAACATCCCGCCCATCTCCTTCCTTCCGCATAGCCGCCGGGAGCCGCGGGACGCAGGTAAGCTGTGTTCATCGTTCCCGGGGTGTCACACGGTGCGATGTGTGGTACCGCGGGTACGATGAACAACCGGCACCATTTTAATTAAACAATTTTTTTAAACTGAGCGTCGAGTACACGACTCACAATTTGTGAGCGATACTGCGTGGCTCGGAGGTGTCACACGAGACGACGTCATGAACGATGCCGGATGTGCGTCACAAAAACCGTGACCCCGACGATGCATCGGACGATAGCTCGTCGTGTGTAAAGCACCCTTAAGGGTGTGTGAGAAAAAAATCGAATGCCATACAGAGCCACAGTATGGCATCCCATTTTTATGGATACTTTGTAATTCCGTAACATAGAAAGCTGTAAATGTACCTGTAAAAGATTAATAGCTGCTGAGTAAAAAAAAAAAAAAAAACAAAACAAAAAAAACAGATGGCACACAGATGACAAGTGAGAAAAAAAATCATCTCACTTTTCTGGATGATAATGGGACGGATTTTTGATACTGTCGTGTGACTCTTGCCTTGATTTTAAAGTCCAGCCCAGGATGGAGATTCTCTTGGGGTGAAGCAGAAGTACAGAAAAGACAGAGTCTCCTAAAAGGTCAGCGGTCGCTGTTTGGCTGCAATGATCATTTGACAATGTCTTGTCACCTAACAGTAAGCAATAATGGACAATCCCTTTAACTTTAAATTATTCATTGGACACTTTGGATCTTTAAGTGTTTCAGCAGCAATTTACGTATGTACTGTCTTTTATAGACATTCCTTTTACACATGCTATTTCACCATAACAGGACTTGCATAAACTCTATTGACTGTTCATTCCTCCAGACTTCTCTCTCTGGGCTGGTCGCTCTGTTGGCAGTGAGACTCTTTTTTTTTTTTAATCCCCTCTTTCTTCATCAGATCTGACACATTACCCCACAGACCCTCATCCTGCACTCGCTTGCTCTTTATTCACATTACGATTACTCCTGAGCTGCAACACAGGTTGTCTGGCCTTCCACTCTTCAGCTCCTTCAGGAAGGGGTCACTTGCCTTCTATTGGTAGCCACACCTCCCTGTATTCTCAGCTATCAGTTTCTTCTAGCCCTCTTGTACATAAGCATGGCTACTAAATCAGAAAGATGTCCCATCTTTGAAAAAAAATAAAATAAAACATATTGTACATATTATGGCGCCCCTGAGACTTCAGTTGCCACAGGGTACTGCATCTCTTTTAAGATGTAGTATTCATTCCGGGTAAGAGGAGGTTAATCGCTGGTGTTTGTTTCACTTACACAAAATCCAGTCAGTGTGTCAGTCAGGTACACAAATCGGGAAGCCAGGCTGGGAAATTCCCGGTTACCAGGGCAACAGCCACTATGAGTCATCAAGAGGGTGGGGGCTGACTGTGGAAGTAGCAACACACAAACAGTTTCAGTTTAGAATAGTCTGGGACTTTGAACAACACGGTACCTAGAAGGCGTGCTTCAGAGTTCTTCTAGGTGGAACCGGCCAGACTGGAAGAGAGCGAGAGGCAACCGGTGGAGATGGTGAGACAGAGGAGAAAATGGTAGCTGGAGGTCGAGCCTAACCGTTCCCACAGTGCCAGCGCTGACAGGGTGCAGAAGCCCTAAGGCAGATCATACTTTATGTTGTCTGCCAGAATCTGCAGGGGATGGGGATTTCAAGTCCCATCGCCTACTACTCATTTTGCCAGAGCACAGTGACACATACGATCCAGGGTTGGGATTGCAGCCAGTCCCCACGGCGAGGATACGCGCCACCTGCATACGGGACGGGACACTTAACAGAGACACTGGGGTCCCCAAGCTGCATCTAGCCACGGGGATCCACAACCAAGCGCAAGGAAAGGAGGTCTCACACTCCACAGACACCTGTGATTGCCTCTGAGTTACCCGGGACCAGCTGAGGCCCATTGCGGTGGAGGCACCTCCAAACATCTTACGAACTGTGAGTAAAGAGAACTTTGAACCACAGACCCCTGTGTTGTCCCTGTCTTTGTCGGTGCTCCCGTGGACTACTGCCCTCGTCATCCACCCGGGGCTCACTCTGCCTGTGGGGAGCGACACCATCCCGGCTGCCATAACACTTGCCCCGGTGAGGAATTCTGCAGCAGCGACTACTCCCTTGCTGCATACCACAGGTGGCGTCACGACAAACTTTCCCAATCACCCCACTTTGCCTTCATTTGCTTTACGCCTCGGGGCAACGGAACCAGGCAAGGCCACCTGTGACATCACCTGACCAAACCCTCAACGGCCCGGCAACGAGTAGGTTAACCACCTGCCCCGTGGGGCGCTACATATACATATATATGTAAACCTACACACACTATACAGTATATACTGTATATTTATACTGTATTTATTTTTTGAAAGTCAGCCATTCTAGTACATACTCCTTTGAGTCATGTTTTACAGCTGTCTTTACAGCCTTGAGGGCTAGGAAATTCTAATAGGAAACACCAATGCAGAAAATGGAAAACATGTGACTAACATAAACCATCCAAGTTGGCTGTAGAGTACCGCTTTTCACATGAGTCTAGCAAGAAGGAGGAGGTAAGCCATATATGCATATGGAACAGCATTAAATCTCCTGCAAAGGATTATGCCATATAGTAGAAGATTACTGAGGGTTTTGTGTGTTTCACAGGGATTAGGTAAAGATTTGTACCTGTCTCCCAGTAACACTAAAGGTCAGCATACAATATATGCGAGATTGCACTTGGTATGCACTAACAAGGAATCTTCCCATTCCCTTAGGACTAGTCTTAACACCTGTCACCAGATATTTAGTTATTGTTTCATATCCAGTGGCTGTGGTCATTAAATTCAAAATATTACATCTAGGTAATCAGATATCAGGTACTGACAAGATTTTTTTATTACAATTGTCAATCAAGCTTTGCTAGTGCTCTCAGTGATGAGCACATGTTGTATAGTGCTTAATATTCATGAGCTCCAATTAGCCCCAATCCTCCTGTCGTTGAAAGACATTTTTTGGACAGAATATGTATAATACAGTATATAGGTTTCTTTGCTACTCTTGAATAATGGGGACAATAAAGAATAAGGTCATAACTGAGAGGACTAGCAGAGCTGCAGCAGATTAAACTAAATAAAACCTAGCTAAATAACAAAATGGTTAATGAATCAGGTGCTTTTCATTTCCAGCGTGCGCCACTGCCACAAATGTATGCCAGCCGCCAGCTGTCGCACATTTCTGGAGAACGATACACCAATCAATGATGAATTTGACAGTTGGCCATGGCCACATCCCATCCCACCCACGCATTCCCATATTGACAAAGCTGGTCGGGACTGGTATGTAAAAGCCAAAAGTTGCTATCTTTTTGCTCAATTGCCAAGTTGTATATATATATATATATATCAATATATATATATATGAGAGAGAGTATGTACAGTATATGCAACTTATTAAGGTGTTACACCAGATTTCTGGTGTAATCACATAGATGAATTGGTTCTAATATTTTTTAGGCCATTTTGGCTAATAGAAGAGCGGACCTGTCCCCATACTATGCTGCCGTTAGATACTGTGGGTATGATCATTGTTTATACTGATCCTAAGTTTAACTCTGTATTAGACCTCTAATATGTCTGTGCTCCCCATAATAATTTGCTCATATGTTCTACAAATATGCTGAAAAGATTCTATAGTTTCATATGGGAATAATTTTGTGTCTCATGGTTCCAGATGTGTTCAATTTTATCTTCAATGTTCCTTGTATAATGCATGTCTTTTAATATAAAAATGCTGTTTCTTCACTAACATTGTAAGAAGATAATAATGTTTATTATTATAATGTTTCATTTTTTATTTGCAAAGTTCACACTTTTGGATTTCTTCATGTGGCTGGCAAGCTGTCAATGTGATATTTTAAAAAAAGTCATATTGCACATATGTAAAACTGTGTATATCACTGTATACACATACATAAATGCTGTACTGCACAAACATTGTAGGCAGGTGTGAAAAATTTCTGCAAAGTAAGAATGTTTTTTTAAAAATAGAAGTGTTAATGTTTTTTTTTATCAATTAGCAAAATCCAATGTGAATGAACAAAACAGCAATCTAAATAAATTAAAGGGAACCTGTCAGGTGCGATATATGCACCCAGGACCACGAGCAGTTCTGCGCGTTATTGCTAATCCCTGCCTAACTGTCCAAGGCTATAGTAGCATAGATAAAGGGATCTTTAGAAAAAGTATTTCTGAAGATCCTTTATGATATGCTAATGAGCACGAGTACTAGTCACAGGGGCGTTAGTTCCTGCGCTCATTCCGCCCTCCTAGCATGTTAGCACATCATGCTATTCAATGTCCATTGCCTAGCATCATCAGCAGTGATGCACGTACCTGTGTCCACTGTCACCGCTTCAGAACGCTGGCTTTAGGGTCAGTGTGCATGATCAGAATGTCCGCCACTTCCGATCATGCACACTAGACCTCTTTGAAGATGAGACGTGTACACCCAGCTTCATAGTGTGCATGACCGGAAGTGCAGTGACAACGGACACAGGTATGCTCATCACCGCTGATGACGCTGTCCAATGGGCATTGAATAGCATGTTAGCACTCCCCTTTGGACATGCTAACATGCTTAGAGGGTGGAATGAGCATAGGAACTTACGCCCTTGCGACTAGTCCCTGCACTCATTAGCATATCATAAAGGATCTTTATAAATACTTTTTCTAAAGATCTCTTTTTGTATGATACTAGATACAGGGATGGATAAGCAGGGATTAGAAATATACACCCAGAACTGCTTGTGGTTCTGGGTGCATATTGCACCTGACAGGTTCCCTTTGTTGTAACCGTACTTTGCCTTCAAAACAACATCAAAGCATTGATTCTTGTACACAGTTTTTGAAGGTGCTTGGCAGGGAAGTTGTTCCAAATATCTTGGAGAGCTAATCACAGATCTTCTATGGATGTAGGCTGCAGAAATCCTTCTGTCTCAACATGAAATCCCAAACTCGATGATGTTGAGATCAGGGATTTCTTGTTCTTCTTCATGATGAACATAGTTCCTAATGATATTGGCTGTACTGGGTTTGTACTGGTTTTGTTGATTTGTTACAAAATTAATTGAAGCCAATAATATGCCTCCCTGATGATATTGCATGTAAGAATCTGGCTATATTTCTCAGTACTGATGACACAAGGAAATGGCTAGCATTTAGGACTGTAGATGCAGTCGTCAGCCAAACACAGTGCAGTTAAAGGGGTTATCCAGCTTATTTTGAGTTTTTTTCATTATTACCTTATTGGGCTACATTGGGGCAGGTAAGTAGATACAGACCACTTACCCGCCCTGCTGTCAGCCTCTCTCCCCGGCTCAGAGTGGTCATGTGACCGCTCCTGCCGCGATTTTGTTGCTTCCGGTCATTTCATGTCAACATGGGCAGGGCCATGTTGACATGCAAATGTGGAAACAGCATGTCGCCGCCCTGCTGGGCGGGTACAGTGCGTGGAGTCCCCGCCCCCTTCCCTGCACCCTCCCACACATTCCCCCGCACCCCGTACTCTGCCCACAACCTCCCCCTGCACTTCTGTGGCACCCGTGACCTGGGGGCGGGGCCTGGAGGCTGCCGTGGTGTCAGCGCCAGCACCGGGCCCCTGCTCAGGATCACATGTTCAAATATACCGGCATCACAGATCACAGATGCCGGTATAATTGAAAGCGCTGATGAGAAGGAGCGTTGCGCTTCTCATCACTGCCCGGCTGTCTGTGCTCTCTTCAGCACAGCGGTGACGTCACTACTGTGCTGATATGGCCAGAGCACAGACAGCGCGCGAACGTGCAGGAGCGGCGGGGACCGAGGACGGGTGAGTATGTACTCCCTACATGTGTTCCCTATGGGGGTAGGGGGGGGTCGGTGCAGAGCGCCGTGTGCGCGTGCAGTGCAGAGCCCGATGTGTATGCGGTGCAGAGCCTGATGTGTTTATGCGGTGCAGAGCCCGATGTGTGTATGCGGTGCAGAGCCCAATGTGTGTATGCGGTGCAGAGCCTGATGTGTGTATGCGGTGCAGAGCCAGATGTGTGTATGCGGTGCAGAGCCCGATGTGTATATGCGGTGCAGAGCCTGATGTGTGTATGCGGTGCAGAGCCTGATGTGTGTATGCGGTGCAGAGCCTGATGTGTGTATGCGGTGCAGAGCCTGATGTGGTGGGGGGTGCAGAGCCTGATGTGTGTATGCGGTGCAGAGCCTGATGTGGTGTGTGGTGCAGAGCCCAATGTGGGGCTGTTATTTGCAATGCTGTAGTGATAACAGGTCAGGTGCTGGGGCAGAATATACTGACAGGGAATGTGTGTGCAGGGGGCGAGGCTGGACACTGGGGAGGGGCTGGACACTGAGGCCGGGCGGTGCCAGCTCTGACTGGGAGGTTTTGCACAGGAAGTGGTCAGTTTGCTGGAGCTGAATGTAAACAAGGAGCTGCAGAGAATAAAGGGATAATTCAAGAGGAACAAAAGTTAGAAAACAAAAAATAACAATGTAGGGGTGTTTTATATGACAATACAGCACAGATTAGCTTAGACTCAAAAATTTTTGTTATGTCGGACAACCCCTTTAATAAAGACACATCATGCTTATCCCCCTTCAAAATCGGAAGATGGCCAGCATGGCAACGACTCAGAACTGTCAGCATCCACTGGGACTCACCTACAACCATCTAGTGTTTGGAAAAGTGTTGCCAGAAGTGGTCCTCATGGAACAATTGCTGCCAAAAAGCCATACATTCAACATGGAAGCAAGATCAAGTGACTCAACTATGCAGGAAAAGATAGAGACTGAAGTGCAGAAAATATGGTTACAGGCACTTTGGACTGGTGGATCAAAATTTTAATTATTTGGTTGTAACTGAAGACTGTTTGCTGAAGGGCTGGAGACCAATGCAATAATGAGTATCTGCTGGCAACATTGAAGCATGGTGGATGTTCCTTGCAAGTTTGGGGCATACAGTCAATGTAATTAAAGGGGTTGTCCACTGCATGGACAATCTTTTCTCATTCACCATATTTGCACCATTAAAATAAAAATACTTAGACTCATCTCCCATTCCCACGCCATTCCAGCGGTATCAGTACTAACTCTCCGGCGCTGACATGAGGTTGTTACGGTATGTGACCCATGCCCCCTTTTAGCACCAACTTCACTGTCCCCACCTTCAGATACAGTAAATCAGACATCAAGAGGAAGCCAGAGTGTTGGCTGACTGGATCCATGGTCTTATGGTATAACAATGTCATGTGAACCATAGGAGAGTAAGTGCCGACACTGCTAGAACAGGGCCGGAACGGGAGGTGAATATGTGTGTGTCTCAGGAGCCCTGTACCAAATCGGTGCCAGCTTCACCATCCCCACCTTCAGGCAAATCAAATATCAATAGCAAGTGAGTGGCCAGCTGCCTCTCTGACTTCCTCTCGATGTCTGATTTGTCTGAAGGCAGGGACATTGAAGTCAGCACTGAATGGATGCAGGGTTTATGTGGTGTAACAACCTCATGTGAGCCCCCAGAGAGCGAGTACTGACAGCACTAAAATGGCGCCAGCACGGAAGGTGAATATGTATTTTTATGGGGGTTATGAGAAACAGTTGTCCAAATGGTGGACAACCTCTTTAAGAACTATCTTCAGCGTAAAAAAAGAACAGGGAGTCCAGAAGTGAATGAAAATATGGCCCCCACAGAACCCTGATCTCAACATCATTGAATCTGTCTGGGATTACCTGGAGAGATGGAAGGATTTGTGCAAGCCTACATCCATAGAAGATTTGGGGATATTTCTCCAAGATGTTTGGCACAACCTCTCTGCCAAATGCCTTCAAAATCTGTGTGCAGGTCTACCTAGAAGAATTGAAAATTACATACTGTTTTAAAGGTAATAAGTGTTCACACCAAATATTGATTTGATTTAGATTCAGTCACTTTGCATTTGGTTAATTGATAAAAAAAAATATTAACCCTTCAATTTTTTAAAGGATTCTTACTTTGCAACATTTTTCCACACCTGTCTAAAATGTTTTGCTCAATACAGTATGTATTTTTATATAAAACATTACTTGTGCATTGATCTAGCTCAAGTCCTGAAGTTAAGGTAAATTGTAACCCCAGAATTTACATAATATCTTTTCAATAGGCTTTATGCTATAAATTCAGAACATCCGTTTCTTTGGGGCAACTAGAGGAGTGGGCCCTGCTTGATTTTATCCCCTTATCTACTGAGTGTGGGAACCTGTACAAGACGTCCCTCTACAGGTGGACAAATGAACTGCATTGATTTGAAAAATTGAGGTTGAGGAATTGGCACAAGAGTCAAATAAATAATGTGAGGGGGAAAATAATCATCAGGTCTATAATGACAAGGCCTTAGCACCATAATGGGAACCTTATTTTGATTTCTGCTATGTAACCCATCTTCTAATTACAACATTGACTCTATATATGAACAACATTTAGATCTCCCTACATTATACAAAGGTTCTATGCTGTTACTGCAGAGTACGTAATGGAATTTAAACGGGTCTACCTTTTATAGATATTTTATTTTCTAAATGAATGTATTTGGGACTAAAAATAATTTTTGCTATTGGGTTTCATTACAGATTTTGCATTGTTTGCCTTTCCTTGCCTCTGTGATGCACTTTCTGTTGCTAGCTGATTAGTTAACTGATAATTCATCAGTGAGCTCATTCTAATTATCTGACAGAGTTTGAAACTTTTTTATTTGTCTTGATCTGAGCTCTTCTTAGCTGATATGTGATCACAGAACACATCAAAGTTGAATGTGCAAGGAAACAGAGCCTGTAAAAGCCAAACGGTGCAAAATAGTTAATGAAACCGAATTTCAAAAATGATTTTTAGCCCCAAATTCATGGATGTAAAAGAGAAACTGTCACATGATTCACACTGCTTAAACCATGGCCAGCATGAATCAGAGCCTGGCTGAACGATCGCGAAGAGTTGAAGAGCCAGTGGGGGACCAAATAGACCAGGTCAGTATTGTGCTGATCCTACGCAACCTCTACCCACTCCGCTTCAGTTGACTTACATGTTTCCCTCTGTCAATCAAACAGAGCCATGCGAGTAGAAGCCAGCCGGTGGTGATGCCGAACTCGCTATAATTCCCAACCAGCTCTTCAAACTGTTTTCTCTGAAACTCAGTCATGCAACCATGTTGCCCGTGGTCTGGGCAGTATGAATCAAGTTACAGGTTCCCTTTAATTAAAATATTTATATATATATATATATATATATATATATATATATATATATATATATATATATATATATATATACATATCCCCATGGGTAGACAAACTTGCTATATTCTTTCATTCTGATGGAGGTCTGTCTATATATGAGAAAATCGACAGGAATCGGAGACCCTGATCCTTGGCAAATATGTTCCTAGTGAGATTATATGCCGGATGCTATAGTCTTTCATTCTGATGGAGGTCTGTTTATATATGAGAAAATCGACAGTAATCGGAGACCCTGATCCTTGGCAAATACGTTCCTAATGAGTGAGCACCTTTTATGACCCCTCTTATGGGCCCCTCCTGGGTGAAGAAATGAATATATTTAGCTCTGTGAAGAACTTTACATTTATTGATATATGGGAATGTATTTTATTGTAGTGCACCCCGATATGAATTTGCCTTTTATACGATCTTCCCCGGATGGGCCAGTGCTGTACTGTTTGTCTTGATTTTCATTGCTTCTGTGAACCCCTTAATTGGTGTTCTCAACCCATTCCTTTGGGTATATTTATGATATGGAGGCCTCTTTACAATCCCCAGTGATTTTATCTGTCTTATTTGCGTATTCAGGCTTTTCCCTGACTTAGTGGATCTGATCCCTTTTGGTGGGGGTGCCGCTTGGTGCGCATGCGCAGTTCCCTGGGTAATGCGTACTTGGGTCCGCACGTGTGTGTCAGCGGTGTCACCGAGATTGGGCGGACCCCGTGTTGGGTAATTTGGCTGCTTGCCCTTTTGAATTTGCGACAGCGAAGTACCTTACCCTGTCTGGGCTACACATGTCTTTTGTAGCGCACATGCGCCAATTGGCACGGCGATGGGGAGTTTCCTGGATGTGCCGAGGTACATACCCCTTTCATTCTTAGACTTTGAACTTTTATCGACCTACGTGAGTTCCTCTTTGGTGGTGGTGGCGCCGCTTGGTGCGCATGCGCGGTTCCTTTGGTGGTGACGTGTCCTCAGGACCACGTGTGCGCGCTAGTGGCGCGGCCGCTTTTGGGTGGATTCAGTGTGGGCGGCTTACTTATCACACATGTACACCCGCCGCTCCGAAGTATAGCAGTGCACCATGCGGGTGTCTAGGTTATGCGTCCTCGACACTGCACGTGCGCCCGTCGTCAGAGCGGTGGGGAGGCCCTCTACCTCCTCATGTCCGGTGTCCGGCCCACCCTCTGTAACAGCTGTACGTTGTTTCACTCAGAGTATAAAAGGTGCTTTACACGCTGCGACATCGCTACCAATATAACGTCGGGGTCACGTTGGTAGTGACGCACATCCGGTGCCAGTAGCGACATTGCATTGTGTGACACCAAGGAGCGATGATCAATGATCGCAAAATCGTTCAAAGACGGTGACACGTCGCTCCTTTCCTTAATATCGCTGTTGCCACAGGTACGATGTTGTTCGTCGTTCCTGCGGCATCACACATCGCTATGTGTGGCACCGCAGGAACGACGAACATCTCCTTACCTGCGTCCACCGGCAATGTTGAAGGAAGGAAGTGGGCAGGATGTTACATCCCGATCATCTCCACCCCTCCGCTTCTATTGGCCGGCCGCTTAGTGACACCGCAGTGACATCGCTATGATGCCGAACGCACCTCCCCATTGAAGGAGGGATTGTTCGGCGGTTACAGCGACGTCGCTGACAAGGTATGTTCGTGTGACGCTGCCGTAGCGATAATGTTTGCTATGGCAGCGAGCACCAAATGTTGCACGAGCGATGGGGGCGGGTGCTATCGCGCTCGACATCGCTAGCAATCGCTAGCGATGTCGCAGCGTGGAAACATCCTTAAGGGTATATAACCCCTGAACCGCTACACAGACCTCGTGCCTCTCCATCTTGAAAAAGCACCCTCACCATGCGAAACACGCGTCGATGAAGTCCAGGTTCCTCACTGGGGGGTCTCCAAACTGAAGGTTTAACCCTGTTATGCACCAGATTCCCAGGTAATACTATGTCCATAGTTGGGAGACCCATAAGGTTTTTTTTTACATGAACAAACTATATGTGGCTATTGTGCTCCTGTAACAGACTTTTAGTTTGCAATTGGCAGCTATGTGTAAACATTATATATGGTCCTGGGTGGTGCTTTTTGGTACTAATCCCATTCCTTCATTTTGAATAATACTCTCTATAAACGACTAGGAGTCTCAGATCTACCCGATTTGATTCTAATTACATTTTGTGATACCCTTACTTTAATTATCTTTAGGCTCCACCTATATCCTGGGTATCTGGAACGATTTTAGGTGTTTTTCTGAGACAGACCCTGTCATTTATGTGTAACAATCTTAATATCTCCCCAGATGATTAATTTTGGTGATGTCTTATCTGTGTGTTTTTAATTGTCTATTGTGTTTTTTTTATAATAAAAATGTGTCTATTTTGCACATATACTCTTTGTCCTCTAGTTCATTGATATGTCTTTATGAATAGTGCTGCTTGAGTAGATGGTCCATGGTGACCACCTCTCAGCATAACCTTAACCGGAATTATTGTTGAGAATTTTGTTTCTGAAACACCGTAACAGAGAATACTTTTCCCACATTGAATACTTGTTAGAAAGTAGCTTTTGATAACTACAAGCTTGTCTTTCTGCCTTCCACTACTGATGACCGCTTGTGATCTTTGCCCTGGCCCCACTAATGTCTGCTTATATGCTTCCTACTCCTATACATTATTGAATGAATTATAACCATAGACATATACTACTATTACTAGACATATTACCCCCACGCTGTATGAACTAAGCACGCAATCTCATCGTGCAATTATGGAAGTGTTGATATGATTGTTTGGAGGGAACTGATCTACTACAGAGAAATTCATGCTCGTAATGTATTAAGTGGCAGTTTCACTTACAAATATGATATTGGAGCAGTCTAAGAGGCGCACAGCAAGTAACAACCATTATTAAACCTCTTAGAAAAGCAGGCTAAACGTGTGTGTACAGAACATAATAATGATGTGGTACACAACAAAGCAATTACACACATTCTATCAAGTATAGGACGTAGTAAACTCAACTGCTGGATATAAAATGTATTTTAACTCTTTTATAGGTCTTACATCCTTGGCTGAGGTACAGGATGCTCCGCGCACCAGTACTGTGGTTCGTAAGATGCCTCCAAGGGAAGGAGCTAGCTTCTCAGGTAATTAATGCATGTAAAGTAATAATGTAACTAATGTAAAGGATACTACGATAAAACAGTAGGTTCCAAAAATAATAGAAACATTGGCAAACAAAGAATGGAAATGTCAAGATGCTAATGTGCCACCTTTCCTACAAGTGTCAGGACTGGGGTTGAGTAGAGGACAAGATGCCCTGGCAGTCCTGTTCCAGAATAGTGGGATAAAGCATAAACTGTTCGGGGATTTTTGAAATTTGAACTCTATGTATACCTGTCACTAGGTGACTAGGGACAAGCTCAGGGTCAGCTTTTCTTTACCATCTTAGACCATGCATACTTTTCCTTTGGGCATATGAGGGGTTAACTCACTCTTCTGTGTTGTAGCAGCAGACTTCTCATTTTTGCTCAGCTGTATACGGTTGATCACTTATGGCCTGGATATAAGCCCTCTGCTTCCTGCAGAGGGTGCTGGTTATTCAGTCCAGTGTTGAGCCAGGCCTTGAGCTGTGAAGAGGTGCTTTCTGCTGCCGCCGCCTGTTGCATTGGTGTGTGTGTGTGTGTGTGTGTGAGTGAGTGAAGGTAGCTTGTTTTGTTACTTTTTCCTTTCTATGTTTCCCCTCCCTGTACACCTTTTGTTGTTCCCTATTGTTGGTATTGTGTGAGTGAGATTTGTTTGTATCCCTGTCTACCAGTTTTTTTGGTGGGGTTTTCTACTTCTGTCCTTGCTTTTCCCCCGGGTGGTGGGTTGTGGAGGGGGGTCTTATCATCAGTGACAAGGACAGAAGACAGGGACAGGGGTCCAGACCTCACTACCTTTTAAGTGTAACTGTGGGTTGAGTGAAAGCCTAGGGTCTGGAGAGAATCTCCCATCTAGTCACCCCCCATTCCTGCCACTCCGGTTACAATACCACTGCTTGCTTCTTTGCCAAGAATAGTCATTAGCTTGCCATGTCAAGAGAAAAAAAAATTAGGAAAGCAAAAAAAAAAAAAATTGTATGAAATGAATCACAAATGTAGGGTGATGACTCCACTAATTAGATCCAATCATAAGATTATAGCGGGCAGGATTTTAGCACTATGGTGCCCACAGATCATTGGACATATGGCATGACATGGTGCCTACAATCTACTGGTTTCTGATGCTCATCGTGGGGCACAGGAGTCTGTCCTGCTTTTAACCTTTCTGTTTTCCCGACTGTTTTGAGGTCAGATGGGGTTAAAAGCAAATTTGACAAACTCTGCCAAGCCAGCTGGGACAGAGTGGGCAGCTGTGAAAGAGTCAGGGCTTCAGGGAACTTAACCAATTCATAGCCACTTACAACATAACATGGCTCTTCACAGCTGAACCCTTATACTGCAGTGTTGAATATTCACTGTGGTTGGCCAGAGAGAACAAAAGCAAAATCTGTGCCATGAATGGCTTAGGTGGCTCCTTTAGGTTCCGGCCTGAGAGACGTGGTGACATCACAATGTATAACAGGTCTTGGTTTTGGCTCTTACCCATAACCTTCTAGGAGCTGGTGTGGGGAGGGCGGGTGCCGCACAGTGCAAGCCACTTGTTGCCGGAGCAACGGCTGAAATGTGGCCAGGAAATTAGATGATTATAGGACGTAAGTAGAGTGAAAGATATACCGTAGAACACGGGCAAATTAGTAATGGGAAGATTCCCATAAAGGCACAATAATTCAGCCATCACGAGGGGAAAAAAAGAAGGGCTATAGGAGGTAAATATTGTGCACGATGTAAAGAAATAAAGACGTAACTGCACAGGAGTGATAAATGAACTGAAGAAAACAGCCTAAACTAAACAGGCTGGAAACCAAGGACAGAATAGGAGAATAGGTCAGGACTGAGAAATGGCTGCAGACAGAATGGATGGCAAGGCCTGCTTGAAGTAGCGATTTCATGAGCGAGAAGGGAGGGGTATGAGAAAGAAGTGGAGGAAAGGAGAAAGATTGAATTAAAACCATCTGTTATAATATGATGGAGAGGCCGACAGAGCTCTGGAATTATGTGCGGATTGCAAGAACACATACTCTGAAATGATTGGAACCTGCATTGTACTCATGGCTTTTTTTGTTAATCTCACATGTGGGCCATAAAGTTGTTGAAAAAAAACCCCAAAAACATAAGCATTTTTGGAAGAAGTAACGCAGTGGCTGTTTTTTTTACTACACATTTTTATTATTTTTTTTACCAGAAAGATCCCAAGTAATACATATACTATACATGCCAGTTTACTTCTATTATAAACATGACAGTGTAGCATATACAGTATGATTTTTGTTTTTGTTCTAAATATTGTCTCAGCTTTGCATCAGTACAGAACCGGCTGTCAGTCATTGCCGAGGCGCGGTTACAGCGGCCGCTCATCATGTGCTCCATGTGCTGTGCAGTGGAGGCTGAAATTGCTTCGGCTGAGCCTCTATGACTGAAAGCCCTAGGCTGCCAGGAGGAATAAAGATCATTTCCCCCTGGCAGCGGGGCTCTCAGTGCGGCAGCTGCGCAGAGTCAGAATACTTTTAACCTGTAGATTAAACCCACATCTGCAGGCTAATAGTGGTTTTTTTTTAACATAACATCTTCATATTTAAAACAACAAAAAATAAATTAAAAAAAAAATTAGATAAATATATATATATATATATATATATATATATATATATATATATATATATATATATATATATGTATATGTATATACAGCTTTACTTCCTCTTGTAAAATGCTTGTTTTCAATACACATTTTATATGACATTTTTAGGATTGCTATGACATGTTTTATGAATATTCCTATTTCAAACTTCCCTTAGGAAAGGTCTAATTTAAAGAACTATGTAAAATCTACAAGTTAAAGGTGTCTCAATAGAGGCTGAAGCTGTACAACTGGATACTATTGTGTGCTAGTTATAGACATTGCATTTATTTTTGCATATACAGTGCCTACAAGTAGTATTCAACCCCCTGCAGATTTAGCAGGTTTGATAAGATGCAAATAAGTTAGAGCCTGCAAACTTCAAACAAGAGCAGGATTTATTAACAGATGCATAAATCTTACAAACCAACAAGTTATGTTGCTCAGTTAAATTTTAATAAATTTTAAACATAAAAGTGTGGGTCAATTATTATTCAACCCCTAGGTTTAATATTTTGTGGAATAACCCTTGTTTGCAATTACAGCTAATAATCGTCTTTTATAAGACCTGATCAGGCCGGCACAGGTCTCTGGAGTTATCTTGGCCCACTCCTCCATGCAGATCTTCTCCAAGTTATCTAGGTTCTTTGGGTGTCTCATGTGGACTTTAATCTTGAGCTCCTTCCACAAGTTTTCAATTGGATTAAGGTCAAGAGACTGACTAGGCCACTGCAACACCTTGATTTTTTCCCTCTTGAACCAGGCCTTGGTTTTCTTGGCTGTGTGCTTTGGGTCGTTGTCTTGTTGGAAGATGAAATGACGACCCATCTTAAGATCCTTGATGGAGGAGCGGAGGTTCTTGGCCAAAATCTCCAGGTAGGCCGTGCTATCCATCTTCCCATGGATGCGGACCAGATGGCACAGGCCCCTTGGCTGAGAAACAGCCCCACAGCATGATGCTGCCACCACCATGCTTGACTGTAGGGATGGTATTCTTGGGGTCGTATGCAGTGCCATCCAGTCTCCAAACGTCACGTGTGCGGTTGGCACCAAAGATCTCGATCTTGGTCTCATCAGACCAGAGAACCTTGAACCAGTCTGTCTCAGAGTCCTCCAAGTGATCATGAGCAAACTGTAGATGAGCCTTGACATGACGCTTTGAAAGTAAAGGTACCTTACGGGCTCGTCTGGAACGGAGACCATTGCGGTGGAGTACGTTACTTATGGTATTGACTGAAACCAATGTCCCCACTGCCATGAGATCTTCCCGGAGCTCCTTCCTTGTTGTCCTTGGGTTAGCCTTGACTCCTCGGACAAGCCTGGCCTCAGCACGGGTGGAAACTTTCAAAGGCTGTCCAGGCCATGGAAGGCTAACAGTAGTTCCATAAGCCTTCCACTTCCGGATGATGCTCCCAACAGTGGAGACAGGTAGGCCCAACTCCTTGGAAAGGGTTTTGTACCCCTTGCCAGCCTTGTGACCCTCCACGATCTTGTCACTGATGGCCTTGGAATGCTCCATTGTCTTTCCCATGTTGACCAAGTATGAGTGCTGTTCACAAGTTTGGGGAGGGTCTTAATTAGTCAGAAAAGGCTGGAAAAAGAGTTAATTAATCCAAACATGTGAAGCTCATTGTTCTTTGTGCCTGAAATACTTCTTAATACTTTAGGGGAACCAAACAGAATTCTGGTGGTTTGAGGGGTTGAATAATAAATGACCCTCTGAATAAACTTTTCACAATTAAAAAAAAAAAGAAATAACATTCTTTTTTGCTGCAGTGCATTTCACACTTCCAGGCTGATCTACAGTCTAAAGGCCCCGTCACACTAAGCAACATCGCTAGCAACATCGCTGCTAACGAACAACTTTTGTGACGTTGCTAGCGATGTTGCTGTGTGTGACATCCAGCAACAACCTGGCCCCTGCTGTGAGGTCGTTGGTTGTTGCTGAATGTCATGGGCCATTTTTTAGTTGTTGCTGTCCTGCTGTGAAGCACAGATCACTGTGTGTGACAGCGAGACAGCAACAACTAAATGTGCAGGCAGCAGGAGCCGGCTTCTGCGGAGGCTGGTAACCAATGTAAACATTGGGTAACCAAGAAGCCCTGTCCTTGGTTACCCGATATTTACCTTTGTTACCAGCCTCCGCCGCTCTCACTGTCAGTGCCGGCTCCTGCTCTGTGCACATGTAGCTGCAGGACACATCGGGTTAATTAACCCGATGTGTGCTGTAGCTAGGAGAGCAGGGAGCCAGCGCTAAGCAGTGTGCGCTGCTCCCTGCTCTGTGCACATTTAGCTGCAGTACACATTGGGTAATTAACCCGATGTGTGCTGTAAGTAGGAGAGCAAGGAGCCAGCGCTAAGCGGTGTGCGCTGCTCCCTGCTATGTGCACATGTAGCTGCAGCACACATCGAGTAATTAACCCGATGTGTGCTCTAACTAGGAGAGCAGGGAGCCAGCGCTCAGTGTGCGCTGCTCCCTGTTCTTTGCACGTGTAGCTCCGTGCACTGGTAACCAAGGTAAATATCGGGTTGGTTACCCGATATTTACCTTAGTTACCAAGCGCAGCATCTTCCACGCGGCGCTGGGGGCTGGTCACTGGTTGCTGGTGAGCTCACCAGCAACTCGTGTAGCGACGCTCCAGCGATCCCTGCCAGGTCAGGTTGCTGGTGGGATCGCTGGAGCGTCGCAGTGTGACATCTCACCAGCAACCTCCTAGCAACTTACCAGCGATCCCTATCGTTGTTGGGATCGCTGGTAAGTTGCTTAGTGTGACTGGACCTTAAATGTCACAATGCCAAGTTAATTCCGAATGTGTAAACCTGCTAAATCTGCAGGGGGTTGAATACTACTTGTAGGCACTGTATGTTGAATAATATGTGTGTGTGTGTGTGTGTGTGTGTGTGTGTGTGTGTGTGTGTGTGTGTGCGTGTGTGTATATATAAAAAATATTTTATTTTATTTATTTTTTTCTTTTTCATTTTTGAACTTCATACATGAAAACTTATCTATTCAAGCGCAGATTATCTGTTTGTCATCCAGGGTAGGCAGCAAATATCCTTGCTGTGTGACTGCTGTGAGATCATTGACTTCCATGTAGACATGGGAAGCAGCAGCTGCAGCGCAGAACTGCTCTCCGAACACAGTCAGAGTCACAATATCCAACATGTTGTTTACCACATAAAAAGCCTCCCAACAGAAATTGCTTTTAATATTTCAATGGGCATGTTGCATTATTTAATGCAAAAATGCTGACTTTGTATCCTCTACAGCTTGAAAGTAGCTGGAGCTGAGCTGCCCAATGCATCGGTTGGAAGTGCAAATGCCTAGTGAATTCCTGATTCTATTTAAAACAAAACGTAATAAAAGAAAAACAGCCTCAAGCATTTCACTTGTTGTCAAATTTGTATTGTTCTAAATTGCCACTAAAAAAGTGTCACTTAAAAGAAACTCTAACAAGTCAAATGAAATTTATAATGTACTAGCTGTAGTACCCGGGCGTTGCCCGGGATAGTATCTGTCTCTCTGTCTCTCTCCCAGTCTCTTTCTGTGTGTCGCTGTCTGTCTCTCTGTCTGTCTCTTTCTTTGTCTGTCTGTGTCTATGTCTCTGTCTATTTCTATCTCTCTGTCTGTATTTGTATCAGTCTATCTGTCTCCATCTCCGTGTCTGTCTGTCTCTCTCTATTTCTGTGTCTGTCTCTATGTGTGTGTCTGTCTGTCTCTCTCTTCCCTGTCTGTCTCTTTCCCGTCTGTCTTTGTCTCTTTCCCCGTTGTCTCTTTCCAGGTCTGTCTTTTTCCAGGTCCATCTCTTTGCCCGTCTGTCTGTTTGCCCGTCTGTCTCTTTGTCTGGTTGCCTCTTTGCCCGGTTGTCTCTTTGCCCGTCAGTCTCTTTGCCCATCTGTCTCTGTCTGTCTTTTTCCCCTTCTGTCTCTGCTAGTCTCTCTCTGTCTGTCTGTCTTTTTCTGTCTCTCTCTATCCGTCTCCCCACCGACATCTTATTACCTCACACATAAGCTTCTTATACTTACAGTTTATTTTGTTTCTATAGCAACCACTGACAGTTGCTATTAATAGCCTGTAGCTCCCACCTCCATTCAGTTTAATGGAGGCAGGATTTTGGAGAGTAACTGTAAAGCATGGGGTTAAATTTTCCTGTCAAAACATAGTCTATGAGTTTCCTGAGTCACATAAGGCGTCTGTGCAAAATTTCGTTATTGTATATGAGACGGTGCGGATTCCTTTAGCGGACATACACACACACATACATACATACATACACACATACACTCAGCTTTATATATTAGATACCTATGAATCTCCCAACGTCGATTTGAGGTTCAAGGTTCCCATTAGAGGTAACTACAAAATCAGATGTACATGAGATGTTTAGGTTGTCATTTTTTTACACACTATTTTTTTCTATTTTTTATCTTTGACTAGGATGCTTAAACTGCAGCCAGATTCCAGAGCTCACCGAGCGCCTCAGCTCCCTGGAATCAAAGGTAACTTCACCTGTCAGAGTTGTTACACTACGTTTCTGATAATTATAAGGTATCTTACTCATACACATACACAATTTGTGTTCATAGGTTGCGATAATCTTGGCATCTGATATTGCACAAAGCAATGGATCACCTCCTGAAAACTCTGGGCTGTTGGGAAGCCCACCAGCACGTGGTAGTCCTGGGGAGGTGGGCATGAAGGGTAGGACTTGAATGATACTGTTTTTCTTTAATACAATTTTTTTTCTTTGACACAAAACTTATAAAAATAAAGGTGTTATCCAGGCTTAATAAAGTGCTAACCGCTGCTTATTGCATTCCACATGGGTAGTCCTTTGGTCCCTTGCTTTTCTCTGTTTAGATTGCAGCAGTGATGACATGAGACAACAGCTATCGTGTTTTTACAAAAATACAAGCCCTAGGTTGATTTTTTGGAGTAGGCGTTAAATATAAGCCGTACTCCAATAATAAATCCTAGTTAGTCAGTGCCTCCAGTGCTAGGTTATGTCACGTGACACTAGATTATGTCACTAACATCACAGAGACACTGGAATAGGCATAACGTAGTTTCCAAATCATCCTGCCTCTTCCTTCCACCATGGCAGGGTAAAATCTGCTCACATGCTCCCGAGTCCCACCTCCTGAATGCTGCCTCCTAGGTCCTGCCTCCCGGCCACTACTGCACTATGGTGTGGGCATGGCTGCCTCTCTAGGGTCTCACCTCCTGCCTCCCGAGAGCTGCCTCTTGGATCCCGCCGCCCGGCTGGCCCTGCTCCCTCCCGCAGAAGCAGCCACGTGTGATATCACAACCACAGTTCCCGAGTGCCGCTCCAGACTCCCGCCTTCTGCCACCTCCTGGCCGCATAGAGAAGAAGAGTGCCACTACTGCACAGTGTTTTGAGAGTGCCAGTAAGTGTTACTGTAAGAGACACTCAAATTGTCTCTCCAGTAAAGGAGACAAACTCTAGCACAGCGCCACCTATTGGAAGTAGCGATCCTAAAAGTCACAAGTGGATTTTTGACAATCCTTTGCAATATGACTCAGGATATATAAGCCAGATCAGAATCCCAATTTGCAGACACGGTGTTTCGGGGTGCTTGCCCCTCGTCAGTGCAAAGTATGGGGGTGTCTGATCTGGCTCATGAGAAAGCTATGTGGGGACCACGGGGGAACACTATTCTCCTTAAGGAGACTTTGCAAGCCAGTCTGGCTGCCAGGTAAGGGGACTTATAGCTGCAATGCCCCTAAAATTCCACGGGGGAACACTATTCTCCTTAAGGAGACTTTGCAAGCCAGTCTGGCTGCCAGGTAAGGGGACTTATAGCTGCAATGCCCCTCTGGGAAATATTCAAATTGTCTCTCCAGTAAAGGAGACAAACTCTAGCACAGCGCCACCTATTGGAAGTAGCGATCCTAAAAGTCACAAGTGGATTTTTGACAATCCTTTGCAATATGACTCAGGATATATAAGCCAGATCAGAATCCCAATTTGCAGACACGGTGTTTCGGGGTGCTTGCCCCTCGTCAGTGCAAAGTATGGGGGTGTCTGATCTGGCTCATGAGAAAGCTATGTGGGGACCACGGGGGAACACTATTCTCCTTAAGGAAACTTTGCAAGCCAGTCTGGCTGCCAGGTAAGGGGACTTATAGCTGCAATGCCCCTAAAATTCCACGGGGGAACACTATTCTCCTTAAGGAGACTTTGCAAGCCAGTCTGGCTGCCAGGTAAGGGGACTTATAGCTGCAATGCCCCTCTGGGAAATATTCAAATTGTCTCTCCAGTAAAGGAGACAAACTCTAGCACAGCGCCACCTATTGGAAGTAGCGATCCTAAAAGTCACAAGTGGATTTTTGACAATCCTTTGCAATATGACTCAGGATATATAAGCCAGATCAGAATCCCAATTTGCAGACACGGTGTTTCGGGGTGCTTGCCCCTCGTCAGTGCAAAGTATGGGGGTGTCTGATCTGGCTCATGAGAAAGCTATGTGGGGACCACGGGGGAACACTATTCTCCTTAAGGAGACTTTGCAAGCCAGTCTGGCTGCCAGGTAAGGGGACTTATAGCTGCAATGCCCCTAAAATTCCACGGGGGAACACTATTCTCCTTAAGGAGACTTTGCAAGCCAGTCTGGCTGCCAGGTAAGGGGACTTATAGCTGCAATGCCCCTCTGGGAAATATTCAAATTGTCTCTCCAGTAAAGGAGACAAACTCTAGCACAGCGCCACCTATTGGAAGTAGCGATCCTAAAAGTCACAAGTGGATTTTTGACAATCCTTTGCAATATGACTCAGGATATATAAGCCAGATCAGAATCCCAATTTGCAGACACGGTGTTTCGGGGTGCTTGCCCCTCGTCAGTGCAAAGTATGGGGGTGTCTGATCTGGCTCATGAGAAAGCTATGTGGGGACCACGGGGGAACACTATTCTCCTTAAGGAGACTTTGCAAGCCAGTCTGGCTGCCAGGTAAGGGGACTTATAGCTGCAATGCCCCTAAAATTCCACGGGGGAACACTATTCTCCTTAAGGAGACTTTGCAAGCCAGTCTGGCTGCCAGGTAAGGGGACTTATAGCTGCAATGCCCCTCTGGGAAATATTCAAATTGTCTCTCCAGTAAAGGAGACAAACTCTAGCACAGCGCCACCTATTGGAAGTAGCGATCCTAAAAGTCACAAGTGGATTTTTGACAATCCTTTGCAATATGACTCAGGATATATAAGCCAGATCAGAATCCCAATTTGCAGACACGGTGTTTCGGGGTGCTTGCCCCTCGTCAGTGCAAAGTATGGGGGTGTCTGATCTGGCTCATGAGAAAGCTATGTGGGGACCACGGGGGAACACTATTCTCCTTAAGGAGACTTTGCAAGCCAGTCTGGCTGCCAGGTAAGGGGACTTATAGCTGCAATGCCCCTAAAATTCCACGGGGGAACACTATTCTCCTTAAGGAGACTTTGCAAGCCAGTCTGGCTGCCAGGTAAGGGGACTTATAGCTGCAATGCCCCTCTGGGAAATATTCAAATTGTCTCTCCAGTAAAGGAGACAAACTCTAGCACAGCGCCACCTATTGGAAGTAGCGATCCTAAAAGTCACAAGTGGATTTTTGACAATCCTTTGCAATATGACACTGACACTGCACCAGAAATTGTGAATTTAAGTTAGGGTTAAGGTACCGCTGGCCATACACCTTCAAGCTAAAGCTGGCCAAACACCTTCAAGGTAAAATGAACCATGAATATGTGATTGTTGTTCATGGAAAAAAAGCCCTCCCCCAAATATAAGCCCTAACCCTTTTTTTGGAAACTAATAATATATTAAATAATTTTTGGAAAATAATATAAGACCCTGTCTTATTTTTGTAAAAACACGGTATTGCTGCAGAGATGTAAACTGAGACTAAGAGGACTGCAGGAAAATGGCAATGGGGAATGTAAAAGGTGAGTATGTGTTTCTTAGTCATATTTCATGTTACAGGCAACCATGTTTTATGGCCTGAAAACTCTTTAAATGATATAGGTGTCAGGTAAAACAAACCATGCCTGAAGCTTTGAACTCCTTGTCCTACTGTGCACTGGTGGAACCTCTTTCTCTTCTCACATGACCCATGTCCGCATTCCACGGTCAAACATTATGAAGTATACAGTATGTGTCACAGGATATAGGAAGGAACCAGTAACGGGAAAGGTTGTTCTACATCCTCTGTCTTCACTTCCATAAATCCAATTTATTAACCTCTTACAAGTGTCACCTACACAGCTGTGAACATTTGACTTCACCATTATTCATAGTGCTCTTCCGTAACTACTTGTCATTGAGCTGATATAAACTCTACATTCTCCTGTTCTGTGATAATCTTCATCACTTCTTAATATTTTCCTTTTGCAGGGTCTACATTGCATCATGAAAAAGGCTCCTACTTAGCACAGGAAGGTGGGGAAAATACATTTTACGGTCTTCTACAATTGTTGAATAAAATATGAGGATGAGAAATGGTAACTTAAGCCCTCTTTACACGCTGCAATGTATCTTACAATGTGTCGGCGGGGTCACGTCATAAGTGACGCACATCCGGCATTGTAAGGTACATTGCAGTGTGTAACAGCTACGTGCGATTGCGATTGAACGGTAAAACGTTCATCGCATGCACGTCGTTCATTCCTCATGAATTGAACATCAGATTGTTCATCATACCCGGGGTAGCACACATCGCAGTGTGTGACACCCCGGGAACGATGAACAGATCTTACCTGCGTCCTGCGGCTCCCGGACGGTAATGCGGAAGGAAGGAGGTGGGCGTGATGTTTACGTCCCGCTCAGCTCTGCCCCTCCGCTTCTATTGTCCAGCTGCCGCGTGACGTCGCTGTGACGCCGAACGTCCCTCCCACTCCAGATTTTCAGATTTATATTTTTAAAATAATTAGAAAACCATGTATCATTTCCTTTATACTTCAGAAATGCTTGGTTTTGGTATATCGCATAAAATCTCAATAAAATACATTTAAGTTTCTGGGTGTAATGTGGAAAAGTTCATTGGGTATGAATACTATTTCAAGACACTGTATATACATAAAATGAAAATTATTAACAGATTGGAATTTTTTTTAGGTATGAATACTCGGAAGGGTCCTATTGGCCCAATGGGTACTCCAGGAACACAATGGTCACCAGGAATGAAAGGTTCAGCTGGACTTCCAGGTAAAGAGAATGCTCTAATCATATTTTTTATTTTTTTTTTTTAATTAAGATCTTCCACTATAATGGGACATTTGAGAACGTATTTTACTTTGTTTTCTGCTCATTACTTAATTTTGCTAATCTGTGAATGCATTGCAGTTTGTTAGTTGACTTTTATACTTGTCTGCATATATTTTCGGCCATACATTACATATGGTATTATAATAAGTGACAGCAGAAGCAAATTTAGGTTTTCCTCCACTCGGAACAAAAATTCAGTTTGGTGCTCCCTCCTATAAACAGCTAAAAGGGGATATCCACTACTTGGACAACCCTTACTCATTCCCTTTGTTCGCCCCTATAAAAATAAATAAGCCTATACTCACCTCCGGTGCGGCCACGGTTTCAGCGATGTCTGAAGTCATGTTCCTGGGGCTCACGTGACGTTATGACCCGTGAGGCCCGTGACCAATCAGTGCCCGGCATCTGTCCCCCCCCCCAGGATGTCAGCACTGTGCTGGCTTGCTGCTGAAATGTCCAAAGGTGGGGTGAAGGAAGCTTGCACTGCTTGGTCATGGGGCTCGCGTGTCATAGCAATGTCACGTGGGCCCTGGGCACGCAATTAAGATATCGCTGGAACCGCGGCCGCACCAGAGGTGAGTATAGGCTTATTTATTTTTCTGGGGCGAACAAAGATTGTCCAAGTAATGGACAAACCCTTTAAGTGGTTTGATTAGTCAACATGTAACCACTCATATGTAATTTGCATACTTACAGTCACGTGCCAGCAAGCTTATCTTTCTGATTCCCTCAATATTCAATGAAAAATTACAGCCCCTAATTCAGTAAGAGAAGCAGAAAGAGAAGCTAGTTTTCATGTGACCAGAAGTAGGAAAATCAATCTCACATTTTTTTGACTTGCACTGAACTGACTGGATTTTGGGATTCAGTGAAATCTTTAATTCAAAAAGTATTCTATGGAGACGTAGGACAGGACCCTGTAATCTATCTTCTCCTCATCACTCCTAGAGGTTTGGGAAGGAACTCGTCCAAACTATTACTGCATATATTAACTGTGGCCAGGTGCTTGATTGCTCTAAAGTGGAAAATGTTTAAACCACCCTCATATCAGGACCTGCTAAGCAGAATCTCTGACATTCGCAGGATGGAATACATGACAATTTTATTGAATGTAAAGGTGAATCACCTTGAAATCATTTGGTCTCCTTGGGATTATTTCTGTACTTATCAAAATATCTAAGATACTAATGTCTAGTAGACAACCCCTTATTGTTAATAAGGAAATCTTGTATGGAGAAGGTAAAACGGGTTAGGTTTATAGTGGTTCTATGGATAACTTCCATATTAGGTTTGTTTACATCTTCAATTTTATTACTACGTTCCAAGATGCAATATGTCTTAGGGGCCACTCAAGGGCTGTTCGGTCATAATGATAAGTTTTAATGCTCTTTACACCAACTAATCTACTTTTTCTTAATGTAAATGTTGTGTTTATGCTGATTGTTAAACTTTATAAATGTAGTATGAAATTCACATATGAGTGGTCACATGATGGCCACTGGAGCCGGCAAGCGCAGCAAAATCCTGACAGTGAGTATAATACACCTTGATAGGAGTGGCCATGCTACAGTGCTTAATTTTATAAGTAAAGGGGTTATCTGCTACTCAGATAACCCCTTCTCAATCAATACTACCATTCCAGCAGTGTTGGTGCTGCCTCTCCCGGTTATCACAAGAGCTTGTTATGTCACGTGATCTCTGCAGCCAATCAGTAGCCACCTCACTCTCCCCGTCTTTGGACAAATCACATACATCTGGAGGAAGTGAGAACTGCTGCTGTTTAACTTCCTCTGGATGTATATGAAGGCAGAGAGAGTGAACTGATTGGCTGCAGAGATCGCGTGACATGACACCCTGGAAAGGAAGTGCCAATACAGCTGGAATGGCACCAGCACCAGAAGTATGTGTTGTTATTTTACAAAGAGGAAACATAATGAGTAATGGACAACCCCTTTAATTCTAAAATGAACTACTGTAGTATTGCTCTTCCTAACAGGATGTATTTTAACTCACTGTCAGGATTTAGCTCTGCTTGCTGGTTCCAGCAGTCGTCATGTGATAACTCATAGATGATTTTCATACTTCACATTCCCTGCCATCAGATGTGTAATGGTCACTGCTGGTGTACTTAAAAATAATAGTGTCAGGGGGGTGGGAGCGGGATGGTTGAGACTGTTTTGATTATAATGTTATAAATGGAATGGTCTTTGTATAAGAGCAGATTGTAAAAGTAATTCTTCTAAAATTAATAAAAAGATGTTTAAAAAAAAATAAAATAAATAATAGTGTCATTATACTGCTCTTGAAGAAAAAATATCTGCCCTGCAGTATGCCCCTGAATGATTACCCCTCACTGTGCTCACTTCACAAAATAGGACTCCCACACTGTCCCTCTTAGGCTACTTTCACACATCCGGTTTGAGCCGTGCGGCTCAATCCGGCTGTGAAACCTATGCAACGGATGCGGCGAAAACACCGCATCCTTTGCATAAGTTTTTACATGCGGCCAGTCCGTTTTTTTCCGGTTGCGGCACGCTACTGAGCATGCGCAGTAGAAAAAACCGCATGCGGCGGCCGGATGCGTTTTTTTCCGCATCGCGCCGCATCCGGCATCCATAGGCATGCATTGAAAATGCGCCGCAGCGGCCGGATGCGGCGCGATGCGGTTTTTTTTGCCGGAGCAAAAAACGTTGCAGGGAACGTTCTATCCGGCCTCCGCATTTATTAATTTTGCCGCATCCGGAAAAAACCGGATGCACCGCAAAGCCATCAGGTACAATCCGGTTACAATGCAAGTCTATGGGGATAAACCGGATGCGATACCGGATCCGGTTTACCCGTTTTTTTCCGGATTGTACCTGATGGGAAAAAACTGATGTGTGAAAGTAGCCTTATTGAACATGCCCTCCACACTATCCTCTCCTTTTCAAACTGTCTCCTCACTGTGCCCTCAATACTCCTGTCTCGATACTGTGCCCCCTCCTCATACTCCCCCCTCCCTTTCTCATACTGTCTGTGTCCGCACAATCTCCCCTGTTATGGCTCCTCTCTATACTGCCACCCACTACCCAATCTCTATATTGTGCCTTAGGCGGGCTTTGCACGCTGCGACATCGGTAACAATGTGTTACCGATGCTGCAGCGATAGTCCCGCCCCCGTCGCACGTGCAATATCTAGTGAAAGCTGCCGTAGCGATTATTATCGCTACGGCAGTTTCACACGCACATACCTGGCGTGCGACGTCCCTCTGGCCGGCGACCCGCCTCCTTCCTAAGGGGGCGGGTCGTGCGGCGTCACAGCGACATCACACGGCAGGCGGCCAATTGAAGTGGAGGGGCGGAGATGAGCAGGATGTAAACATCCCGCCCACCTCCGTCCTTCTCATTGCAGCCGGCGGCAGGTAAGGTGAAGTTCCTCGCTCCTGCGGCTTTACACACAGCAATGTGTGCTGCCGCAGGAGCGAGGAACAACATCGCACCTGTCGCTGCACCGGCATTATGGAAATGTCAGAGGCTGCAGCGATGATACGATAACGACGCTTTTGCACTCGTTCATCGCATCAAAAAGGATTTGCACGTTGCGATATCGACTGCGACGCCGGATGTGCGTCACTTTCGATTTGACCCCATCGACATCGCACGTGCAATGTCGCAACGTGCAAAGCCGCCCTTAGGCTATGTGCCCACGCTGCGGAAAATGCGCGGAATTTGCCGCGGATTTTTCGCGGAAATTCCGCGGATTTTTCAACAATCTGCAGCACAGCTACTCCCCAGCTATTTCTATGGCATTTGGGAACTGCTGTGCACACGTTGGGTTTTTTTTCCGCTGCGGAAATAATGCGGATTTCCCTGCGGAAAAATCAGCAGCATGGGAATTATTCCTGCGGACTTCTCCGCAGGGTCCCATATACTTACCTGCCTTGATAGAAGACAACAATGTCACTTTCTCCGTCCGGTGCACAGGAGCGCGGTCAATACAGGTACAGGAAGGAAGAGGTAGGCGGGGCCTGCACGAGCTCCGTTCATGTGACAGCCGGAGCTAGTGCAGGCCCGCCCACCTTCTCCAGCACAGTGCACCAGACGCTGACAGAATGACCCGGCGCCGGAAAGCGAGGTGCTGCATGATGGAGATAAGTAATATGAACGCCCCGATCACTGCAGCACTTGTTCTGCATTGAGGATGCAGTGCCGAAGCCATGGTACTGTATCCTCAATGCAGAATGCCCGCACCATATCCGCAGGACATTCTGCAATACATCCGCAGCATGGAAACAGACAGAGGTTGTGCTGCGGATTTCTGGGAGCACCTGCGGAATGTCCTGCGGATATAACCGCAGGGCACTGTCCCCGTGGGCACATAGCCTTACTCATTCCCTCCACTTTCCATGCGCTCCCCTACCGACCTTCACACATCCCCCTTCCCCATAATGTCTTCTCACATATTTCCTTCCACCAATACTGTCTCTTCTTCTTGTCTCATACCCACCATAGCTGTTTTCTCCTCTTGTGCGGTGCAAGAGTGACTTCAGCAGCATGATTGGCTGACCTGATTTATGCTGCTGAAGTCGCCTAGACCCGCATTTTACGCCTTCTCCGAGCTGGCTGTTAGTTTCACAGCTGGCTTAGAGAGCAGCTGAATTCCAATGAGGTGGCGAGGCACGATTCAGACCCCTGTATGTTGCGCCCGGGGAAAATCAGTCAGAAACTGGAGTAAGATTTGTGCCATTAAAATTGCCACAGCCAGCTCATCATTTATTTGAGTATTTTGGCAGAGTTAGGAGAAACTGGCATGAAAATGGCAACTTCGAGCAACGTTAAAAATTTCATAGCGTTTCAAAGCAATTTACGCCACAATTCTGCTGAAATTGCTTTGATGAATTGGAGAATGTATCTCTATTTTTGCCAATGTGCTGGAAACAGCACGTAATCACGTCCAATTAGGGATGATCGAATACCTCAAATATTCGGCTTCGCAAATATTTGCCGAATAGGTCGCCGCTATTTGACTATTCGCCACTATTCGTTGCACAATGTAAGTCTATTGGAAACCCGAATAACAAGTTTTCGGAACTATTCGGGCTTCCCATAGACTATAGCGGGCTTTACAAGCAACGATATCGTTAATGTATTATAGTCAGGGTCACGTTGTTTGTGACGCACATCCGGCGACGTTAACGACATCGCAGCATGTGACACGTATGAGCGACCTTAGTCAATCGCAAAAGTGGCTAAAATCGTTCGCCACGGAGAGGTCGTCCTGAATCAAAAAATCGTTAATTGCTTATTAGTGATGTTGTTCATCGTTCTTGCTGCATCACACATTGCTGTGTGTGACACTGCAGGAGCGACGAACATCTCCTTACCTGCGTCCACCGGCAATGTGGAAGGAAGGAGGTGGCCGGGATGTTCATCCCGCTCATCTCCGCCCCTCCGCTTCTATTGGCCGGTCGTTTAGTGACGCCGCAGTGACGTCGCTGTGACGCTGAATGCACCTCCCCCTTGAGGGAGGGATTATTCGGCGGTCATGGCAATGTCGCTGCACAGGTATGTGCGTGTGATGCTGCCGTAGCGATAATGTTCGCTACGGCAGCGATCACACAATACCGCACTTATGACGGGGGCGGGTGCTATTGCGCTCGACATCGCTAGCCGATGCTAGCGATGTCGCAGCGTGTAAAGCACCCTGTACATTGCGCATGGTGGTGGGGGCATTAAATAGTAAGTATTTGTTCCTCAACCTGTAGCCAGTAATCATTATAGATGATAACATAGCAGTGGTGTAGCATGAGTGGGTGTGGGGAATGCAAAGGTAGTTGCCCTTTGGGCAAAATTACAAAAAAGTACCGATCTCTCTCTTATTTTTTCTTTTAAACGTTGTGCTTTAAGAAGTAGCATAGCTACTGACAAAAACATAAGGCAGTGCACATACCCTCTCTAGTAGAGTGCTCCGGATAGCTGAGCGAACACTACTTTGAACTGTATTGGAGTCAACCTAACACAGATAGGGCAGTTGCAGGCGACACAATGACGTTACTAGGGATGAACGGACGTGTTGAATTTCGTGTTCGGCTAGGCTTTAGTTAAAGTTCTGTACGGGACTGGAATTGACCCGAACTTGACCCCAAACCTCAAACCCCTTATGAGTCAATGGGGATCCAAACTTTGGTGCTATAAAATGGTCATAGTAAGGGCTAGGTGTCTGCAAAAGAAAGCAAAATAGGGGTGAGGGGAGGACAATTGGCATGCAAACATATGTACATAGGGACTAAATAATTTAAAAAAATGCCATGGGGTCCCTGCCATTTTTGATAACCAGGCGAGATAAAGCAGACATCTGGAGACTGGTTTATCAGTTTGGGAAGGCCCATGGTTATCTGGCCCTCCTCATCCTTACAAAAGCAGCCCGCAGCTGCACAAGAAATACGCAAATTCTGGCTCTTTGCTTGGCTCTTCTCGATTGCCCGTGTGGTGGCAATCTTGGTAATACTTTTGGGCTTGATGTAATGTGTGAATAGTGATTCATGAGAAATTCAGTACCTGCCAGGAGATGGAAGATATCTATGGAGCCTCATTTTGAGAACCAGAACGAGGCTCCATAGGTCACTCTCGGTCAGCGGCAGACCCATAATTTCACACGCTAATGCATTATACTATATGGAGGACTAAGTGCTGTGCATCATACCTATATGGAGGACTATGGACTATGCATTATACTATATGGAAGACTATGGGCTGTGCATTATATTACATGAAGTACCATTGGCTGTGCATTATACTATATGGAGAACTATGGAGGATGCATTATATATGGAGGACTATGGAAAGTGCATTATACTATATGAAGGACTATTTGTCCCATCATACCATAAAGAGGTATTTATACAGTGTGAAGGATTGTTTGGGGTCCATCATACTGTGCAGAAGGGGCCATTATACTATATGAAGGGCTAGTGGGGGCCTTTATACAGTGTGGAGTGGTATGGAAGCCATTATACTGCATGTAGACCCATTATACTGCATGTGGGACTGTGGGGGGGGGGGGTCACAGCTGGTGATTATACTGTGTTGGGATAAGCATAATTTGCTGGGGTAGTTGAAGAGGGGGAGAAGGGGTCATCATGCTGTTAGTGTGGATGGTACTATGGAGGAATTCACTTTGAGGTATCATACAGTGTTTTGTGAGGCACTTTTGTTGGCATCATACTTTATGGGTGCAATAAAAGAGGAATCTAGGGATTTCAATATGAGGAGAATTACTGTGAAAGGGCAGAAAAGTTGTGACATATGCTCTTATGTGACCCAGCCAAATATTTTTTTTTTTTTGGGGGTGGGGCCAATTAGAACTTCTGCTGTGGGGTCCCGGTCCCATAATTTCTGCGCCCCTGTCCGCAAGTGATGTAAACACCCCCCATTGATATAGTTACTGTCATATTTCCAGTGTAAAGCACTATTATGTCGGTCGGACTAGTGTATGCATCCGATGCAAGAGAATCCAGTGAGATATGCTAATGACTCTCAGCTCAAACTCTGCTGTGAGCGTGATCTGAGTGACATACTCTCTGCTCTGATCACCAGTGCGGTGAGGAGGGAGAGAGGTTAATCTCGCCATCTTCTCCATTGTCTGTCTCTGTGTATATCGGGCTGCACTCGGATATCATCACTGCAGTCCAATGTTTCTCACACACCCATAGAATTGTGTTGTCGCATCTACACCAAAATGGTATAATTAAAAATGTCAGCTCTGGACACAAAAAATAAGCCATCACACAGCCCCATATTGCGAAAAATGATAATGCGGTGGGTACTCAGAAAATGGTGACAAAAGCACAATTATTTTTTTGCAAATTTCTGAATTTTTTTCACCACTTGAATAATAAAAAAAAAAATGATACATATTTGGCATCTACGAACTCGTACTCACCAGGGGAATCATACTGGCGGGTGGTTAGTTTTACCATATAATGAATGTAAATAAAAAAAAAAGCAATTGTGGAATTGCACTTTTTTTGCAATTTCACTGCACTCGGAATTTTTTTTTCTGTTTTCCAGTTCACTATAAGGAAAAATGAATGATGTCATTCAAAAGTACAACTCGTCCTGCAAAAAATAAGCCATCATACGGCTATATTGACGGAAAAATAAAAGTTATGGCTCTTGGAAGAAGAGGAAAAAAAAATGAAAAATGGAAAAAAACTGGGGTGAAAGGGTTAAAGGATGAAAAAAACAGGCTACGCTGAATCCTTTCTCACAAATCTATATATAAATCGACTCAGCTCTCCCTGCTCTGTATCATGATGCCTGTAGATTGGACTGCATTTTCATGGTCACAAGTTCCCTTTAAGGGAATTGGGGACTGCAATACCAAGACAGATCAACCTTGGGGTTATTCCGTTTGGAAAATCAAAGGCTTATGGGTGATCTCATTATAATGTACGAATATAGATAGGTTCCCTTGGAGAGCAGCCATCGTGTAATTCATTTATTTATTTTTTTTTAGAAATTAAAAGTGACGATAAGGAAATTTGTTGTATACTGTACTTCATATACAGAAAAATACCTCCTGCTCCTCCTAAACTGAAAATTAAATCTTAGTTAAATGGAACCTGTCACCAGATTTGGGGCTTATAAGCTGCGGCCAGCACCAGTGAGCTCTTGTGTACAGCAGTCTAGAATGCTGTATATAAGAGCCCAGGCGGCTGTGTAGAATGTAAAAAACACTTTTATAATGTTCGCCTAAGGGACAGTCCAGGATGACTGATGTAGCTGCTCTCCGGTCCGGCGCCTACTCTCTCCGGTCCGGTGCCTCCTCTCTGCGGCGATCGCCGTCCTCCTCCTTTTGAGACACGTGTGCATGACGTGTCCTATGTCATGCACACTAGCTGACATTGAGGTCTTGTGCAGGCGCACTTTGATCTGCCCTATTCAGGGTATATGAAAATATTGTAGTGCGCATGTACGGGTGGTCTTTAACCTTTCCTCGTGGCTGCACACTACCAGGGCAGATAAGAGTGCGCCTGCGCAGGAACCGCAATATCGGCCTGTGTGGATGACATAGACACGTTATCCACACTGGGCTGGGTAGAAGGTGGATGGAGATCGCAGCAGAGAGGAGGCACAGGACCGGAGAGAAGTGACACCCATCAGACCGACCGCCCTTTAGATGAGTATTATAAAAGTGTTTTTTTAAGTTCTACACAATGGCCTGTGCTTTTATATACAGCACTCTACAATGTTGTATATGTCGCGGGCGGAGGGGATGCGCTCGCCGTGCTCATGTCCGGGGCTTCTGCTGCTGCTGCTCGGTGGCTCGAGCGGTGAGCCGGACCCGGGGACTCGAGCAGCGCTCCTCACCAGTGAGTGAAAAGGGGATGGTTTGTTTGGGGAGAGAGTTCGTGACCCCACCCACGGGACGTGGTGATGAGGGTACCACCTGTTGTGAATGTTAGTTATGTTTTGGCTGCTGGGAGGCTCCCTCTGGTGGCCAGGAATGGTTTGGACTTGGACCAGGTGTGTTGTGCAGTGGGTGTTTCCTTTGCTAACTCTCTGCTTATTTAAATCCTGGTGTGATTGCAGGCTGTTGCCGGATGACAGTTGTTCTTTATATCTCCAGCCTGCTTAATCCTGCTCTACACCACATCTTCCCCAGATAAGTGCTTGCTCTTTATTTATTGTCTGGTTCTTTTGTTTATCTGGGTTTGTCATTTGCTGTGGTTGGGTTCAGTTTATTCGTTTGCATGGTATTCCCGAAAACATTGTTTCTGACAGAGGGGTGCAGTTTGTATCCAGGTTTTGGAGGATTTTTTGCTCCAAATTGGGTGTTCAGCTGTCTTCTCCTCGGCGTTTCATCCTCAGACCAACGGTCAGACTGAAAGGGCTAACCAGACCCTGGAGATCTATTTACGGTGTTTTGTTTCTGCGGATCCGGATGACTGGGTTTCGTTTTTGCCTTTGGCTGAATTTGCCCTTAACAATAGAGCTAGCTCTACCACGTTGGTGTCCCCCTTTTTCTGCAATTTTGGGTATCACCCTAGGTTCCTCTCAGGGCAGCTTGAGGCGTCTGACTATCCGGGGGTGGATTCGGTGGTCAACAGAATGCAGCAGATTTGGGGGCAGGTAGTGGATAAATTGTTTCAGTCCCAAGAAACTGCCCAAAAGTTTGCCAACCGGCGTCGGACTGTTGGTCCCTGGTTTAAAGTAGGGGACATGGTGTGGTTGTCCTCTAAAAATATTCCTATGAGAGTTCCGTCTCCTAAATTTAAGCCCAGATTTATTGGACCTTATAAGATTTCGGAGATTATTAACCCTGTATCTTTCTGTTTGACTCTGCCTGCGTCATTTCAGATTCACAATGTCTTCCATAAGTCCTTGTTGAAGAAACATGTGGAGCCAGCAGTTCCTGCAGCAGCGCCTCCTGACCCTGTTTTAGTACAAGGGGATCTGGAGTATGAGGTTGAGAAAATTCTGGATTCCCGTCGCAGTAGGCGTCAGCTTCAGTACCTTGTGAAATGGAAGGGTTATGGGTAGGAGGATAACTCTTGGGTTGTGGCTTCTGACATTCATGCGGACAGGTTGGTTCCCGCCTTCCATCATGCTCATCCCGAGCGACCCGGTGGCGTGGGTGAGGGTTCGGTGACCCCTCCTCAAGGGGGGGGTACTGTTGTGAATGTTAGTTATGTTTTGGCTGCTGGGAGGCTCCCTCTGGTGGCCAGGAATGGTTTGGACTTGGACCAGGTGTGTTGTGCAGTGGGTGTTTCCTTTGCTAACTCTCTGCTTATTTAAATCCTGGTCTGATTGCAGGCTGTTGCCGGATGACAGTTGTTCTTTGTATCTCCAGCCTGCTTAATCCTGCTCTACACCACATCTTCCCCAGATAAGTGCTTGCTCTTTATTTATTGTCTGGTTCTTTTGTTTATCTGGGTTTATAATTTGCTGTGGTTGGTGTCAGTTTATTTGCTTGCAGGGATTTTCCCCCTCAGTGGATTGTTGAGGAACTCCCTGCAGTTCTGTGTGGAGTATAGCTCCTTTGGGTCCATGTTTTTGTGGCTTGTTGACTTTGTTATGATTCTTGTTTTCTGTTCATTGGTATGACAAGGGCACCTGGTATAGGACGGAGTTCAGATCGTGCGATCTGAGGGCCTTTTTGTACTATCAGGAAGTTGGTATTTTGCAGGGTTTTTCTCTGGCCACCATCAGTCCCTTTCCTGTCCTTTTCCTATTTTAGTCAGCGGGGGCCTCACCTTTTGCAAATCCTGTCATCTACCTGTATATTGTGTTTTTCCTATATCACCGCAGTCTTTGCATGTGGGGGGCTAGCTATTCTTGTCTATTTTCTGAGGCAGAGAGTTATTCATCTTTCCTACCTTTAGGATAGTTAGTTGTCCAGTCCAGCTGGGCTCGCGGTGCACAGGATGTTAGTTCACCCCTCGGCTACATCTAGTTGTGATGGTTAGTAAGGGGATGGCGGCCAGATTAGTTGCCAATGCTCTTGTCCCCTTTTGCCAATGATTTGTGGTGGTCTTCCATGGTTCCCGATCATAACAACCACCGCTGCTGGTAACGGGGATCCCGGGAGAGATGGTAGGGAGCAGCTAGGATGTTGTCCCCTCCGTGGGTAGGGGTTGGTGGTCCCGGGGCCCGGTGGTGTAACGGGGAGGCTGGACGGCTGGGATGCAGGGTTGCAGGGGCAGCGCGGCACGGTGCCGGATGGCACTGGTGTACTCACTCAGACAGTCAATGACAGAGTCTCTGGTAAACTAAACGGACGGATGGACAGGTCCCGCAGCCGGCTGCAGTGTTGTTGTGCTCTCCCCGGACGGCTGATGGTGGCTGTCTTTCCCTGCATCTGTTAGAATGTTCTGACTCCTGTGGTTGCCCACCAGTAGTCCGCTCCCCGGCGTTTAGGTGCCGTAGGAGCCTGTTTTGCCCGCAAGCGCTGGCCCTTGGATCTCTAGCCTATGGCGGTGGCTGTATATCCTCTCGGTGTGGACTGTTGCCTTCTGTCGTGGCTTGGTTGTTGGGAAACCCCTGGGGTTCCTGTCACACTTGGATTTGACTATTGTCGGCGGCTCCAAGCCTGGTCGGGGTCCGATGGCCCTGCCTGTGTGCTTAGCTTCACTCCGCTCCCCGGTTCGGTACCGGCGGGCCACCGCCCGACCCCGCTCCTACGGTTCCACAGAGATCCACTAACTCCTGCAGACGGCCACCACCGTCTGCCAACCTTGCTGTCAGTGCCTGGGCTCCGACCCAGATACTTGCAGTTACTGTCCTCTCACTTTCACCTCTCAAACTACTCTGACTGCTTTCCCGCCTCTAGGCCTGTGAACTCCTCGGTGGGTGGGGCCAACTGCCTGGCTCCGCCCCACCTGGTGTGGACATCAGACCCTGGAGGGAAGCAACAAGGGTTTTTGTCTGACTGGTGTAACTGTCTAGGGTGGGGGGGGTGTATGTTGTTATGTCTGTGACTACCTGGCTAGTCCAGGGCGTCACATATATAAGAGCTCAGTGGTAGTGGCCGCAGCTTATAGCTGCCAAATCTGGTGACAGGTTCCCTTTAGCTTGTAAAATCCATCCTTCAGTGAATACAGACTATCAACTCGCTGAGGCATCAGATAATAGTTGCTGCTTCTAAAAGTCAATGGAAAGGACAGATACAGACTTTTTTTCTTGCAAGTTCACTGGTTGCATGTTAAAGTGCCTCATTTAAATAAAGATGTATTCCGTAGTAGCTGGCAAAGAATGCGCTCACCAGTGTCACCATTCCTATATTAGCTGATGACACCTAATACAGCATTACTTCATGTCATCCTGCAGGAGGAGGAGGCTTCTATTAGAGGGCCTAATTCTTTGGTGCATCTTGTGCCATAGTGTCTGTAGGTGGGTTTATGGTGCACCAGTACATTGTGTACTTACCACCTCTGAGGAGTGTGTGCAAGGTGAGTGCATCAGGGGCAGTGATATCTGACATTGAGCAGTGGTCTGAGCATCCGAAATCCTGAGAGTCTGACCCCCACCTACTTTATATTCATGGCTTATCTTAAGGGCCCGTGCAGATTACTGTATTTTCAGTCTGTTGGCTATCCGTCAAAAAAATCAGATCGCACTCCAATTTTATTCACATGTACAATTTTTTCCTCAGACCAAGTCCAAGGAAAAAAAATTGCAGTATGCAAGATTTGCCTCTGAGAATCAGATGGTACTCGACCATTCAAGTCTATGGGTCCATGAAAAACATCGGACTGCACTCAGGTGACATCTGAGTGCGGTCTGATTTTCATGGACCGAAAGAAAGGAGAAGATGCAGAAACTTTTTTTTATTATTATTCTCCACCTCCAAGAAAAACGGATCCCACTGTGATCAAACTCTGATTAGAGTCTGATTAGAGTATAATCGGTCTGTTTTTCTCTGATGGAAAAAATATGGCCCAGTATTAAGATAAGCAATTTATTTTAAAATATGAAAAAATACAATAATCAGCTGCATTACAGATGACACGGAAACTACTCAATATTTGGCTGTGCATTTTAAGCGTTTAGCATGGTACAGAATGTGAGAAGCCATGAAAGGTGTGTATTTTTTTTTTTTTTTTTTAACCACCTGGTTAAATTGCCCTTACTTTATTTATTTACATATAATATGACAGGGATCTGGATTCTTTATTTTCATTCCTAATTCTTTGGACCCAATTTATCAAAGCTTTCATGCAAGTATTCTTGAGTAAAAAGTTGTTGAAAGTCGCACAATTTTTAAACCACAGTAAAATGTTGTGACTTATGGTGGTCTTTGCCCAACTTTGACAAATTGGACAGACTTGGGGCGGAATGGACATGGCGACTGCCGCTCGTGAAATTCATGATAATCCACGGCATTTGGTACACTCCAGCAAAGACTAGAGTAGGACTTGATGTGAGGCTTATGCCTCTTCATGAATCAGGACCGTCTGACTCCAGCACATCTGTTCATAAAGATCGTGTGAACAATGCCAGTCTTGATGAACTGGGCCCTTTTGTCTTTACTGCCTAAATATTTTTCCATTTCATGTTCTTTTTCTAAAGAATGTATAGAATTGTGTGCATGATATTTAACTGACATGTAAATCATCTTTAACAGTTGTGTTCTCACACACTAGGTCCCCCTGGTGCTCCAGGACCTCCAGGAAGGGATGGTCCAGCAGGTGCTCCAGGAGAAAGAGGCCCCCCTGGACCAGCAGGCCCTCCTGCTCCAGCAATGCAGAGACTAGTGGATCAAGGTAATTATTACAATTATTTGAGCCCATGAATCTTATTTCTAAAAATATGTTGTAATACTACTAGCGTTGGAACATATAGTATGCATGAAATGGATTCATCACATGATGAAGAAAAACACGCCTGATGGACCCAATTGACCTTGAAAGGAATCTGTCAGAATAATTCAATCTCTACCCCTTAAACTGTTTATATGGTCATATTGCTCTATGAAAGATGTCATTCACACCTTTACTGATTCAACCTGTTGCTCCCTGAAAAAATGTTGTTTTAATTAATATACAAATGAAGCTTAAGTGCTCTGGGCAAGTCAAAGCACTTCTCAGACCTCTTCCTCCCTAGTTCTTTTCCCTGCGTAGCTCAACTTTTCTGCATGTCTGACAGCTCATTTGCTTGACTATATCGCAAAGCAGGGTGGTTTGAATGGTGAAGAAATCAAGGGAGGCAGATGCTTGGGTAGTGCTTTGACACACAAAGAGCACTTAAGCCTCATTTCCAGGTAAATGAGTGGAAAAGTAGCCCACATGCCTTTGAAGACCTTGTGGTTACATAATGCATTGTGATATTTTAAAAGTGATTTTATCTGTGTCATGGTTTACATACACTTTACTTCTCACATAGCGAGATCGCTGCTGAGTCACAGGTTTTGTGACGTACCAGTGACCTCATCAGCGATCTCGCTGTGTGTAACACTAAGCAGCGACCTGGCCCCTGCTGTGAAATTGCTGATCGTTACACACTGTTCTGGATCATTTTCTGGTCGTTGGTCTCCCGCTGTGCAACACGCATCAGTGTGTTTGACTGCGGGAGCCCAACGAGCACCGACTCTGTGCAAGCGGTGTACGCTGGTAACCAGGGTAAATATCGGGTAATCAAGCAAAAGGCTTTGCTTAGTTACCCGATATTTACCCTGGTTACCAAGTGCAGCATCGTTACACGAGTTGCTGGTGGCTGGTCGCTGGTGAGATCTGCGTGATTGACAGCTCACCAGCGACCATGTAGCGACGCACCAACGATCCCTGCCAGGTCGGATAGCTGGTGGGACCATTGGTGTGTTGCTACGTGTGACGGGACCCTTAGGGCTCATGCGCACGTAACCGCTGAATATTCTGCAGTGATTTGACAGCACATGTGCGCGTCAAATCGCTGCAGAAACACTGCATAATGAATGCAGTATTTTTGTTAAAAAAAAGCTGATTTCATGCACTCTGGCTGCTGCCCTCACCATAGACAGAGCGGGAGCTGCATCCAGAACGCAGAAATAATTGACATGCTGCTTTTATGAACGCATGGATTTGGGTCAAACTTTTAGCACCCAAATCGCTGCGTCCTTAAAAGCATCGTGCGCACGTCTCATGCACAATCTTCATAGATTGTGCAGGGGACACAGGACGCATTCATTTACACTGCAGTACAATACGCAGCGTAAATGCATGCTATTACACAACGTGCGCATGAGCCCATAAGGTACTGTCACACATAATGAGATCGCTAGCGAGATCGCAGCTGAGTCACGGTTTCTGTGACGCAGTAGCGATCCCGTTAGCGATCTTGTTATGTGTGACACCTACCAGCGATCAGGCCCCTGCTGTGAGATCTCTAGTCGTTGCAGAATGGTCCAGGCCATTTTTTTCAAAGGCGATGTCCTGCTGGGCAGGACCCATCGCTGTGTTAGACACTGTGTCACAGAGTCCCAGTGACTGCTGAGATCGTTATACAGGTCGCTACTGCGACCTGTATTGTTCCTGCATCGCTGGTAAGATTTGACTGTGTGACATCTCACCTGCGAACTCCCAGCGAGTTACCAGCGATCCCTATCAGGTCGCATCGTTTTCGTGATTGCTGGTAAGTCGTTGTGTGTGACTGGGCCTTAAGGCTATGTGCCCACGGTAGAATGTTGCTGCGGATTTTTCTGCATGAAAATCCGCGACTTTCGCGGCAAATCTGCACCTTTTTTTTTGCCGCGGATTTACCGCGGAATTGCCGCGGATTTTGATGCGGATTTTTTTTTTCCCCATTCTATAGCCAAAATCCGGATCAAAATCCGCAACAATAATTGACATGCTGCAGATTTGTCCGGATCAAAATCCGCGGCAAATGCGCCGCGGAAAAATCCGCAGCATGGACACAGCATTTCCAAAATGCCATTGAAATGGCTTGGAAGTGCCGCTGCTGCAGATTTTCGGAAAATCCGCGGCTTTTCCGCGCGAAATCCGCGGCAAAATCTGCGCATTTTCTGCAGCGTGGACACATAGCCTTATAGTCCTGCAGCTCACAGACCTGCATAATGGGTGTTGTGTGTCAAGGAGGGGAAGGCCATATCATATAGCAAGAAGTAACCAAGTATTTAGGCCTCGTCACACACAACGAGATCACTAAGTCAGTTTCTGTGATGCAGCAACGATCTCGCCAGCGATCTCGTTATGTGTGACACCTACCAGCGATCAGGCCCTGGCTGTGAGATCGCTAGTCGTTGCAGAATGGTCCGGACCATTTTCTTTAGAGACGATGTACTGCTGCATCGCTTTGTTTGACGCTGTGTGACAGGGTCCCAATGACCGCCGAGATCGTTAAACAGGTCGTTACTGCATCGTTGGTAAGACCTGACTGTGTGACATCTCACCAGTGACCTACCAGCGACTTACCTGCAATCCCTATCAGGACGTATCGTTGTCATGATCGCTGGTAAGTCGTTGTGTGTGACTGCGCCTTAAGAAAGATTTCTGATCTCAGGCAAGAAGCCTAAAGCAAAGACAGCAGAAAGATGGATTCCTTCTCTTAAGGCCACATCTCACTAAGCGACATCGCTAGCGACATCGCTGCTGAGTCACGTTTTTTGTGACGCAACAGCGATCTTGCTAGCGATGTCGCTGTGTGTGACATCCCACAACGATCTGGCCCCTGCTGTGAGGTCGCCGGTTATTGCTGAATGTCCTGGACCATTTTTTGGTAATTTCTCTCCCGCTGTGAAGCACATATCGCTGTGTTTGACAGCGAGAGAGCAATGATCTGAATGTGCAGGGAGCAGGGAGCCGGCTTCTGCGGACGCTGGTAACCAAGGTACACATCGGGTAACCAAGCAAAGGCTTTGCTTGGTTACCCGATATTTACCTTGGTTACCAGCGTCTGCAACTTCTAGAAGTCGGCTCCCTGCTCCCTGCACACGTAGCCAAGGTACACATCGGGTTACTAAGCAAAGCGCTTTGCTTAGTAACCCGATGTGTACTATGGTTACCAAGCACAGCGTCGTTACACGGGTCGCTGGTGGCTGGTGGCTAATCTCTGATCGCTGTGGAGATATGCCTGTTTGACAGCTCACCAGCGACCATGTTGCGACGCTCCAGCGATCCCTGCCAGGTCAGATCGCTGGTGGGATCGCTGGAGCATCGCTAAGTGTGACGGTACCTTTAGGCAAGGAGCCAAAAGCAAGGATTTATTGATAAAAGGATCTGTTATATCATGCACGTGTGATCTATAGCAAACAGTATTTGGAATAGATAGGAAGTGAAGTGTAGCCAGGCATGAGGGTCACACAAGATTGCCAGGCTTAGACACATATTCTTTTATGGAGACTTGCAATGCAGTGGGACACCAAAGAGCGTGTGTGCCCCATCTCAAAAGGACTTGTTGTAGTAAGAAGTCCTATCTACGCACCTCAGCCAAGGGCTTCCTTGAGCAATCTGGTGTTTTAAAGCAGCGGTGAAAGGCTATAGAAACAAAATCTCAGCTGGTGAGGCGTTCACAGGGGAAGATAGAAATCCCCTCATTAGTTTGCTGGACTGATATACAGTGGGTGAAATATGTATTGAACTCTAGAGATTAGCGGACTCGCAGATAACTGGGACCGGCGGGTCCCTGTTATCTTTTTTGCAAAGATCTGGTTCCAGTCCAGAATCCGGTCCCCATATAAGTCTACGGGGACCAGAATCTGGAGATTAAAAATGTTGGTAGAAGGGGAAGGGAGATAGGACCGCAAGCGCTGTACTTACCGAGGATCCGTCATGGCGGCACACAGCTTCCAGGTTGCGTATTCACTTCCGGTACCGCACATTAGGCTCATCGCATATGCACTGCTTTCCACACCCACCAGCTGTCCTGGTGTCTGTGATTGGTTGCAGTCAGATGTGCTCCCAGTCTGTGTGACAGCATCTGACAGAACCAATCACAGGTACTGTGTATGGGTCAGTATCGCAGTATAAAATAAATAAATACATAAAACAATTGGCGTAGGGTCCCCCCTATATCATGATACCCAGCACAGATAAAGCCTAAGGCTACAGGCTGCAGCCTCCAGCTCTGCGCTTATTTTGGCTGTGTATCAAAATAAGAGGAACTGAATGCGGCGCTTTTTTTTTAAATTATTTAAATAAATAATTTTAAAAAATGACGTGCGGTCCCCCCAATTTTGATACCCTGCTAAGATAAAGCCCAACAGCCGGCGGCTGGTATTCTCAGACTGGGGAAGTCCATGCTTATTGGCTCATCCCCCAGCCTAAAAATAGCAACCTGCAGCTACCCAAATGAAATGCAAAATTTACTTTCATCTGAAAACACCTTGGATCACTGAGCAACACTCTGTTCTTTTTCTCTTTGACCCAGGTAAGACACTTTGGTGTAGATGCAGAAAAAAAGAAATCTGCATCAAATACGCAAGGGAAAAATACTCAACGTGGGCACAGCACTTCAAAATTCTCATAGACTGTGCTGGCTTCACAATGGACGTGCAGATTTTGCTGCAGATTTCTGAAAATCTGCATCAAAATCTGTGTGAAAATACGCAGCGTGGGCACAGGGCCTTAGTGTTTTGAAAAAGGGGCTTACTAATAATAAGTTAACAGTATATGACTCACAAGGTGTCCTAAGACATTGAAGTTTTTAGCAATAAGAAGACGGCTAGCTGCACACATTTAGCTAGCACATGTTTCCCTTATGGTCACCAGTAGGTGGCAGTCAATACTGATTTTAGAATCCTAGCTTGAAATTGAGATCCAAGTTCTAATTCTCGTGCTGCCACACACTATCTATTATTGATTAATATGCTTAAAAACACATCACAAAGTGAGTCTGCTCCACTTCATTAATTTAACCGACTTTCTTGATATTTTAACATCAGTTATAGACACATACATGTTTTAATAGTGAGTTCTACTGATTTTTCTTTTAATTTTGTTTCTTATAATTTTTTTCATTTTACTTTTTTCTTTAATTTATTTTCTCTGCTTTTATAAGTAAATTTAATAATAATACCCTTTACACATGCCCCACACAATATATGTGTAAAACACCACTTTCACACACATCCCTGCTGCTACGAAGAATAAAATAAAAATGGCCCATTCATCAAGAAGACATTATTCGGGTAGGATCCCACATTCCTCTACTCTTCTCCCTCCATTTCAGTCTAGTGACAAGTGACCCCCCCCCCCTCATCCAACAAGGTGCCCCAGGACCCAGGCCACCCCTTCAGCAATTGATCCCATATGGACTTCAGCCCCCCTTGACACTACAGGCCTCACTGAAATTGAGTTTTTCAATTGTTTTTCAGTGAGGATTTTAAGAAATCTTATGGTGGCCCAGACAAATTTGTATTCCCTTCGATTTTTCACCCCAAATCCCACATACCAGATGGACCCCTTACATGCAGCAGAAATTATGACTATTTGAGGCATTGTGCTGCATATGTTCATAGAGAAAAAAATCAGAGTTCAGCAATACTGAAGTAGTTTTATACTATACAGCATACCAATATTCTGTATGGCCATGATAAGGACATGATTTGAAGCAATCCAGAAATGTTTGCATTATAGTCATAATGCACAGTGTCCTCCTCAAACGATCCCAACTTTGATCATCTCTATAGATGAACAAATCCGATTGCACCAAACAGACTTTAAAAAAAAAAAATCAAAACTGAGTTTGGGTTTGGAGTTCGGGTGCTTTACGTATGCAAACCACTTGAGAGCATCACTGTGCTCGGGTATGCTTGGTGCGAGCCATTTGCAGTGTTTGAACAGCTCGCACTGGAAGTAACAACAGCATGATCAGATGTAGCGTGCACCAAACAAAAAAAATGGAAAAACTCCATCCACCCTCCTCCGGAAGTATTCTGTAACTGGCTGGCTGCATGTGGGCGGAGACCCGGACTGGCAAATTAGTGACTTCCTTTGGGGTTCAGGTCAAGTCCGGGTCCCAAACTCAACTGTTATCTAAAGTCCGGCTGAGCCCATCGAACCGAACTTCCACAGGTTCACTCATCCTTAATCATCTATATTCAGCCACTAGTTGAACACTTCAGCAGAAAATTTGCTGAGGCATTCAACCCCAAAGGGACATCTGTATAGATTAATCTCTGGTTCATTTCAAAGGGAGGCTAAAATTCCAACAATACTTGCCCAGTTAGAGGTCAAGGTACAGAATTAAACTGCACAAACTGTGTGACAGTACCTCAGGGCACACTCACATATTTAGGGTTTAGAAAGGGAGGGACAACCGGATTGATCAACCTAAATGCTCCTGTGCCGCCCCCGTGCCCGCTGCTCGGATCCGGCCTGCTAGGTTGGTGGCTCGAGGGTCTCCGGACCCGGGGGTCTCGCAGACACGCCGAATAAATGGGGGGGGACGTAGATGTACGGGCTAAGCCGTATTAAGTTTGTGACGCCACCCACAGTGTATGGTGTGGTGGGACACCACCGCTGCTGTTACGGGGCACCCGGGGAAGATGTTGTGCAGCAAGTTGTTAACCCCTCCATGGGTAGGGATGGTGGCCCTGGGACCCGGTGACTCAGTGCAGGGGATGGCGACCGCAGGGGGTGCTGGTGTACTCACTGTTAGTAAAACACACAAATCTCTGGTAAACCAAGGTGATGGTGGCCGGTGCCGTGGCCGGTCGCGTTCGGGTCCCCCACCCGACTGGTGGTCTCTATCCTTTTCCTGCACTTCTTTGTGTAAGGTGGACTTTCCTAGTGTGAAACTCAGGAGTCCGCTCCCAGTTGGATGTGGCCTAAGGAGCTGTGCCCGCAGACTCTGGCCCGTGGGATCTATGAGCCCTGGCGGTGACCTCTTATCCCTAATCGGTGGGCTGTTGTCTTCTATGAGGGACTTTGGGTGGGACAGGACCTCTAGTCCTGGCCTCAATCGGTTAATTAACCAGTTCCAGTTGGTTCTGGTCCTGGCTTCAGGGTCCGAGTATCCCCCTTTGTGCTCTGGTTTCCGGGTCGGTTCCCCGTGTCGGTACCGGCGGGCTACAACCCTGTCCCGGTCCACCTCGGTTCCACCGAGCCATCTTCCCGTCTCCTGCTGACGGAGACCACCATCTGCCTCCTAGCCAGTGGCACCAGGGCTCCTACCCTGGTACCGTCCAACTTGAACTTCACTGCTGGAGCCACACTTAGCTCCAGCCCACACTCCTCTCCAAACTGAACTCCAAAGGTCCCTGCCTGTTTTCCCGCCCCGGGCTGTCTGGACCCCTGGGTGGGCATGTCCCAACTGCCTGGTCACACCCACTGGTGTGTCTATCTTTCCCTGGGGGGGTGACTAGGGTTTCTAGTTGGCTGTGTGTTTCCTAGTGAGGGAACGGTGTTGTGCGGGGCCTAACTGTGACTACCTGGTTTTGCCGGGGTGTCACCCTCCCCTGCCCTGGGGGTGAGTGGGAAAATTGTGTGGGAATTGGCGCACTCAATACTGGATCAGGGTTATCATCTCTACATAGATCATTTTTACACCAGCATCCCACTCTTCAAGGTACAGTTGCCTTGTCACTGTGCTACATCAGAAGTCCCAAAGCCAGATTGTATCCTGGATTATAATTAATTCATGGGGGGTTCTTTTATATCAGGTCCTCAAACCATTCAGTGCCATAAGAAAAGCCAAAGTATGGTACAAAAAGTTGGCCATGCACATTGTACAGTTAACACTGTGCAATCCTTTTGTGCTGTTTTGATGTGCAGGTAATACGGGTGCCTTCCTTCAGTTTCAGGGGGTGTTTATGAAGGCCCTAATGTTTAGCAGTCAGGATGGTGAGGGTCCCAGTACTTCTGAAACTGATGGTGCCCGTATTGTACCATAGCAGCTTTTTCCCTGTGAGGTTTCCCAAACTGCAAGGCAGGAGAGTACGCAGAAAAGGTGCAAAGTTGTCACATCTCCACCTAAAAATGCTCCTACATGTCTGCTTTTGTCACCAGACATTGCTCTATTCACTCTGTGAACGGTGCTGGTGATAAAGGAGATGTTAGAACCAGAAATTCTGGACTGCGCAAGCTCTGTCCATCCACTAAAGTTGCTAGGACCTGCAGGACTTTCCAGTTTGACAGAATGAGTGTGTGTGCTGTCCAGCTGAAGTCATCAACTCCAGGTTTCGGCCTATTATAATGCACTATACCCTACTAAAGCTTCCACCTAACTGCTGGAAGCTGTCAGCTAAAGCTTGTGATTCCCTGGACAGCTGTGTTTGCTGTTTAGATGGTGTTTTCCTGACCTCAGCTTCTTATTTGATGCTTCTCCTGCTTGACGATTTTGTACCTTGCTGCCCTCTTAGTTTTGACCTGGCTCCCTGACTACTTTTACCTGCCTCTGGTTCTCTGCCTCTCGTTGTAAATCCAGATCCCTGTATAGAGGTTTAAGGGTGTCAGAATTTATCTGGATTCTGCCAAACACAGTGGCTTCTGCCAAGTCTTTCCCAAGTAGCCGTTTTGAGCATGTGGCCTCAGACATTACCAGAGTATACTCCAAGAGGGGAATATGAAAGGGCACAATTTACCATTTTGAAACCTACCCTGAGAAACCTGGCCTTTGCATTAAGGTTTGCTTCAAAGTGTATCAATCTCCATGAATTGATAATGTGGCTTTACCCTGTTGACACCACACCCTTTTATAATCTGATGTACTCCACACAACTTAGACATACCATCACATACCACCATATTTATTAATTCGTGTATCAATAAAATCAAAAGCATTATTATAATTACTATATATATGCCTCTAGATAATGCCTTAAGGGGTTCAGTTTCCAAAATGGGGTCACTTGTGGGGAGTTTTTATTGTTTAGGCACATCAGGGGCTGTCCAAATGCCCCATGGCACCCACAGACCATTCCATCAAAGTCTGCACTCCAAAATGTTATGCCTTCTTTTTGCAGTTCGCAGCGTGTCCAAAGAGTAGTTTTCCACCACATATGGGGTATTGGCGTATTCAGGAGAAATTGTACAACACATTTTGAGGTCAATTTTCTTCTACTACCCTTGTAAAAATGAAATAATTTGAGGCTCAAGCAACAAAAATCAATTGTTTTTCATTTTCCTGGTTCAATGTTGTAAAATATGTAAAGCCCCTGAGGGTGCAAGGTGGTCACCACACATTTAGTTAAATTCCTTGAGGGATCTAGGTTCCAAAATGGGGTCACTTATTAGGGTTTCCACTGTTTAGACACATGAGCGGCTCTCCAAATACTACATCGCGTTCGCTATTAATTCCAGTGAATTTTGAGTTCCAAAAGTCAGATGGTGCTCCTTCACTTCCAAGCCCTGCTGTATGTCTAAACAGTGATTTTTTTCCTCTTGCCCTTGTAAAAATGCAAAATTTGTGGCTAAAATAGCATTTTTGTCAGAAAAACTAAAATTTTAATTATTTCTTGCCACATTGCTTTAATTCACGTGAAGCGCATGAAGGTTTAAAAAAACTGTTTTAATGTGGTTTTGAGCAGTTTGAGTGATGTAGTTTTTAGAATAGTGTCACTTTTGGGTATTTTCTGTCACTTCGACCTCTCAAAGTTACTTCAAATGTGATGTGGTCCCTAAAGACATGGTTTTGTAAATTTTGTTGGAAAAATGAGAAATTGCTGATGAACTTTAACTCTTCTAACTTTTTAACAAAACAAAAAATATTTCAAAAATGATGTTGATGTAAAGTAGACGTGGTAAATGTAATTTATTAACTATTTTGTGTGACGTAACTATGGTTTATGGGCACAAAAATTAAAAGTTTTAAAATTGTGAATTTTTTTTGCCAAATTTCAAATACTTTCACAAACAAACACAAAATTTTTTTTCTAAATTTTCACACGATCATAAAGTACAATGTGTAACAAAAAAAAAACATTCTCAGAACCACTAGGATCCATTGAAGGTTTTAAAGGTTTTTACCTTATAAATTGACACTGGTCAGAATTGAAAAAAATTGGCCTGGTCAGGAAGCTGAAAACCAGGCTACGGGGCAAAGAGGTTAATAATGGGTAGAAGTAGAAACTATCTACTATAATGCATGATTGGAAAAATTGTGCTTGTTTAGGATTAATATTCAAGAACATTAAAAAATGCAATATATAAGGCCTTAGGGGCCCTTTGCACACTATGACATCGCAAGCCGATGCTGCGATGCCGAGCGCGATAGTCCCCGCCCCCGTCGCAGCTGCGATATCATGGTGATAGCTGCCGTAGCGAACATTATCGCTACGGCAGCTTCACATGCACTCACCTGCCCTGCGATGTCGCTCTGGCTGGCGAACCGCCTCCTTCCTAAGGGGGCGGGTTGTGCGGCGTCATAGCGATGTCACACGGCAGGCGGCCAATAGAAGCGGAGGGGCGGAGATGAGCGGGACGTAAACATCCCGCCCACCTCCTTCCTTCCGCATAGCCGGCCGTGACGCAGGTTGGAGATGTTCCTCGCTCCTGCGGCTTCACACAGAGCGATGTGTGCTGCCGCAGGAACGAGGAACAACATCGTAACATCGGTCTTTCCCAATTCATGGAAATGACTGACGCTACACCGATAATACGATTACGACGCTTTTGTGCTCGTTAATCATTTCAAAAATGCTTTACACACTACGATGTCGAGAGCGACGCCGGAAGTGCGTCACTTCCGATTTGACCCCACCGACATCGCACCTGCGATGTCGTAGTGTGCAAAGGGCCCCTTAGTTCCAAAAACTGCGTGTAGGATCAGTGAACTTTTGTAGTTTTGCTTAATTATGACTATAGGAAAGGCTTCTTTACTATTGGAGCATTTCAAAGTTTGACAACTCTATCGCCAGGAGGTAGTAAAGATACAGTGAAAGGATTCAGACAGGTTTTATTTTCAGAACTAATGACATTGAAAGTTACAATTATTATATTGATAAATGATGCTTGGTTGATCTAGCAAAATTGCCATGTGGGATCAAGTTAGAGTTGGTTTTAGAGAGTTTAAATTGATAGATTTTTCAAGCCATCTCCACTATAAGGATAACCATATGGAATCAATCCATAGCCTAAAATGTCTTTGTATGCCATAGCATTAACATAGCCATTCGTTGTAATTAAAGTGCCTGGCCCAAATTCTGAGAAACTACCCTATTTTAGTTTTTGTAGTAGGCTCTCAGCATTCTGATAGGCAGTGTTTGCCTAGCTTGTGCCAAAACTAGATTCATGCAACAGCATGGCAGGGGTCAGTACAACTCTTAGTACTACCCATGCTTGTCTATGGCTGTGCCCTTGACTTTATGCACCTGTGTGCAATGCTTGTAGGTGAAACAACCACAACTCAATATTAATAAATTTGTGTGTACACAAACTGTGGCCGCAGAGGCCCACCGGTTACATTAACACTGGAGGCCTACTGATCATCTACATGCAAATTCACAAATTTTCCTATGCTTCTATATAATAATATACTGGGTAGTTTGTAAAATGAATGATTAATTGATTTCTTTATCTCTACATAGGGAAACAAGTGTATTGGGCCAACTACTAATCATGTTTGAGGGTTAAATGACATAGTAATGCAAAGGGGCCCACCGGAGGATTCTCCAGTTCTCCGGTGGGCCAGTCCGATCATGTGTACTTTAGCTTTTAGCCCTATGGTGTAACTACTGCACATAGCGATCACTTTCTAATGAACTGAGTTCTATCAGTTCATGCGCTTTCTCTTCTCTGTAAATCTAAAGAATTTTAGAAAGTTAATTTGTAATTAAATAAATAATTATTTATTTCTGTTTTTTAGATGTGTTTAATTCAAATCGTTTTACTGAAAATGGTAGAAATCCCATTCCGGGACCAAGGGGCCCCCCAGGACCATCAGGTAACAATTGCTACTTTCTGCTTTATCTTTTTAAGTTATTTATTTAAAATAAAAACCTATTTCAAAACAATTTTATTTAACTCACAGGACCAACGGGACCTCAGGGACAATCTGGACCACCAGGACCAATGGGAAATGACGTAAGTTCAGAAAAAAAACACAAACTTATTTTCTGAAAATAAATAAACTTTATTACATTAGAAAAAAAAGATTTGCGAAGGTGAATTTATGAAAAATGACAACCTCTGTAAACCATGAATATTAAACTAGTATTTTACTGATGTTCTTTAATGTAACTGATTAAAACCTAATATGATGATTGAATTCCAGGCTAATTTTTAATGCCTTGATTAGCAGTATACGTATAATTACTGCACTTTCATGTAGAAATTCCTTGCCTTTTCAAGTTGGTCTTCAAAGGATGTATACTTGCAGTATGCAGTGTTATGTGATCTATTATTTTATCTTCATAATTATAGGTCAGAGACACTGTGCTGTGTATGTTGGAATGTTTTTAATTATAGCTGTCAAATCTGGATAAAATTCATGTGTCAGTATTTTGATTATCATCCATCATACGTGACAATGAACACACAGATCCTTACCCTTCCTACTCAGCATCTATGTATTAGAAGAGAAGATTGGCCTCAAACTTTATATTTCTGCAGTTGAATATCCTTAATGATGGCTAGATCTTTAGGTAACCAGCAAGGGTGCCAGAATTCTTCTAAGGGTACAGTTCCACTTGTGTTTTGCGCGGACAAGTGCAATGCGATAAAACATTGGATTGCTCTCACCCTAGTGCAAAACTATGGGGCAGTGTCCGTCTACGATTGATTTCTTATGCCATATGCCATATGAGAAAAGAATCGCAGCATGTTGTATTTGGCAGCGAGTCTCGGCTCACGAACCCCCATACAAGTCTATGGGAGCATGTAAAACATCGCACTGCACTCGCATGTCATCTGACTGCAGTGTGATGTACGCAGAGACAGGCAGCGGAGGAGATGGGGAAAAAGTGCTCCCCCCTCTTCTTCGCAGCTGTGTTACGACCACAAGATTGGATTACAGTCGTATGAACCTCGGCTGACGCTCGCAACAGAGGGTCACTAGCATATTGCTTCCGATGCTCTCGTACTGCAAGCTATGCGCAAGTGGAACTGAACCCTAAGAACAACAAATCCCCCCCCAAACAAAAAGGGTGAAGAATTTTGCATCATGTACGGTATTTCTGTACACTCGTTTCGGTGCTAATCTGTAGACAGACATTTTATGCATTAGACATTCCATTAAGTCGATTCAAGGATAATTACATTTTTTATTTTAACCACTGATTCCAGAGCTAACTTGCACTGAGAAGTGTTTAAAGTGGTAGTGTGAATCCCACAAGCCTTATCTATGGGAAATTTGCCACTTCTCGCAAGTCTGCTCTTGAAAATGTTTCCCATATACTTTGCTCACCCAGATACCTGCTGTTTCTAGGTGAGACATACAGACAGGGACTCTAAATTGTGAGCTCCAATGGGGACAGTGTTACCAATGTATGTAAAGCACTGTGGAATTAACAGCGCTATATAAATGAATAAAATTATTATTAATTATTATTATTTATTATATAGTAGGCCTGTTCATTTGAGAATGATTGTATTGCAGTTCCCTGCACTGCCATGCTCCAATTTTCTGCTGCTTTGCTCCTCCTAGACTGATTATTCATTCTCAAAATTCTCAATGCACAGGTAAAATATGTAATCAGTAAAAATAGATTTTCCATTACTGAGATAAGAGATGGCAGTTGGTACTCATAAAGTTGTATGGATAACTGTAACTGTAGATTCAGGTGAACATTCAGCAGAATCTGTGTCTGCCTCTGTACATCCTCCATCTTCTCCTGTCCATAGAATGTTATAAGCTCCATCTTTCATCTTTTATCTCAGCAATGTGGAAATCTGTCTTCTTTGAAAAATTTTACCCATGACTTGAGAGTTACAGATCAATTCAGCAGGAGAAAGAAGCAAATTTCGCTGGTAAGAAATAATACATAGTTACTAGATATGAGAGAGCACTACCATGCTCAGGTGTTCGGTACTCGTAAAGAGCAGTCGAACGCACAGACAGGCTCGACTCGCGTACCAAGTATAATGGAAGTCAGTAGGAAACATTCTCAATCTCTGTATTTACAGCACTCAACCATGGCCATTCTTCTTCCCATGGACCCAGAGAATATGAGATTACTGGGTGTAGGAGAGGAGCAGGAGCTAGGGAGTCCTAGGAGACCCAGTCAGGTCTGTTGTGCAGATAGGAAGCTGAAATTCCCTTTAACTAGGGATAATAAATCAGCCTCAGTTACAGGGGAAATCAGCAATAAAAAGGATGTGTTAGTTAAGATAAACGGAATATGTCACCAGGTTTTTGCCACTTAATCTAAAAGCAGCATAATGTAGGGGCACAGATCCTGATTCCAGTGGTATTTCACTTACTGGGCAGCAGTAGCACGAAAACAAGAAAGTAATATTTATTCACCTCCATTCCCACAACTCCCTGACCGTATACTGTTTACATCGGCTGCACATGTTACAGCCTAATCCACAACCACCTAATATACTTCATGCCACTACTAAACACAGGTTAAAGGGAACCTGTCATCAGAAATTTTGCTTTAAACCTAAGAGTTTCCCCCTCTGCAGCTCCTGGGCTGCATTCTAGCAAGGTTCCTGTACTTTTTGTGGCCCCTTTTAAACCAAATTAAATACTTTATAAACTTGTACCTTTTGCTATGTAAATTTTGTAAATCGTCCATGGGGGCGGGCTCTCTGCTGACCGTTGCTGTTCCTCCAGCACATTGACGCCGCCCCCCAACGCTGAATTTCATATCTCAGGACGCCGCCCCTGGGCGCCCGTGGTCCCGCGCATGCGCTGTGCGACTGTAGCGGTACTGTGCACTGTGTGCACGTGTGACCGCTGGTGACGTTTTGCGCAGGCACGAGGTTATGGGCGGCGCTGTGAGTGTCATCAGCAAGTGCCACCCATAACCTCGTGACCGCACTTTCCCCTCTTCCTCCAGCGTTCTGCGCAAGCGCTCGCTGGCCAGATGACCCGACGTCACCTCTTTCCCATCTTGCCCCGCTGCAGGGTAAGATGGGAAGGAGGTGACGTCAGGTCATTTGGCCGGCGAGCGCTTGCGCAGAACGCTGGAGGCAGTGGGGACAGCGCGTCCACGAGATTATGGGTGGGCACTTGCGATGCAATCACAGCGCCGCCCATAATCTCGTGCTTGTGACACACACCACCAGCGATCCTGGCATGAGCGGCACCTCGGGCGCAGTGGGCGGTGTCCTGATGGATGAAATGGAGCGTGGGGGGACGGCGTCAATGTGCTGGAGGAACAGCAACGGTCAGCAGAGAGCCCGCCCCCATGGACGATTTACAAAATTTACATAGCAAAAGGTACAAGTTTATAAAGTATTTAATTTGGTTTAAAAGGGGCCACAAAAAGTACAGGAACCTTGCTAGAATGCAGCCCAGGAGCTGCAGAGGGGGAAACTTTTAGGTTTCAAGCTAAATTTCTGATGACAGGTTCCCTTTAAAGCAACTCAGAAACTGGTCCCCTCAATCAGGAAACACACCAGTGTAACATGTTACAGCCTGCATACCCCATGTGACATCTGTAACCAATCACTAACCTTTCAAAACAGCTACATTGAACAACTCGACATATATTCTGTTTCTTAAAATGAAGGACTTTTGTGTCACTATGCAGGGGTTACCAGGTCCCCCCGGGAGAGATGGTCCGAAGGGGGAGAAAGGAGACAGTGTGAGTATGAGAGAAGCATAGCATACGGTATTAATTCACAGTAATGATTATGACTTACAGATCTGTCTTGAAATGTAGGGTGAAACTGGCCTGCCAGGAGACTATGGAGCAAAAGGGGAAATGGTGAGCATATTTACTGTCCATATTACACTTTACCAAGTCATAACCATTTGAAATTGTCATTTTCCATGATATCTAAGCAAAAATGCAGCCGTTTGTTTTCTTAAAAAATAATTTTATATTATTATTATAGCACGGTGGCTCAGTGGTTAGCACTGCAGGCTTGCAAATCCCACCAAGGACAACATCTTCAAGGAGTTTGTATGTTCTCAATGTGTTTGCGTGGGTTTCCACTGGGTACTCCGGTTTCATCCCACACCCCAAAAACATACTGATAGGGAAGATTGTGAGCCCCAATGGGGGCAGTGTTGTCAATGTATGTAAAGCGCTGTGGAATTAATCTAATATATAAAGCTGTGTGTGTGTGTGTGTGTGTGTGTGTGTGTGTGTGTGTGTGTGTCCGCTAAAGGAATCCGCACCGTTGCATTTACAATCACGAAATTTTGCACAGATGCCTCATGTGACCCAGGGAACGTCGTAGACTATGTTTTGACAGGAAAATTTAACCCTGCGCTTTACAGTTAATCTCCGAAAAACATGGCTCCATTAAAGTGAATGGAGCCTGGAACTACAGTTTACTAATAGCAGCTGTGATTGGTTGCTATAGGAAAAAAGGACAGTCATAGTATAAGAAGCTTATGTGTGAGGTAATATGATGGCAGTGGGGAGACAGACAGAGAGAGACAGATAGGGAAAGAGACAGAGATAGAGACAGACAGTGAAAGAGACAGACAGTGAAAGAGACAGAGACAGATGGGGAAAGAGACAGACGGGGAAAGAGACAGACCTGGAAAGAGACAGACAGGCAGACAGGGACAGAGACAGGCAGACAGGGACAGAGACAGGCAGACAGGGACAGAGACAGGCAGACAGGGACAGAGACAGGCAGACAGGGACAGAGACAGGCAGACAGGGACAGAGACAGGCAGACAGGGACAGACACAGGCAGACAGGGACAGACACAGGCAGACAGGGACAGACACAGGCAGACAGGGACAGACACAGGCAGACAGGGACAGACACAGGCAGACAGGGACAGACACAGGCAGACCGGGACAGACACAGGCAGACCGGGACAGACACAGGCAGACAGGGACAGACACAGGCAGACAGGGACAGACACAGGCAGACAGGGAAAGACAGAAAGAGAGACAGACAAAGACAGTTGGGGAAAGAGACAGACCTTGATTGAGACAGACGGGGAAAGAAACAGAGAGAGACAGATGGGGAAAGGGACAGACTGGGAAAGGGACAGACTGGGAAAGGGACAGACTGGGAAAGGGACAGACTGGGAAAGGGACAGACTGGGAAAGGGACAGACTGGGAAAGGGACAGACTGGGAAAGGGACAGACTGGGAAAGGGACAGACTGGGAAAGGGACAGACGGGGAAAGGGACAGACGGGGAAAGGGACAAACGGGGAAAGGGACAGACTGGGAAAGGGACAGACAGAGAGACAGATGGGGGCAAGAGACAGACACAGAGATAGACAGACAGACAGACAGACAGACAGAGACATAGACACAGACAGACAAGGAAAGAGACAGACAGACAGACAGACAGCGACACACAGACAGAGACTGGGAGAGAGACAGAGAGACAGTTACTATCCCGGGCAACTCCCAGGCACTACAGCTAGTAGGGCTATATAAATGAATAAATATTATTATTATTATTATTATTATTATTATTATTATTATAGCACCATTTATTCCATGGTGCTTTGCAAGTGAAAAGGTTATACATAAAAACAAGTACAACAGTCATGAACATTACAAAAACAGACTGGTACAGGAGGAGAGAGGACTCTGCCTGCGAGGGCTCACAGTCTACAGGGGATGGGTGAGGGTACAGTAGGTGAGGACAAAGCTGGTTGCGCAGTGGTATACTGGTCTGAGGGTTATTGTGGGCTGTAGGCTTGTCGGAAGAGGTGGGTCTTCAGGTTCCTTTTTGAAGTTTTCCACAGTAGGTGAGAGTCTGACATGCTGGGGTAGAGAGTTCCAGAGTATGGGGAAGACATGGGAGAAATCTTGTATGTGATTGTGGGAAGAGGAGATAAGAGGGGAATAGAGAAGGAGATCTTGTGAGGATCTGAGGTTGCGTGCAGGTAGGTACCAGGAGACTAGGTCACAGATCTATGGAAAAATTGGAAACAGGAGTTTTAGGGCTGAATATAAACTATAACAACTTTATTAGATATGAAAAAGTTAAAAGAATTTCAGTTTATATAATTACAACATCAAGGTGCAAAGAGATGGGTGAAAACCCACATGCTAGTGAGAAAGCCCAGGCAGAACCACCCAATGAATGGGAAGTCCAAAAAAAAGACTCAATAGAAAGGTATAATCCTATAATAGCTGACAAGTAATGAGCCCTCAATGCATATTCAGAAGGAGAATAGGTAGGTTAAGTTACGACGGACCAGTGACAGACTATTTCTATGCAGAAGGCAGCAGAGCGAGTCAGCATAAGGTTGTAAATAATGAGGTCCTAGGACTTATACATGGCTAGGGTGACTGTCTAGATGTCTCACAGCAGCATAAGGACCCTCCAACGCACGTTTCGCGGATTATCGGATGTTCCCTGAAGAAGCTTTTAACATCCGATAATCCGCGAAACGCGCGTTGGAGGGTCCTTATGCTGCTGTGACATGTCTAGACAGCCACCCTAGCCATGTGTAAGTCCTAGGACCTCATTATTTACAACCTTATGCTGACTCACTCTGCTGCCTTCTGCATAGAAATAGTCTGACACTGGTCAGTGGTAACTTAACCTACCTATTCTTCTGAATATGCATTGAGGGCTCATTACTTGTCAGCTATTATAGGATTATACCTTTCTATTGAGGTTTTTTTCTGGACTTCCCATTCCTTGGGTGGTTCTGCCTGGGCTTTCTCACTAGCATGTGGGTTTTCACCCATCTCTTTGCACCTTGATGTTGTAATTATATAAACTGAAATTCTTTTAACTTTTTCATATCTAATAAAGTTGTTATATTTTATATTCAGCTCTAAAACTCCTGTTTCCAATTTTTTCTGAAAGTCCTTATGGAGTGGCATATGCATTAAACACGAGATGTGCATTGCTCAATTATTTATGTGTCTCACAGATCTATGGAGGAGACAGGTTGTGGCTGGCTTTGTATGTCATGGTTAGTGTTTTGAACTGGAGTGTTTGGGCAGTGGGAAGCCACTGAAGGGATTGGCAGAGAGGAGAGGCTGGGAAATAGCAAGGGGAGAGGTGGATTAATCAGGCTGCAGAGTTTAGAATAGATTGGAGGGGTGCAAGAGTGTTGTAAGGCAGGCCACAGAGCAGGAGATTGCAGTAGTTGAGGTGGGAGATGATGAGGGCATGCACTAGTGTTTTTGTTGATTCTCGGATAAGGAATGCAGGAATCTGTGAGATATTTTTGAGTTGTAGTCAGCAGGAGGTGAAGATGGCGTGGATATGTGACTTGAAGGATAGAGTAGAGTCGAAGGTTACTCCGAGGCAACGAACTTGCGAGACTGGGGAGAGTGAGCAGCTGTCAACTTTGATGGATAAGCTTGTTGAAGGGGTTGAGAGAGGAGGAGGAAAGATAATGAATTCAGTTTTGTCCATGTTAAGCTTTAGGAGTCGTACAGAGAAGACGGATGAAAAAGCAGATAGATATTGTGGGATTTTGGTTAGTAGGGAAGAGATGTCAGGTCCAGAGAGGTAGATCTGCGTATCATCAGCGTAGAGGTGATACTGAAAGCTGTGGGCCTCTATGAGCTGTCCCAGGCTGAAGGAAAAGAGGAGGGGTCCAAGAACAGAACTTTGGGGGACACCAACAGACAGGGTGTGAGATGAGGAAGTGGTGTGAGAGTGATAGACGTTGAATGTCTGGTGTGTTAGGTAGGAAGAGATCCAAGTTAGGGCCAAGTCTCTGATGCCCAGAGATGAGAGAATCTGTAATAGGGGGGAGTGGTCTCTGTGTTCAAGGCAGAGGACAGGTCCAGGAGGAGGAGGACAAAGTAGTGTCGCTTGGCTTTGGCAGTTAGTAGATCATTAGTGACTTTAGTTAGGGCAGTTTCAGTGGAGTGATATGGTCGGAAGCCAGATTGTAACCAGTCAAAGAGAGAGCAGGAGGAGAGGTGGGAGGACAGTTCAAGATATACTTCCAGTAGTTTTGAGGCATAGGGGAGAAGTGATATGGGGTGATAGCTGGACACCGAGGACAGGACAAGGGAGGGCTTTTTTAGGATGGGTGTGATGGAGGCATGTTTAAGGCATGACGGGAATACGCCAGTTGTTAGTGATAGGTTGAAGAGATGGGTTTGAGTCAGGATAAGGACTGTGGTGAGGTTGGGAATTAGGTGGGACGGGAGTGGGTCAAGTGCACAGCTGGTGAGATGTGATTGTGAGAGTAGAGTGGAAAGATGATCTTCTGTAATGCTGGAGAAGCTGGATTTGCAGGAAGAGGGCTGAGTAGTTGTGAAGAGGGGCTGTAGGGATTGTGGGCCAAAGCTTGCTCTGATGTTATCAATCTTCTGCTTGAAGTAAGAGGCAAAGTCCTCAGCTGAGATGCGAGGAGAGGGAGGTGGCGCTGGGGGACGGAGGAGAGAATTGAAAGTGTTGAATAGCTGTTTAGGGTTGTGAGACAGACAGGATATGAAAGATGAGAAGTAAGTTTGTTTTGCAGCAGTAAGTGTGGTCTTGAAATTGGTGAGGAATTGTTTGTATGCAATGAAGTGCTCGGTGGAATGAGACCTCTTCCATCTCCGCTCAGCAATTCTGGAGGCCTATCTCCATTCTTTAGTTTGGTTCATGTGCCAAGGTTGCCTGTTGATTGTGCGAGTTTTGTTATGCTTTTTATCCTTTTTTCATTTTGCACAGCCCTTAGACTTAAGGCCCCGTCACACGCAGCGATGTATCTAACGATATATCACCAGGGTCACGGATTCCATGACGCACATGCGGCATCATTAGCGTCGTCGTTGCGTGTGACACGCACGAACGACCATTAACAATGGAAAATACTCACCAAATCGTCCATCGTTGACACGTCATTCCTTTTTAAAAAATCGTTGATTGTTGAGCACGCAGGTTGTTCGTCGTTCCCAAGGCAGCAGACATCGCTACGTGTGACACCTCGGGAACGACGAACAGCAACTTACCTGCGGCCGCCAGCAATACGGAAGGAGGAAGGTGGGCGGCATGTTACGTCCCGCTCATCTCCGCCCCTCCGCATCTATTGGGTGGCCGCTTAGTGACGCCGCTGTGATGATGAACAAACCGCCCCCTTAGAAAGGAGGCGGTTCGCCGGCAACAGCGACGTCACTAGTCAGGTAAGTCCCCTGTGACGGCTCCGAACGATATTGTGCGCCACAGGCAGCGATTTGCCCGTGACGCACAAACGACGGGGGCGGGTGCTTTCACTAGCGATATCGCTAGCAATATCGCTGCGTGTAACACCCCCTTTAGGCTTTACTCACATCTGCATATAAAAAATCTGTCCAATTTTCATCCAGAAAAATTGGATGAGTGAAATCTGTTTGGTATTCTGTATGTCATACAAGTGATATGAGAGTGTGCGGGTTTTTGTTTTTCTCATCTAACATCCGTTTGCAATTATTCTACATTCATTTACAAGACCATTTAGTGAGTGTCCTATACTACACAATGGTAAAGTATCTGTAAAAACGGACGTCATATGGATGATCCGTATGCCATCCATTTTATTTTCTCGTACCCATAGACTTGCATTGGCGAGTGTCAGCCGTCTTATGCAACCATACGCAGCATACTGTGATTTTTTTTTTTCCTCAAAACAGCTGAGGAAAACAAAAAAATTGCAGAACCTCTCTGCCTTATTGTTTAAAATTGGTGCCACTTTTTTATCGAATTTCACTGGGCGTACTTATATAAAGATGTGAGTGAACCATTAAAGGGAACCTGTCAGGTGCAATATGCACCCAGAACCTCAAGCGGTTCTGGGTGCATATTTCTAATTGCTGTTTATTACTGTATACACTAGCATAGATAAAGAGATCTTTAGAAAAAGTATTTCTAAAGATCCTTTATGATACGCTCATGAGCGCAGGAACTAGTCGCAAGGGCATTATTTCCCTTGGCTAGTAGGCCACTTTAGCATGTAAGCATGCCCCTATGGGTGTGCTTACATGCTAATGAATGCGCAGCGTCAGAGGCATGGTTGCTATAACCTCTCTGCTGCCACCGCTAGTTTTTGGCTCAGTGTGCATGGATCAGTAGTCCCTGGACTTTCGGTCATGCGCACTACACAAGTTTGAAGCCGGGACGTGTACACCCGGTATCACAATATCACAATAATCAGGAAGGGTTTCACAAATGTTCCTGCCATAACTGTGTTTTCTCCCTTTCCGTATCATCACAGGGTCCTTCTGGGCAGAAAGGTGAACCTGGGGAGAAAGGAGAGCCGGTATGTTTCTCATTATTCCCATTCCTCTTTCAACCTCACTCCATTTTCACACCACCTAACCACCATTAGAGAACCCTGACATATGCTGTACAGAGAATTTCAGTAGATTATTTTATAATTAGCATTTAAAACTAAGAACCATACAGAACTGACATCTCATGAACTGGAGAACTCCCTTCTCCTGCACTTGACATGGACAATACTCAACTGTTACAAACATTTGTATGTGTATAACACCATACCTCTCTTCCTCCCAGTAGCACAATGGATCAGGCAGGCACACACGTAAATTCTGCAAAATCAGTCTTCCATATACTGGACTCTAACCATATCATGTGCAACAATCTCTACCATGAAGACTCTGGCCTTCAAGGAAGTAGTCCTCCAAAATCAAGGTCTCAGATGATGGCATCACTACCAATCAATCCAAATTTGACAACTTATTTTACTCTTCAGTCTTCATCTGCATTGAATGTTGAGTAACAATGCAACAGTTTTGCTTTAATTTGGACTAATCATGAGTTACTTGATGTCTTCTTCTCCATGTACAAGTAAAGTATAGAGGATAGAGGATATGGAAACATCTGTGGCCATTTTTGTTTTATTTAATTGCATGTATGTTTGGTTAGAAAGCATTTTTGCATTAAAATGGTTGTCCACTACTCGGATAACCCCTTCTAATTCCCCATGTTCTCCCCCATTAAAATAATAAAGCTTATCCTCACCTCTGTTGCCAGCACTGTTGCAGCGGTGATGGCACTTGCATTCCTGGGGCTCACGTGAGGTTGCTACGTTACATGAGCCCCACACCCAATCACCGCAGACTTTTCTCTCCTCTAATTTTGACGTACAAAGAATTAAAAGGAAGTGAGAGGCCAGCCGCAGCTCTAACTTCCTATTGATTACTTATACATGTGAAGGTGGCGAGAGAGATGTTAGCGGTGATTGGGCGCAGAATTCGCGTGACGTAACAATCTTACTTGAATCCCAGGAACCCAAGTGCCATCACCGTTGGAACAGCGCTGGCAACAAAGTGAGTATAAGCTTTATTATTTTAAATGCGGGCCAACATGGGGAATGAGAAGGGGTTGTCCGAGTAGTGGACAACCTCTTTAAGGTTTCATTAAACATTTTGGACCACTTGACAAAATTATGACCAAATCAATGTTGTATTTTTCTATGTACTGTGCTTAGAAATGAGTGGATCACTTCACCGAACCTAAGTCCACGGTCCTTGTCAATGCTCTCTGGGTTTGGACAAGAGCTGTGTGAATTTCCTTACCGTTCCCAGACATCACTTAGGATTATGCACCGCATGTCACACAGATGATGTCACACCAGGCCAGCAAATCAAATGCTGCACTAGGGAACCACGAAGCTCAGGAAATGTGTGCTGTTCCTGCTAGAGAGCACTGATCTGGGTTACGCAAAGCAATCCGTTCATCTCCAACTATGATACATAAAGGCTATAGAAGCCAAACAGTTCAACATTTCATGTCAAAACCTATTGCAAAAAATGCTTTTTCAGCCAAAAATAAACATTTGAGTAACAAATACCACCAAAAATATCCATATCTTTTAAACAGTTTCTAACCTAAAGTACATTTTCCTCATGAAATGATAAAAATACTCCTATTTTAATAAATATACACCTGTAAGCAGCTGTGAAGGCAGTGATGGAACTAGAAATAAAATTAAGGGTAAATCTATAAGGGGATGAGAAATAACAGACACAAGGGCCCTGATATATAAGTTGTGGTCAAAGGCCCCTTTACCTTGAAGAAGACACCCAAATGATAATGGCACATGTTGAGAGCTCTGTAACAGGTTTTGCATTAAGGCACGTGAGCTTTTAGAGACATATCTGGTTCTGCCTTTATTGTTTTGTGGTATTAAGAAATGGAAAAGACATTTGGGCCTCTTTGTCAGTACTGTCCAATTCTTAGAACAAACTAGGCAGTCTTAAATGCGCCAGATTTATCAGAGTGGTTTATGCTGTTTGGTAAATATATCTAATTTTAAGACTGTCTAGTTTAAAGAGAACTTGTCAGCATGATTTTGTTATGTAAAGTAAACAAAAGGCTGTAATGGCGTTGTGATATTGATTACATTGATATCTTTGGTGAAGAAATCTGCTTTGTTCTTTAATCATAATTTTAAATTTTCTGTTAATTAGAATTCAGTGTACAAGGGTTGGACTTTACACTGGATCTTTTCCTCCTCCCTGTCTGTGATTCCCCAGCCTCTCCGACTACCTCCAGTCTGCAAATGACAGGTCACTGCTGAGATTTCAAACCAAGGAGACAGGTCATACACAGACCAGAACCCATACACACAAGCAGGTTTTAACCGCATATAGAAGTAATATTTGGTTAGGGACCCCATAAATAAGAGATTACCGTGAAGTGGTTATGGTATAGTAATGAATTGATCAATACATTAGCTAAATATCTCTTTTTTTTTCTTCCAAATAATGCATAGTAGTTATGCATTGTCACATTTCAATTTTTCAAATTTTTCATATGGCTAATTGTATTTTTCATTCCTTATATATTATAAAGCAGTTATGCTTGTTCATATTTCTCTGAATTTGGTGTGCAACTTTCACTTCATAAAGATTGTGTATATTTTGGCTAGCCCCCGGCTCACATTTACAGTGGTGTTCCAGCAGTCTTTTTGATTGATACACAGACCAGAGGCAGGGAATCACAGACAGGGAGGAGAAGACCCAGTGTACAATCCAGCCCTTGTACACTGAAATCTAATTACCAGAAAACGTAAAATGGTTATTACAAAACCACAATAAAGCCAATTTCTTTATCAAAGGTATCAATGTAATCAGCATTACAGTGCCATTTCAGCCATGTCTTTATGTTACTTTTTCAAAACAGTAAAAGCCGCCAGAGCAGTGTGAACGCCGTGCAGCGCCGGGGATCGGGGATTGGTGAGTATATGAGAGAGGGCTGCTCAATTCAGTTACTCAGGGGATTAGCGGTCACCGGTGAATCCATCACTGGTGACCGCTAATCAGGACGCGGCACAGACAGAGCCGCAGCATAACAATGAAGTCGGGTGAAGTTCACCCGAGTTCATTCTGACAGTGCGGCTCTGTCTGTGTCTGCTGTCATCTGCCATTCACCGCTGCTACATGGCTGTCTGTGTCTGCTGTCAGCGGCCATGTAGCAGAGCTGAATGGCAGATGACATAGTAAAAACGCATCCCTACACATTACACACGCTTGGCAAGTCAATAAATAAAAAAAAAAAGGGTGCCCAATGCATACGTCACAGAACACATGATCTAAAGGATCGCACACAAAATTGATCAATTTAACATAGGCTACTAACGCACGTGTGACAGCAATGAACGACCTACGTGCAATCTCATTAGATCGCATATGCGACCTGGGCGTGTCACATCGCATACGAGATCGCATCCCTAATTGTAAGGTGTAAAGCTGGCTTTAGACTGTAAAATCCTTAATTCAGATTTGAAAACTATGCAGCGTACTGTAATTAGTTTAGAACACCAATAATTTTTAGTTTAAAATTAGGAAATCAATGACACTCTGCAGATGAACTGTGGATGGGGCTTAGATAATGACATGATGTAACTCAAACCTAGAACAAATGAAGTAAAATGATTGGAAAGGTTCTCAGCTGCCTAAATAGATTTAAACTATGCAAAATACTGATAAAATCGGATTTATTGATAGGAGATGTTAAATGTGTACTGTTGGTCTTGGATGCATCACCACATTTAGACACTGAACAAAAGTATAAACACAGCACTTTTTTTGCTCCAATTTTTCATGAGCTGAACTTTAAGAGCTAAGACTTTTTCTATGCACAGTGAGTGAGCAATTCTCCTGTTCCAAAATAAACCATCCATGTCATAGGAGAGGTATATCAAGATACTGATTAAACAGCATAATTATTGCACAGGTGTGCCTTAAGCCCGCTTTACACGCTACAATAAATCTTACGATGTGTCGGCGGGGTCACGTCGTAAGTGACGCACATCCGGCATCGTAAGTATGATTGTAGCGTGTAAAACCTCCGTGCAATTGCGATTGAACAAAAATCCGTTCATCGCATGCATGTCGTTCGTTCCTCAAAAAATGAACGTGAGGTTGTGCAATGTTCCCGAGGCAGCACACATCGCAGTGTGTGACACCCCGGGAACATTGAACGACAGCTTACCTCCGTTCGCGGCTCCCGCCGACAATGTGGAAGGAAGGAGGTGGGCGGGATGTTTACGTCCCGCTCATCTCCGCCCCTCTGCTTCTATTGGCTGGCTGCCGTGTGACGTCGATGTGACGACGAACGTCCCTCCCACTCCAGGAAGTGGACGTTCGCCGCCCACATCGAGGTCGTATGGACGGGTAAGTACGTGTGACGGAGGTTAATCGTTTGTGCGGCACGTTCAACAAATTGAACGTGCCACACATACGATGGGGGCGTTGCAAATCGCATATGATATCGTATGCGAAATTGAAACGTGTAAGGCAGGCTTTAGGCTGGCCACAATAAAAGGACACTCTAAAACGTGCAGTTTTATCACACAGCACAATGCCACAGATGTCACCAATTTAGAAGGAGCGTACAATTGGCATCCTGACTGCAGGAATGTCCACCAGAGCTGTTGCACAGGAATTGAATGTTCATTACGCTACCATAAGCCGTCTCCAAAGGAATTTCAGAAAATGAGACAGTGTATCAAACCGCAACCACAGACTACGTGTAACCACACCAGCCCAGCATATTAACATCCAATCTCAGACTTTGCTGGCTTCAGGAGAGGCTTGCAGATTTTGAAATAGATGCGTAAAAAAACACGTCAAAAACTGCAGCACGTGCACAAAGCCTAAAACTGCATATTTTGGAGTGGCCTTGTATTGTGGGCAGCCTAAGACACCCCTGTGCAATAATCTTGCTGTCTAACCAGCATCTTGATATGCTACACCTGTGAGGTGGGTGGATTATTTCCACAGAGGAGAAGTGCTCACTAAGGTGTTAGTTCCACCTGCGCATAGCTTATATCGGAAGCGATATGCTAGTGACCCTCTGCGGCGAGTGTCAGCCGAGGGTCATGCGATCGGATCACAGCTGCGCAGAAGAGAGGGGAGCACTTTCTCCCTCTCCTCCGCTGCCTGTCTCTGCGTACATCGCACTGCACGCGGATAATATGCAAAAGACATGCACAGTGTTGTATCTATATTTTTGTTTAGTGTAGATATCAAGTACACACAGTATTGCCGAATTTCCAGCTTGAAATGTATATATTTTTTTCCTATATTCAGATTCCATTTCTGCACTTCTAAGGCCCCATTCACATGTCCATTTAAAAAAACAAACTTATAGCACATTAAGTTTTGACCATCCATGTGGACTTACATGTGTATGTATGTGTCATCCGTGTGTCATCTGTGTGCTATCCATGTGCTGTCCATATGTCTCTGGGACGTGTGACATTTGTGTTACACGTACCGAAAAAAAAGCATCACACTGAAATTTATATTTTGGGTTTTTTTAGGTTATAAAGATGTTCAAAGATAAATAGATACATAGATAGAGAGATAGATATATAGCTTTTAGCCAAAGAAATAATTGAAAAAAATGATGTAAGGCCCCCCATTCTTGATAACCAGCAAAGGTAAAGCAGACAGCTGCAGACTGATGTTACCAGGCTGGGAAGGTCCCTGGTTGTTGGACCCTTCCCAGCCTAAAAATACTAGCCTACAGCTGTCCCAGAAGTGACACATCTGGTGCGTTGCCTCAGCTCTTTCCGATTGCCTTGGTGAGTTGGCAATCGGGGTAATGGTAGTTGGGGTTGATGTCAGCTGTATAGTGTTAGCTGGCATCAAGTCCTGGTGTTAGTAAAGGAGCGTTGTCTATCATGTCTGTCTCTTTATCATCTTTGCACATCTTTAACACTTAACAATCAGTAATTCTTTAAATGCATTTAATTCTGGTCTATGTCACATGGACGGCACAAGGATGTCACACGGATGTTATCCCTGTGCGGTACCTGTTTTTCACGGACCCATAAGGGTTCTTTACACACTGCCACATCACTAGTGATTGCTAGCGATGTTGCGAGCGATATCACCCGCCCCCGTCGTTGGTGCGATTTGTGGTGATTGCTGCCGTAGCGAACATTATCGCTACAGCAGCGTCACACGGACTTACCTTTGCTGCGACATCGCTGTGGCCGGCGAACCGTCTCCTTTCTAAGGGGGCGGTTTGTGTGGCGTCACAGCGACATCATATGGCAGCTGTCCAATAAAAGTGGAGGAGTGGAGATGAGCGGGACGTAACATCGCTCCCACCTCCTTTCTTCCGCATTGCCGGTGGACGCAGGTAGGAGATGTTAGTCGTTCCTATGGTGTCACACATACAATGTGTGCTGCCGCAGGAACGAGAAACAACATCGTACCTGCAGCAGCAACGATATTAAGGAAAGGAGCGACGTGTCAACGATCACTGTTTTTGGACGATTTTGCGATCATTGATCGTCGCTCCTTGGTGTCACAACGCTGCGATGTCGCTACCAGCGCCGGATGTGCGTCACTAACGACGTGACCCCGACGATATATCGGTAGCGATGTTGCAGCGTGTAAAGAACCCTATAGACTTCTATTCAAACTTTAATCCATGCTGACTGTAAAAAACGGACATGTCTCCTAGTGGATCACAGGGACACAGTGTCTATGTGAAGATATGGAGGTGTGAAAATCAGCACCATTTTAATGAGCATGCGTGTGACTGTGTCTCCAGTACCTGTGAAGACAGACACCACATATACTGGAAACACGGATATGTGAGCGGGGCCTTATTCTGTTTTTCATTAATTTCCAAATCTCCTCCATGAATCAGTGTAGTGTATAAAGTGTCTTTCTGAGGTAACATCTACTGAAATCGTGGTACACAGTAACAGATCTTTACTCTAGGAGAGCAGTAGTTACTTTATAACCAATAGGAACACATTTCAACCAGAAAAGTTTTACTAAGCTGATGAATCAGTAATCTACATCTTGAGAAATGCACTCCTTCACCATCCTCATGTACCATGATGCTTAGCTTGATTGTATTTTGGGGTGATGGGTCTCTTGATAAGGACTGATACAGCTGTGGGGGTTCCCTTTTTGTCTTATAAGCTGCACTTACCTCACAGCCTGCCATTTAACCCTTTCATCACCTGTAACCTCTTCCCTTCTGGAGTATTTCAGATATTAGAAATACTAGTCATGTTTTTGAAATTGTCATATACAAGAGTGGTTTATTGTGGCCTAAAAATAAGAATAGTATGTCGAAAAAACCACTCTGGTTCCATATTAAAGGGAATCTGTCACCAGGTTTTTGCCACCTAATCTGAGAGCAGCATAATGTAGAGACATAGGACCTAATTCATCAAGACTGGTGGTGTTCACGCTGGTCTTGATGAGGAGATGTGCTGGAGCCAGAAGCTCCTGAATTATGGAGAGGCATATGGCTTTTTATGAATCAGGAGCGTTGGATGAGTGGTGTACACTTCTGTGTGCGTCTCAACACAAATCCTACTCCAGTCCCTGATGAAGTAAGATATGTGGTCTACTGAATGTTGCCGCTTGTCATAAATTTGCTGAACAGCAGTCGCCATGACCCCTTCCTGCGCCAGTTTGTCCCACTTTGACAGAGCTTGGCGAAAAAGCCAGCGAATGACAAAGGTCGCAAAATTTAAGCGTAGCCTCTCGTTATGCCAAAATTATGCAACTTTTCAAACTGTTTTACTCCAGAATAATAACTAAAAGCTTTGATGATTCAGCCCCATAGAGCCTGATTCCAGTGATGTTTCACTTCCTGGGCTGCTTGTTGTAGTTTTGCTAAAATCTCTGTTTTATCAACAAGAGATTATCACTAGAGAACTAAAAAAAACCTGCATCCATGTAGTCCTTCAAAATCATGAGCTCTGTACAACCATACCACCACCACTGATTAGCAGCTTACTGTCCATGTATCAAGTACATAGAAAGCTTTCAATCAGTGTTGTAGGTGGGGTTATACAGGGCTTAGTTTTCATAGAACTGCTAGGTTGTCCGCAGGTTATAAGGCTGCTTTCACACTTCAGTCTTTTTGCATCAGTCACAATCCGTCGGTTTGAGAAAACTGAATCCTGCAAAATAATTTGCAGGATTCAATTTTTTCCCCATAGAGTTGTATTGACGACAGATTGTGACTGATGGCTTTGCATTGCATCCGCCAAGCAACTGATCAGTCATGGAATGACTGACCGTCGGGCGGAAGCAACTGAGACTAACATTTTTTTGAGCGTTGAAAAAACGCAGTGCGCAGGATTCCGTCGGCATCCATAGTTGGTTATAATGGAAGCCAATAGGCGCTGGAATCCGTCTGAATACGTAAAATGAAGGATTCCGGCAACGGATCCATTTTTTTTCAACTGAGCATGCTCAGATGTGGTGTAAAATCATTCCTGGTCAATATATCTCTCTCGGGATGGATTCATATAGTTTTTACATAGAAAATAATTCTACAACGGATCCACTTTTACTCAGGATCCGTCACATCAGTCACAAAACAGATTGTGACTGATGGAAAAAGACGGAAGCGTGAAAGTAGCCTTAAACAGTGATTTTATCAACTCTGCATCAAGCAACCCATTAAGTGAATCTGGGTCTCTGCCCCTGCATTATTGTTCTCTCAGATGTAGCTACAGAGACCCCGAATCCAGCAATATATCACTTACTGGGCTGCTTGGTGACAGCTTTCCTTTAAAGAGATAAGAAAACTGCTATTAAACCTGCACAGTTAATAAAATGATACCAGTAAATTATATATTTTTAATAGAACGAAGTTAATAAAGAAGTGCTCAAATTACAGTACTTTTTCACTTTTTAACTCCAGCAGTGAAGGTGTTAATGATGTATGCATCAGAATAACACGTACAGTGCATGACATTTCATGATCATAGTAACTAACAAGCTGCTTGATGAGACGCACTAACTATTCTTATTCTTTGCTAACATTAATGGTTATAATAATATTTATTCATTTATATAGCGCTATTAATTCCACAGCACTTTACATGCATGATACAGTCCCGCAATGCAGTGAAATGAGTCAGTACCAATTACATTTGTATTAATAACTAATAAAATATAGATCCGAATATAACAAGGACAAAAAAGCAAACCCAGCTTAGTAAAAAATATTAATCTGACAGCACAGGGGGAAGCAGATCTGTCAAGATTTCACAATGCAAACTGAATACCGTATAACGTTAAAGGGAGTCTGTCACCCCAAATTCACACTACAGACAAACCATATAGCCTTGTAGGTGATGGAGCAACAATAAAAATTGCTCTTTTTGTTTTTAAATCTTCCGTTACTCCCCTCTTCACCCAAAATCCCCCCTCCCCCAACTTTATTGTAATAGACAAATTAAAATGCTCCGTGCACCCCGGGTGTGGCTTAATGCTGAGCGAGTGATCAGCATGGACGGAGTGATTTGAGTGCTCCCTCCAGCATACATGCAAGCAGCCTCATTACAAGGAAGAGAACTTGATCCTTGGCACCTCCCATTTGATATACCAAGTCAATATTGACCATAGGATTGTTACATCCAATCGGTGGTGCCAGAGATCAAGCCTTCTTTCTTCTGAAGAGGCTAGTTGATTATTACATTTCCAAGAGAAGCATTGCATGGTCTGTCAATTTCCTTACTACGGCTTGGCACAATTGCTATGAGAAATGTTGCCCCTTGGAACTTCAGATTGCACAGGATCCAGGCAAGTCAGCGCAATCAATCCACAGGAGTGGCAGCCATCTATAAGTGGGTAGAATGGGGGACCGAGGCATTTAGCCACCCCAAGAGTGCGCTGAGCACCCATATGTGCATATTACAATAAAGTTATTTTTAGGGGATAAAGGAAAAACAGATTTAATAACAATAATTTTTACAGTGGCTCCAGCTGCTACAGTGCTATGTAGCTAGTTTGAAGTGTAAATATGCTACGTCCCTTCAAACAGATCTCTTAGATCTGATAAGATTTGTGTACTCTGTCAGAATTGCTGGATATTTCTTTTTTAATGTTTTATAATACCATATTAAAGTTAGCATTTTATGAGTTCAATTGAACTCATAAAATTATCAATTTAATATCAGGATTATACAGCCATGCTGAAACAGATTTGCAGAGTCTCAGGTGTAAGAGATCTACAGTGGGTACGGAAAGTATTCAGACCCCTTTACATTTTTCACTCTTTGTATCATTGCAGCCATTTGGTAAATTCAAAAAAGTTCATTTTTTTTCTCATTAATGTACACTCTGAACACCATCTTGACAGAAAAAAAAAACCAGAAATGTAGAAATTTTTGCAAATTTATTAAACAAGAAAAGCTGAAATATCACATGGTCATAAGTATTCAGACCCCTTTGCTCAGTATTGAGTAGAAGCACCACCCTTTTGAGCTAGTACAGCCATGAGTCCTCTTGGGAATGATGCAACAAGTTTGTCACACCAGGATTTGGGGATCCTCTGCCATTCTTCCTTGCAGATCCTCTCCAGTTCCGTCAGGTTGGATGGTGAATGTTGGTGGACAGCCATTTTTAGGTCTCCCCAGAGATGCTCAATTGGGTTTAGGTCAGGGCTCTGGCTGGGCCAGTCAAAAATGGTCACAGAGTTGTTCTGAAGCCACTCCTTTGTTATTTTAGCTGTGTGCTTAGGGTCATTGTCTTGTTGGAAGGTGAACTTTGGGCAAAGTCTGAGCTCCAGAGCACTCTGGAATAGGTTTTCTCCCAGGATATCTCTGTACTTGGCCGTATTAATCCTTCCTTCAAACCAGTCGTCCTGTCCCTGCAGCTGAAAAACACGCCCATAGCATGATGCTGCCACCACCATGTTTCACTATTGGGATTGTATTGGGCAGGTGATGAGCAGTGCCTGGTTTTTGTCCATACATACCGCTTAGAATTATCACCAAAAAGTTCTATCTTCGTCTCATAACACCAGAGAATCTTATTTCTCAAAGTCTGGGAGTCCGTCATGTGTTTTTCTGCAAACTGAGGAGAGGCTTCCTCCGGGCCACTCTGCCATAAAGGCCCAATTGGTGGAGGACTGCAGTGATAGTTGACTTTGTGGAACTTTCTCCCATCTCCCTACTGCATCTCTGGACCTCAGCCACAGTGATCTTGGGGTTCTTCTTTACCTCTCTCACCAAGGCTCTTCTCCCACAATTGCTCAGTTTGGTTGGATGACCAGGTCTAGGAAGAGTTCTGGTGGTCCCAAACTTCTTCCATTTAAGGATTATGGAGGCCACTGTGCTCTTAGGAACCTTGAGTACTGCAGAAATTCTTTGGTAACCTTGGCCAGATCTGTGCCTTGCCACAATTCTGTCTCTGAGCTCGTTGGGCAGTTCCTTTGACCTCATGTTTCTGATTTGGTCTGCATGCACTGTGAGATGTGAGGTCTTATATAGACAGGTGTGTGCCTTTCCAAATCAAGTCCTATGAGTTTAACTAAACACAGCTGGACTCCAAAGGAGTAGAACCATCTCAAGGAGGATCACAAGGAAATGGACAGCATGTGACTTAAATATGAGTGTCTGAGCAAAGGGTCTGAATACTTATGACCATGTGATATCAGTTTTTCTTGTTTAATAAATTACTACTTTTCTGTTTTTTTTTCTGTGAAGTTGGCGTGCAGAGTGTACATTAATGAGAAAAAAAATTAACTTTTTTGAATTTACCAAATGGTTGCAATTAAACAAAGAGTGAAATATGTAAAGGGGGCTGACTACTTTCTGTACCCACTGTATTTGCTGTGCGATAATTTAACTTGTTCTACATCACACATTTTACAAATGGTAGTTTAGAAATTAGTGATCGCATTCTTGTTAATACCAATATTAGTTCTTTGATAAGGGATTCAGTATGGTGTTGGTCAAAAAGTATAGTAGCTCCTCTAAGAAACAACACAGATACCAGCTGACACTTGAGGATGTCCAGGTACTGTAGACGTTCAGTAATTTGGCTCACATTATGCCGTAAAATGAGATCCCCACTGATCGCTGCCTATTTCATATTCATGAAGCCTAATTCTTAAGCTGGTTCATAAACTTGGGTATATAACTTAGCATTACTATAGGACTATGACTACTGAATGCTCCTAGTAGATTTTTTTGCATTTTAGGCTTTCTTTTGTATCAAACTTATAATGATCCCGCATGATTCACTAATCCTCTCATACACTTCTGTCTTGTCAATAATTGCAACTACAAAATGTATTAATTACAATTAGCTTGTTCACATTAGTGATTTATTGTGCAGTTTCATCTTGCACTTTTCTAAGATAAAGAGGAAAGAGAAGTCATCGATGCAAGGAGCTGATAAAGACAGTATATGGGCCCTTGATCTGCAATAGCTTGACTCCTGTCTCTGACAATTCACCGGTAATTGTCAGCTTCTTCTGCAGCAATCAAATAGCAAAAATCTCATAATGGACCTTTCACAAACTGGGCCCGATGCAACCGCAAAGGTTGTACATGTTATTTTCACCCTCACATAGATAGCGCCCACAAAATAAACTTTCACCCTGATTCGATAAAAGGGTTGTCCATTACTCGGAAAACACCTTCTCAAATACTATAGTCCCCCCATTTAAAGGAAATCTGTAAGGTGTAATATATACCCAGAACCACGAGCAGTTCTGGGTGCATATTGCTAATCCCTGCCTAACTGTCCCTGTATACACTAGCATAGGCCTCCGACACACATCCGTGCCGCCGGTACGTGTTTGGTACGTTTTTGCACGTACCGGCGGCACGGAGACACGTAGACCAATGCTACCCTATGGTAGCAGGCACACACACGTAAAACCACATGGAACGTGTGTCCATTTCGATTGTACGTGTGTGCGTTTTCCCACATGGTCGACATGTCCGTTTTTCGCCGGCATCACGCAGGCACGGACCCGCTAAAGTCAATGGGTCTGTGCCTGCACGGACGGCACACGTAGCATGTCCGTGTGCTACACGTACCGTCCGTGTGCGTTTTTTAGTTAGCAATGTCGGTCAATCTATTTTTAATTTAGTCGTCAGTCAATTTACCTTATTTTCTGTGGTTGTCAGTCAATATCCCTTTGTCGGTCAGTCTGTGTCTCCCCCTTTCCATTACTTACCGATCCCCGATCACCAGCGCGGCGAAAAACAGCTGTGCAAAAGATACGGCGGCTTTAACTATTTTGAAAATGCCGGCCGCTCATTATTCAATCTACTATTCCTTGCTTCCCCCGCCCACCAGCGCCTATGATTGGTTGCATTCAGACACGCCCCCACGCTGAGTGACAGCTGTCTCACTGAAACCAATCACAGTATCCGGTTTGTGCAGTAAAATAAATAAATAAATAATTTAAATAACGGCATGCGGTCCCCCCATTTTTGAGACCAGCCATCCATGGTAAGGTCACACAGCTGAAGGCTGGTATTCTCAGGATGGGGAGCCCCACGTTATGGGAAGCCCACCACCCTAACAATATCAGCCAGCAGCCGCCCAGAAAAGCTGCATCCATTAGATGCGACATTTCCGGGACTCTACCCGACTCTTCCCGAATTGCCCTGGTGCGGTGGCAATTGGGGTAATAAGGAGTTAATGGCAGCAGCCCATAGCTGCCATTAAGTCCTAGGTTAATCATGACAGCCGTCTCCCCAAGATAACTGCCATGTTTAACTTGTTATTAAAATTAAATAAAATACACACATTAAAAAAATCCTTTATTTAGAATAATTAAAACAAACAAACACCCTCGTTCACCAATTTAATAAAACCAAAAAACCCATCCAGGTCCGCCGTAATCCATGGATGTCCCACGACGCTCTCAGCTCTGCTACATGAAGGTGACAGGAACGGCCACACACAATGACCGCTCTCTATCACCTCCAAGCAGCAACTGAAGTGAGCCGCACGATTACCGATGAAGTCAGTCAGGTTACTCGCGGCCACCACTGGATCTTCCACCTGTGACAGCGAGTTGTCCAAGTGACTGAAGTGAGCTGCGCGATCAGCGATGAAGTCACAGGTGAGTAGCGGTGTCGGGTGGGTGACTCCAGCTAGCCGCGGGTAACCTGAGTGACGGCAGCGCTAATGTCGCCGCTAACTTCAGTTACTCAGGGGATTAGCGGACACGGTGATTCCATCACGGGTGACCGCTAATCAGGACGCCACACACAGACAATGCCGTGGTATCACAATGAAGTCGGGTGAGGTTCACCCGAGTTCATTCTCATCGCTCGTTTCTGTCTGTGTCGGCTGTCAGAGGGCATGTAGCAACGACATTTTACAACACACACAGATCAACACATACAGACACCACACGGACATGACACGTACGCATACATGGACATTCCACACGCACACACGGCAAGTATACGACATCACACGGATGTCACACGTACTGGAGAAACGCCCATAAAAAACGGAACACGGACCCGAAAAACGAAACGTGAGACATGTAAGTTTTTTATGCGGAAGTGTGTTTTAGGCCATACATAAAGGGATCTTTAGAAAAAGTATTTCTAAAGATCTTTTATCGTATGCTAATGAGTACAGGGACTAGTTCCCTGGGCGTTAGTTCCCCTTGCCAGTCGGCTCCATTAGCATATTAGCACGCCCCTGTGGGTGTGGTAACATGCTAATGAATATGCAGCGTCACAGCATGATCTCACTCATGTCTCCGCTGCCATCGCGTCCGACGGGGTATTTTGACTCAGTGCGCATGACCCCGGAGTTTGGGTCATGCAATCTATGAAGTCGGGTGTACACGTCCTGGCTTCAAACTGAAGTAGTGCGCATGACCCAAACTCCGGGTTCATGCGCACTGAGCCGAAATCCAGCGTCTGATGCGATAGCGACTGATAGGTGATTGAGATCATCCTGTGAAGCTGCGTATTCATTAGTAACTAACATGATAATGGAGCAGACTAACCAGGGGAACTAACGCCCAGTGGACTAGTCCTTGCGCTTATTAGCATACGATATAAAGATCTTTAGAAATACTTTTTCTAAAGATCTTTTTATCTATGCGAGTGTATACAGGGACGGTTAGGCAGGGATTAGCAATATGCACCACCCAGAACTGCTTGTGGTTCTGGGTGCATATTGGACCTGACAGGTTCCTTTTAAAATAAAACAGCCTGTACTCCCCTCTGGTGCTGACGTTGTTCCAGCAAAGTCAGTGCCAGGTCTCCAAAGACATTAATATATCATCTGAGCTTACTTCCAGTCAGCGGAGGCTAATGTGCCACTTCACTCTCACCTCCATTGGAAATAACTATCATCAGATGAAGATTTAAAACACTGGAGAGACAAAAAGTGCAAATAGGGTCTTACCCGGAAAAACAAGGAGAGTAAAGGGTGCTTTACACGTTGCGACATGGCTAACGATATATTGTCGGGGTCACAGTGTTTGTGACGCACATCCAGCGTCGTTAGCGACATCGCAGCGTGTAACACCTATGAGCAAAGTCGTTGGTCTGTGGCATATTGTTCATTTACCAAAAATCGTTGTCTGGTCAGTAGCAAGGTTCTTCGTCGTTCCTGCGGCATCACACATTGCTATGTGTGACACCGCAGCAACGACGAACATCTCCTTACCTGCGTCCACCAGCAATGAGGAATGAAGGAGGTGGGCGGGATATTCCGCCCGCTCATCTCCGCCCCTTCTCTGCTATTGGGCGGCCACTTAGTGACGCCGCAGTGACGTTGCTATGACGCTGAATGCACCTCCCCCTTGAAGGAGGGATTTTCGGCGGCCACAGCGACGTCGCTGAAAAGGTATGTGCGTGTGACGCTGTCGTAGCGATAATGTTTGCTACGGCAGCGATCACCAAATGTCGCACGAACGACGGGGGCGGGTGCTATCGCGCACGACATCGCTAGCTATCGCTAACGATGTTGCAGCGTGTAAAGCACCCTTTAGTGTAGGTAACAGGTTCACCTGAAGTAGTTGTGAGAGTCATAGGCACTATACACACGTATAAGACGGCTGCTGCATCACCCCTGGACTGATGGGATGATTAGGAAGATGAAAAGAGAAATACCGTGCTGCCGTTGAAGAAACCACTGATCCAAAGGTAAATGAACTGGTGACTTTTATTTGTCAATGTGATTCTGAGATTTCTATCTCCTTCTTCAGGACAAACATTACATATGTGATTTTTGTCCTGAAAAAGAATAGAAATATCAGAAACATGTTGACAAATAAAAATCACCAATTCATTTACTTTGGATTAGTGGTTTCTTCAACGGCAGCGCGGTGTTTCAATTTTTGTCCTCCCGATCATTCTAACATCAACTGAAGTGAGTGAACTGCAGTGGTTCTCACTTCTCCTTGATCTCCGTTTTGTGTGAAGGAGAAGTGAGAGTGAAAAAGTTGCTGATTAGAAGCAGGGCTCACTTGACATAATGTAATGTAGCCCCAGGAGACACGGCACTGAAATAACTGGAACAGTGTTAATACTAGAGGTGAATACAGGCGGTTTTATTTTACATATCTGAAAATATGATTCTGAGTAGTAAACAACCCCTTTAAGACTGGCATTTTGAACAACCGTATTAATGCAAGATGTAAATTATTTGGCGCATCTTAAAACTGTTGACTAGAAATCTTACACTAGCCAGTGCATTTCGGAAGTAATTTACGCCATTTTTGTTGTGCAACTTTTGATGAATTTGACTAGCTTTGCAATATTTTCAGTTCTGCTCATTCTCAGGGGTGGCCCAAACTGGCATAGAAACCCCAAAGTTACATATTTTTGCACAACATCAAGTTTTTACATTTCGAGGAGTTTTACTGGGATGTCTTCTCACTTTTTCTTAGAAAACTGCAAGTAGAAATGGTTACGTAAAATGCTAAAGTGAAAAAGTTGTAATGGTTGCCTCTGGGTGGGAGGGGGTTAATCCCTCACAGCTGTGTCTGTCTCTTGCTTGTACAGGGGGAAAGGATGCTGCAGATCAGAGAAGCTTTGAAGATTTTAGCAGAAAGAGTTTTAATATTGGAGACAATGATTGGCATTCACGGTGAGTATGTGAATTTGTGGGATGAAAATGGAGAAAATAAGCCTATCAGTAGGAAATCGCAGATTATATGACAATGGAGGGGGGAACTGTAGTTATATGAACAAGAGCTAGTGATGAGCGAGCACTAAAATGTTCGAGTTCTCGGTACACGAGTCAAGCAGGTCGGACGCTCGACGCGAGTACCGAGAATAATAGACATCAATGGGAAACTGGAGCACTTTTCCGAAACCTAGCAGGAGGGCTGTGGGGGTAAGAATATCACTGACTTAGATGGAAACAGCTCTGAAATGGAACACGAACAGCATGGTGAAGACGCCTGGACACATGTCTCCCAGGTCACTGCCGGGAACAATGTTGTCAAAGATTTACTCCACTTTTACGGACTGAAAATAAAACATATAAAACCAAGGATAACATGGATTTTACAGGAAAAAATGAAAATAAACATTCTTTTCTTGTATAAATACTTGTATATAAGGCAACAATGAAAAAAAAAAAGAACAAAACGCTTCCTCCACACCTTATTAGTATGGCCATCTCTCACCATATTTATGCATTGCCTATGACTACAATAGATGACATAATAGAGGGGGAAATAAAAGTACACCCACTGGTAGTTGTCAGTAAATGTAATTTAACATTTTATTAGCTTATGTGGGCATGTGGTGTGTGTGTAACATGGTCAGACACATGCTGTTTAATTTATGAAGGAAGGACTCTGAAATTCACAAAGCCTATGCGGACAATGCAAGAACTGCCAAAATTTAGACGGAAGAGGGACTTCGATATACCCTGTATTACACATAAAGGAGGGCCTCATACACATTCTGTTAAAACTGTTAAGTAGAAGAACTCCTAGACTCAAAACCTATGCACTAAGTGCAAGAGCTGCCAAAAATTAGAAAGAGGGATTACAATACATCCTGGGAAGCACGTAGAGACTTTTAGACTGGTAAAGCCTATACACTAAGATCAAGGGCTGAAAAACATTTACCACTGTGGGGTATAAATCTATATATGTAAGAGAATTGTAGAGGTAGGCCTTATAAACATCCTGAAAAAATAATGAAGGAAGTCATCATACACATTCTGGAAAAATTAACAATGAGGGTTACTTGAGACCCTCTAAAAATTAGTGAGGGCCGCCTGTTAACCTTCTTAAAATTTGGAGAAATGGCCATCTGCCGAGCCTCTTCAGAAATTTTGAGCACAGGCCACCTGTTTACTTCTCAAAATTACCGTAAGAGCGAGGGCCTCCTGATGACCCTCTAAAAATTTGGAGCAAGAGCCGCCTGATGACCCTTTTAAAATATTGAGCGAGGGACGCCAGTTTAAGCTCTTAAAATTTGTAGCAAGGGCTGCCTGATGCATTTCTAAAAATATTTAGCTTGAGCCACCTCTATACCCTCTTAAAATTTGGAGAGATGACCCTCTAAACACTTTGAGTGAGAGTCGCCTGTTTACACTCTTGAAATTTGGAGTGAGGACCACCTGTTTACCCTCTTACAGTTTGGAGCGAGGGATGCCTCATGACACTCTAAAAATTTGGAGCAAGAACCGCCTGATAACCTTCTAAAAATTTAGAACAAGGACCACATGATGACCCTTGTTGATATGGTAGAGGAGGAGAAGGACAAGAAAAAGAAGAAACCATTAATCGTATACCCTTTTATGGGTGGAAAAGGGTGCATGGAAATACACCAGAAAAAACAGGAACAATTGAATTGGCTTTAAGTTCCGCTGCTGTCATCTGATGGGGTTGAGAAGTCTGGGCCAATCCAGGCTTTGTTGATTTTGATAAGAGTCAGCCTGTCATTTTCAGTTGAAAGGCGGAGGCACCTATAGTTACTATGCTCCTGGGGTATTAAAAACCCGCTCTGACAACACGCTAGCAGCAGGGCAGTCCAGCAACTCCAAAGCAAAGAGGGACAGTTTGTACCTCGTTTATAGCTTGGATACCCAATAGTTGTACGGCACAGAGGAATTACAGAGGATGCTGGTATGGTCAGCTAGGTATTCCTTCACCATTTTCCAAAACTTTTGCCTCCTTGTAAGATTACCCTGCACATCAGGGCCTATGTGCTAGGAGGGTCTAATAAAACTCTCCCAAACCTCTGATAGTGTTCCCCTGTTTCTGTTGGAACTATGACCTATGCCGCTAGCATTCTCAGATGGGAATTTTTGGACTAATTTTTCTACTAGGTCACATTACAAACCCTCACTGCCACAGGAAGGAGAGATGGAAAGTTCTCCTTGTAGCGTGGGTTGAGAAGGGTGAACAACCAATAATTAGTATTTTCCAAAATGCGTATAATGCGAGGGTCAAGGGAAAGGCAGCAGGACATAAAGTCAGTCATTTATGCCAGACTCCCAACAGGTAAGTTTTCCCTGTCCCACAAGAAGGACAACTCTCCATCTCCTCCTCCTCCCTTTCCTTCTCCTCTTTAGCCCATCCACGCTAAACAGACAGGATGAAGCTGGTGCGGGTAGTACCCTCTGTAGCGCAGGCAACCATCTCCTGTTCCTCTTCAGCCCCTTCCTCCCAATTATTACCCAATCCGAGTTGAAAAGAGATGAGACTGGGGAACAGTTAACCCTTGGCCCGTGAACTTGCCGCATGTGGGTGCTATGGGGAGCAGTTACCCGCCTTCTCCCTCTAGCCACCCCATTGCCTCTTCCTGCCTGTTGCCATGCTGCAGATCTCTCCCCCTCTGCACTGCTCTCCTTGCTCTGCATCTTGCCCTCTCAGGTTGGGTCAGTTCCTTTATCATCCACCACCTCGTCTTCCACTTCCGCTCTTTGGTCCTCCTGACTTGTTGACTTAAGAAATGTAAAAAGTTCCTTGGAGTGTCCTAGTCTGGGATCACTTGTCTCCTGGGACTCACCATAGTGGGAGGAAGAAGGATCAGAGTGAGGATTATATGGTCCAGACTCTTGGCTAGTGAGACTGGACTGTGTGGAAGACATGGTGGTTTTGGGAAACATACCAGAAACATTATCTACCATCCAACCTACCACCTATTCACGATGTTCTGGCTTCAAGAGTGGTGTCCTGTGCCCACCTGCAAAGTGGGACAGACAGCTAGGTTTCATGGGTGAACAAGTTTATGTTCCCACAGCAAGCACAGTTTCCCCTGACCCACGGCCTTGGTCTCAATATGCACCATGAGCACCAAATCCCTGTCCCTTACTACACTCCTTGAGCATTTTTAATTAGGTATATAATATGTTCCTGCAAACTTTCTGGTATTAATAGGAAAAGAAAATATGTAGGTTGCAGCAGCAGCAGCAGTATACCTATAGAAGGATTGTAAGACAAAAACCCCTGTCTATATACTTATAATACAAAACTATCCCTCCTCCAGTAGCTATTCCTACACTGAATGCAGCTAATATAAGACCCAATAATGAGCTATGGCTCTTATAATATCTACCCCACTTTATTGTAGAAGCTATAGCTAGTGTAGTAAGGTACTTGTGAATTTTTATGTCTCCAAATCTAACGTTCACAGATCAGCAACCTTTAACTCCACAGCTGTTGTGACCACATATCCCATCTTTCCCTGCCAGCCACAGTCTGTCAGGCAGCTGTTGAGGAATATTGGGAGTTGATGTTTCACAAAAGTGGTTCTGAGAGAGGTAAAGTTGTGGATCACTGTTTTAAGTAGTCGCTTAGCTTTTGCTCTTTTTCGGCTTTGATATTTTCATCTTATTCTTTGTACGTTTTGAGCTACTTTTTATATTTTATTTCTTTTTTAGGTCTTTTTTTTTTCTCTAGACCGCTCTGTTTATCCAGATGTTTTAAATAGATTCATGAAATGTGACTTTTACAAAATGCCACATTTTTTTTTGCACATCTCACTCCAGTCCCTGCCTTGAGTAAGGTTCCTATATAAGTTTTCAATATGACACATTTTTATGACAGATGGTACCTATTTATTAATTTCTAAGCTTCAATAAACAACAGATGCGTCTTTTGTTTTGTGATTGACTTCTGGCATAAACAACTTTGAAAAGTCGCATAGTTTTGACCCAAGTGCTGGCTGCACTAAAATCATGTGACTTTTAAGGTATGTGTGCACACAGTTTTGTATTGTCACTGAAAAATGCACTTTCTGGCTGAAAAACTCTCCTTGTGCCAAAAAGACGTATGGGGTTTTTGACCTATGCATTTTTTTTTTAGTAAATAGTGATGGGTGCGCTCACGGATACCTGGGGTCGGCAAGTTTAACCAGGTTTAAAAAAAAACCAAACGGTTCTAGACTGGAATTGATCCCGGGTATCTGGCTGGATGCTGGTCTCCATATAAGTCTATGAGGACCAGAATCTGGCACATAAAAATGGTAGTAGAAGGGATAGGGGGATTGGAGCAAGCGCGTTATGCTTACTGAGTCTCCGACGCAGTGGTAACTGCTCCCACGGCCTCTCATTCTACTTCCAAGGCCACTCATTAGCCTAATACATATTCACTACTTTCCCCACCCACCGGCGTCTGTGATTGGTTATAGTCAAACAGTGACCCCAGCCTGTTTAACAGCCTGTCTGATGCCCCAATCACAGACCCGGTCTGCAGGTCTACAGCGTACAGTAAAAATAAATTTAAAAAATTGGCGTAGGGTCCACCTATATTATGATACCCAACACAGATAAAGCCCACGGCTACAGGCTGCAGCCCCCAGCCGTGCGCTTATCAAAACAGGAGAAGCCGCATGCGGCTTTTTTTTTTAATTATTTAAATAAATCATTTTAAAACGGTGTGTGGCCCCCCAGTTTTGATTCCAAGGCAAGATAAAGCCGAACAGCTGGGGGCTAGTATTCTCAGGCTTAGGAGACCCATGGTTATTGGGGCCCCCCAGCATAAATATAGCAGCCTGCAACAAATTTTTTTTTGTACATTTATTTTTATACCACGATAGACCCGGAGACAGGGTCTGTGATTGGAAGCAGTCAGACACGCTGCCACTCAGGGTGGGGGTGAGGTATGACTGCAACCAATCACAGAAGCCAGTTGGCGGGGGAAGCAGTGAATATGCATGAAGCTAATGAGCGGCTCCAGACGTAGAGTGAGAGGTGCCAGGAGCAGTTACAGCTACGCCGGACACTTGGTAAGTATAACGCACTTGCTCCAATCCCCCTATCCCTTCTGCCACCATTTTTAAGAGCCAGTTTGTGGCCGCAATAGACTTACATGGGGATCAGCATCCGGCAAGACACCAGAGATAAATTCAAGGCCGGAAAAAAGTTAGAGTCGCCGATCCCGAGTATCTGTGCGTCCTCCCATCTTTACTAAAAACGCACAAAGAATTGACATGCTGCAGTTTTGTGGTCACCAGAAAACTGCAGCCATAAAAATAGCAACGTGTGCACCGCAAATCTCCTAGACTTTGCTGGGGAAGGAAATACACTTAGTTTTGTGCCACAAACTGCACCCAAAAACGTGGCAAAATAAGCAGCGTGCATATGAGGCCTCAACATTCTCACGGATTTTTGCCTAGCTCTGACAAAGTGGCCCACTCGTCAAATTCATGAGGAGAGGCAGCATTAGATATGCCACAAGTCTTAATCCAGCAGGGACTGGAGTAGGATTTGTGGCAAAGCGCACACTGAGCTGAACGCCATTATTTCGGAGCTTGTGATTCAAGAAGAATCACACACCTCTTCATGAATCAATACCATCTGACACCAGAAACCCCATGAACAATGCTAGTCTTGGTATATCAGGCAGTTAGGCTGTTTTCACATGTCTGATTATGGGCCGTGATGTCCGGACCATGGGTCTACTGATCCCAATTCAACAACCTCATAGTTATATATAATGCTGTTGAGTTTGGATCAGAGACTTCTGTCCCATCTGGTTGTACTCATAGCGTGAATGTCAATGTGGAAAAAAAGCATTAGTGAAAATGCTAAATCTGATAGTTATCGTAGCAGAATACGTCTGGGTGTCCACTTGCAGAAAGCGGATATGCCTCAAAATAGTGCAAGACAGAGCACATGCTAAAGGCCACTTTACACGCTGCGATGTCCCTAGTGATCGCACCCGCCCCCGTCGTTTGTGCGTCACGGGCAAATCGCTGCCCGTGGCGAACAATATCGCAGGTACGCGTCACATGAACTTAACTTCCTAACGACGTCGCTGTGGACGGCGAACCTCTTTTTTAAGGGGGAGGTTCATGCGGCGTCACAGCGACGTTACACAGCGGGCCACCAATAGAAGCGGAGGTGCGGAGAGCAGCCGCATTAACGTCACTCCCACCTCGTTGCCGAAGGACGCAGGAATGCTATTGTTCGTCGTTCCCGGGGTGTCACGCGTAGCGATGTGTGCTGCCTCAGGAACGACGAACAACATGCGTCCAAAACGAGCAACAATGTTTTGAAAATGAACGTGTCAACAATCAACGATTTGTGCCGCTTTTTGGATCGTTAGCGGTCGCTCGTAGGTGTCACACACAACGATGTAGCTAACGAGGCCGGATGTGTGTCACGAATTCCGTGACCCCAGCGACATAGCGTCAGATAAATCGTAGCGTGTAAAGCGGCCTTTACTCCGTCTGCTCCATTATAGTCAATGGCATGAGTCCGAAACCCGTTTTGCGGGGGTGTTCGGATGGAAGTTCTGACAGGACCACTGAATGGAGGTAAAAGCACAATGTGAAGGGGACCTAATTGATATTAAAATTTTACACTGTATATAAAAAATACTATTGAAAGTGCATTTAGTTTTCAAGGAAACTGCTCCATAAATATGTAACCTGCTGGCCAGTGAGTGTCAGCTATGGTAAAAACATGCCAAATCCCATAATAAAGTTATAATTCATAAATAGACAAATACTGATCCTTAGAATAACAAATGAGTTCATCAGTGTGTATTATTTAGTCACTAAGTAAGGATATCTGGGCCACTTAGAGTATGTCCGGGACTATTGATACTGATGATATCGCTGATCAATGAGATGCTGATTGTTATTTCACAATCCTGGACAATTCTTTCTGATGACATACAACGCAGGGGTGCTTTCACCTGGATGAGTCTGGCCATAGTCTCAGGATCGCTGTAAGTTGCGATTAGGTGGAGTTGGTGAGTGAAAAGTGAAACATTTTAGAGAATCCTTTCCCAGACATTTGTACAATCAGTGCCATCCGCAATTATTTGCACCTAACATGCAGCAGTCCCACTGGATTGCCACTACATTATGTTCAGTAATGGATTTAATAACTTCAAAGCATTGGCTCAGAAGATGCACATTGCCGAGGTTTTTAAACACATTATACTCGCATAGCTTACCCCTCAATTTGCAACTCTTGCAAAATGCAATAATACTAGCTAATGGCCATGGGAGAATTGTGATCATTTTCAATGTGGAGCACCACTATCTATCCCTATGAGGACAGCAAAGTCCAAAGACTGACAATGCTGATTCTGTCTTCAAAATTACAGACTAAGGCTATGTGCGCACGTTGCGTAAATTCATGCAGTTACGCTGCGCTTTGTAGCGCAACGTAACTGCATGCGTCCTGCGTCCCCTGCATAATTTATGGAGATTGTGCAGGGGCCGTGCGCATGTGGTGTTTTAGAGCGCAGCGCTTCGGCTGCTGTCAGAAGCGCGCGTTCTAAGAAGTGACATGTCACTTCTTCCGTGCGCTTTGCCAGCAGCCCCTGCCCTGTCTACGGCAGGAGCTGCAGGCAGAGCGCATGAAATTGGCTTTTTTTTTTTTTTCACTACAGACATTTTCTGCAGCGATTTGAAGTGCACGTGTGTTCTTCAGATCGCTGCAGAAAATTCTGCAGTGACTGTACGCAACGTGCGCACATAGCCTAATACTATCATCAATCTACTGCTTAATTTTGGTGTTTTAATTTTATCTGGTTTATTGGCTTGTGTGCTTGACATCAGCGCAATATTCTTTGTGTGCATGAAGTCACACAGCATAGAGGCTGTCTGTCAGGCAGGAGGAGGAGGCAGTCCTAAATGGGGAATAGAGCTGGAGTGACAGAGGCTTCTGATCTACAAATAGTTCTTCAGCCTTATTTGCATATCAATTCAAACTCTGATTTCTCAGTAATGGAAGAATGGACTGGTCATGTAAAAGTATTGCTGGACGTCTCTTTGGAAGAGCTACATGCACATATGAATAGTTTGGGGCGTGAAATCCTGCTAACAGATTGCGTTTATGCTCACTTACTGTATTATCCTCAAAGGATAGCTCTAGATGGCTTTTTTTTATACTTCCCTCTAGTGTATTATCTGTATCTCATATTATATTGGTATTCTTAGAGCGGTCGGCTTTTTATAGACGACATTATTCCTTATTCAAACGTGATCATAATATATACAGATTTATAATAATGTCTCCAATAAGCACCGTGTTCTTTAGATCATTTGACTGTTTGCTTTTATTATTCCTTTATTTTCCTTTGATTTCATGCATTTTTCTAGATTCTATGAATTCATTTATTTCAAATGTCTTTCACCCACCTTCACTTTCTATGTATATGTTCCTACACAGCGTCTTGCCATTGTATTCTCACCCGCTCAGCATTCTCCTAACTTCCATCACCTTGGTCCATTGTCCCATTCTGTTTTCGGTCTGGCAGGTGGTCAGCTTAGCCTCCTTCCTCCAGCTTCAAGAGCAGCTGGAGCTGCTGGTTAAAAGGGTCACTCTGCTTGAGTACATAATGTGGCCAGGTAACAATAGCCGTGTGCTGCTCCTTGTTGATGGAGTGCTTGCAAACATTCCTTGCTCACCCCTTGTATCCATGGGCTGTAAAGGCAGCAGGTCTAAGTACATCTTGTAATAAAGAATGCCAATCGTTTCAATATATCTATGCAATCCGTATAATTTCTAGATCTTGACTTTTGATTTAAAATTAAAGCAGACTGTCAGTAGAGACATATTGTAGTGCCATGACATTGAGTTTATCCTGTCTTTGCACAGAAGGTGTATAGCTGACATTACAGCCCTTGTGATATAATTAGGTAGACCCCTAAGTCGCATGTTGACTGTGTAGTCTTGGTGCATGTGCTTTATGTACGCACGAGGCATGTGTGTAAAGACAACTGCACGCTGTTGACTCTGACTTGTTTTGGAACTAATTTTCATCTTTTTTCACAAATTATTACAATATGTAGAATAATGGAGAAATATTTTGCCAAAACTAGAAATATTTTATATGTATTTCATTAACCCATAATTACAGGTGGATCAGATCTTTTGATTAAAGAGAACCTGTCATCGGATGTTTATAATACTTACCTGACGGTCAGCGCGGAGTAGTTGGGTCATATGGGTGTCTCCGTTCTCCAGGTTCCACCCCTCTTCTTTTGGCCATCTTTGTCCTTCTGAAGTTAGTGTGGATGATGTGTTTTACGTCATCTACACTAGCGGAAGTGAGGTCCTGCGCAGGCGCACTTTGATCTGTCCTGAGTAGGGCAGCTCAAAGTATTGTAGTGCGCCTGCGCAGGACCTCACTGTTGGCTAGTGTAGATAACGTAGAACAAGTCATCCACACTAACTTCAGAAGGACAAAGATGGCCAAGAGAGGTGGGGTAGAACCCGGAGAACGGAGACGCCCATATGACCCAACTACGCCACGCTGACCGTTAGGTAAGTATTATAAACATCCGGTGACAGGTTCCCTTTAAAAGGTAACTGTCAGCAGGTCCTATGCCATGTTCCATTGCCTCTTTATGCAGTACATCCAGTACATCCTTTTTGAGAAGAACAAATTTCTATCAGAGAAACAAGCACAGATACCACTGCCCAGGATGGATCTTACTGTAGTAAGTGTATATAGAAATGCCTAACCAAAGTTATGAATATGTGGAAATTTAGTGGCTTTTTAGATATACTCAATCAGAAGCAGATATTTTACTACATGTGTCAGTAGGAAGTGGACGGATTCCTATAAAATGAGAGAATTGCAATAAGAGAGAATTTTCCTCAATATACATTGATTCTCTCATTTAGAAGGAACCTTACAGTGGCAGGAAGAGGGCTCACAGGTCCATTCTAATGACTCTTTATGCTTTAAAGAGAACCTGTCACCAGGTTTTTGCCACCTTATCTCAGAGCAGCATATGTAGAGACCAAGACCCTGATTCCAGCGTTGTGTCACTTACTGGGCTACTTAGTGTAGTTTTGATAAAATCACTGATTAATAAGCAGTAGATTATCATTAGAGGATTACTTCGTGTGCTGCCAGGTAGTCCAGCATATTCCTGAGTTCTGTAACCCCACCCCCATCACTATACATTGGCAGAAAGCTTCCAATTAGTGGTGTGGGCAGGGTAATACAGAGTTCAACATTTAGAGGACTGTAAGATCTGCAGCAGAGAACATTGATTTGATCAAAACAGCTCAGTAAGTAACAAATCGCTGGAATAAAGGTCTCTGTCTCTACATTATGCTACTCTCAGATAGGGGAGCAAAAACCTGGTGACAGATTCCCTTTAAAAAAATTTGAAGTATTGATATCATGCAAAGGGAGTGAACCAAAAAGAAATGTTAATCAAATCAATATTTTGTGTGAACATCCTTTGTTTTCAAAAAAGCATCAATTCTTCTAGGTACCCTTGTACAAAATCAGAGATTTTATAGAACTATAGCCAGGTGTTGGAGTAACCTATTATACCAAACTGGTGATAATGATCATCAGTTTAATATGTAGGTTGAAACACACTGATTAACTTAAACAGAAACTGCTACAAAAGTGAGGTTGTGGAAGAAAATGTCTCCTCAGGTCATACACCATAGCAACACCGAGCGCTTCATCAACCCACAAGGTGGTAATTTGACATCAGTAAGTAGAGATGAGCAAACCCGAGGTTTGGAGTTCGAACCTTTATTAAAAAAAAAAAAAAAATCCCCCACGGTTCGGAGTTCGGGTGCTTTTACTTTTGAACACCACTGGTGCGAGCATCGCTGTGCTCGGTGCTCAGCCTAATGTGAGTCAGTTGCAGTGTTTGAACGGCTCGCATTGGGGGTAACAACATCATCATCAGATGTAGTATGCACCCAAAATATAAGAAAAAGGAAAAAACTCCACCCACCCACACCTGGAAGTGATCAGTGTATGGCTGGCTGCATGTGGGCGGAGACCCGAACTGCCCAATTAGTGACTTCCATTTGGGTTCAGGTCAAGTTCTGGTCCCAAAATCAAACAAATTTAAAGTTTTGCAGACCCTGCAGAACCAAACTTCCACGGGTCCGCTCATCTCTATCAGGAAGGTCTTTCCCAGGAAGATTTCAAAGGACAGACTCTGGAGTGTCAAGATGTTCTGTGCAAACGTTTCTGAAGAAGCACAAAGATAGAGGCAATGTTAAGGACTGTGGCCGCTCTGGTCAACCAAGGAAACTTAGAGCAGCATATGAAATACACATCATGCTTCAGAATATGAAGATGTTCAGCAGTGCCATCAGTTCAGAACTATCAGCAATCAGTGAGAGCCAGAACAACCTATATAGTGGTCAGGGAAGCCGGCCAAAAGTGGCCCTAGAAGAATTGTTGTCAAAAAGCCATACCTTTGACATGGAAACAAGGCCAAGCAACTCAACTATGTAAAAAAATAGATCTGAGGTGCAGAAAAATGGTAGCTCTAGACAGACAAGTCAAATGTGAACTAATTGGATGAAGGTTCTGTTCTCTGGACGGTTGGTGAGAGGTACAATGAGTGTCTACATGCAATAGGTATGCATGGGGGAGGTTCCTTCGCACGTTTGGGCCTACATTACAGAAAATAAAGTTGAATATTAGTTCTCAAAGATGTTTGGAACAACTTCCCTGCAGAGTTCTTTCAAACAGTATGTACAAGTGTACTTTGAAAAATTAATGCTGTTTTATGTAAAAGTGTCCTTGGAAGAATTGATGCTGTTTTGAAGACAAAGGATTCACCATAACATCCCACACAGATGTCTGTCCTGTCTCTTTTTGAAGACTTCCATTGAAGGGGAACTCGCTACCTCTCATTACCCAGTTACGAGCTATGCCGTGAAGGGGCAACTGGGCAGATATACAAATGGCCATTTATATATGCTAAATATCTCATTTTTCTCAGATTACCTCTCATGACTGCCTGTTGCACTTGTTGATCACCCTCACTGTCAAAAAGGTTTTTCTAATCTCTAATCTGTCTCCTCCCCATCAGTTTCATCCCATTTCTTCTAGTCTTTCCTACTGCAAATGAGAATACCGCTGATCCCTCCACAGTGTGACAGCCCTTGAGATATTTGTAGACAGCTATTACGTCTTCTCTCAGTCTTCTTTTTTGCAAGCTAAACATTTCTAGATCCTGTAACCGTTCCTCATAGTACATGGTTTGCAGAAAGGTCACCATTCTGGTTGCGTTTCTCTGAACTTGCTCCAGTTTTTTTATGTCTTTTTTTCAATGTGGTGCCTAAAACTGGACACACTATTCTAGAGGAGAGCTGACCAAAGAAGAGTAGAGGGCAATAATTACTTCACGCGATCTAGACTGGATGCTTATTGTGTTTGGTTTTATTTTGCTGCTGCATCACACTATTGACTCAGGTTCAGTCTGTGATCTATTAGTATACCTAAGTCTTTTTCACATCTACTGTTGCCTAGGCCTAATCCTCCCATTTTCTAGATCAGAGGTCCCCTACCTGTAGCTCGGGAGCCACATGTGGCTCGTGGGCCCGTGATGTATGGCTCAACTGTCTGCCAGCCTGGGGCATAAGCACGTAGTCTAACAAACAGCTATGAAGAGCAGGTCTGCAGATGGTGACTTTTGTGACTAGCTCCACATAGAAGAACAGATTTAGATGGGGCTAGGCTAGAATCCCTTGGAAGTTGATATACTATCTGTGTGATTTGTGTGGAGAAGCTCTGGCTGTCATTATAAAGGTAATGGGTTCTCTGGGTGTCACTACTGTGAGGGGAGTAGGAGCTGGATGTGGCTCACGTTCCTCTCTCAGAGTTGAGCGTTGCTTGCGACCCTTTCTCAGAGTTGAATGTGGCTCTCAAGGTCATAAAGGTTGGGGACCACTGCTCTAGATGCTTTTTTCATTTTTCTTCTCCAAGAAATACAAAGCTAAATAATTTCTTGCAATCCCATATGAATATGAGAGGATATCTATGTTCAGTGTTTGGAAAGCAGTTGGCCCATTTACTGGTATTGCACAGGGACCTTTTCCTGGACCTGCTGACAGACCCCGTTTAAGGGTACTCTGGAGAAAATAAAACATTACAGCATTTATATAGATGGATATCTTGTCAATATATTTAATCACTGGATTCTGCTTCCTTTGAGTGTAACCGGATGTCACCGAGTGCACACTGCACAATGTGTAACAACTTTTGCATATTAGTGCACAGCGTTGTAAAGATTTCAACACCTTCTATATTGTTCCGATCAGATCCTGAGAGATCAATATCTGTTGAAGAAAGTAGAATCCATAGCTTAAACATAACACTGTAGTCACCATTTCTGTAACTATAAAAAGGTATATATTGTCATACAATTTTCGATAAAATACAAAATTTACACAATAATAAGTAACCGGCTATTACATAATGTTGCATTATCCTACTAATAAAAATTAGGTACTAATATTTTCTGGCTATTACATTTTTGTGCCTTGGGCCGTCGTTAATTGTAAATAGATGTTGAATAATTGCATACAGTAGTCTTTAGATATATTGATATAGTAAGTATTTATCAGTAGAAAATGAAGAATAACTGGTATTTCCAAGATCAAGTTAAAAAATAATTTCTTTGTTCGTGCATTTGATTTAAAGATTACATGCATGGTTCCATAGAAACCCTGTGACGCATTTCCGCCACTATATGCACCCTTAATCGTAGAGATATCCTACGTGGTCTAGTAACCTGCTCGAAAAAAATGTAAGGACCCATCATGTAAAATTAGATAATTACTGACATATGTGTCATTGAAAAAAAACAAAACATTGAATTATAGCTTTTGATTTGACAAAGCTGTTTTTTTTTCCTGCTATGTTATAGGGAACGCTACAAGCCAGGAAAGGGGAGGAATTAGTCAAAGATCCATGGTAGATCTATTGGATTTTGTTAATTAATGCAAAGCAACTGTGTTACACACACACACACACACACACACTTGCTTTGTCCAATTAAACTCTATTATTCAATGGGGTTTTTTTCAATTCAACATGTCAGTTATTATCTGATTTCACAGTATTTTTTTAAGCAGGATACAAGATAGGATATCTGTATGATTTATTGGTAATCTGTCTGGTTCTTTATGCCCTCCAACCCAGCAGCATTCACATGTGTATGAATAAATTCCCTGCCTGATCAGCCCTGTATAATGCTATTTACTTAAATCAATATTTTAAAAAATTATTTATAAAATGCACTGTTCCTATGCTAATTAGGGCCTTGACTAGTTGAAGGGGCATTGTTTCCCCAGACTAGTTGGCCCTCTTTCCATGTTATCACTCCCCTGTGGGTGTAATAAGATGATTTCCAAGAGTCGGTGTTATCGCAGCTCCTGGAAATCTTGCGCATGCGCACGGCTCATTTCGGCAGCACCATTGCGCCTCTGAAACCGGGTGTACATGTCTCTGCTTCAGAGAGGCACACTATACATGATTAGAAGTGAAGAAGCTGTTCTTCCGATCATGCACATTGCGCCTTTCTGAAGCTAGGTCGTGTACACCCAGATTCAGAGCTGCCGAATTGAGCCGCATGCATGCGCAATATTTCTAGGAGCTGCGATGATGCCGGCTCTTAGAAATCATGTTATCACACCCACAGGGCCAACTAGTATGGGGAAACAACACACCTTTGACTAGTCAAAGGCCTAAGTAGCATAGGAACAGTGCACTTTCTAAATGCTTATTTCAAACATTAATTTTGGTAAATAACACTATACTGAGCTGGTTAGGAAGGGAACTTTGGCATACAAATATGAATGCTGTTGGGTTGGAGGGCCTAGAGGACCTGACAGATTTCCTTTAAGGGCGCATATAGGACCGGAAACGCGTCAGAGGGTCTATATGCAACTTTGCATTTAATCTTTGAATTAAATGCACGAATAAAGAAAACCAGTTTTTAACTTTATCTTATACGTGCCAGCTCGTTTTCATTTTCTACTAATATGTATTCAACGGTTGGCCAGCAGTGGAGCAGCACACCTTATCTCCACTGAAAAGATTGCTAAAATTAGAGTCACATCCACACTTCAAACAACTTCTTTATACTATAGAAAGTACTTACTTGAGGAAGCGTTTGCATTATTCTGGAATGTTTACTTGGGTTCCTTATGTATAGAGTGTGTTAGTAGCGTAAGATTAGTCAGTAAGCATTGAAGTGCAGGGATGCGTCTGAGTTTGTCTCTCATTCATTATCATCTTTTATTTCCCTCAATTTAGAAACAGACCCCGGGTCTGGTACAGAACCATCGCCGACCGGCGCCAGTGGATTCTACAGGGGAAGGCGTAATGGTCCATTATTTCACAAAAATCTACAACTATCACAAAATGATGAGGAAGAAGATGAAAACTATTGAATATTTTCATTTTGCCCTTACCAGGCTTTTATATCCACTGTGGCTCATATTTGTACATTGTTTTCTTACTCTTAAAGAGTGTCCAAGGGTTTGTGGTTTTCAGGAGACATGTTCAAGGTCCAGATTTAAGGATATTACTGCACGAATTTACATGACATATCCATGACTGTGGTTCTATCATACAGTACCTGTGCTCCAGCAGGACATCAATATAAGTCTCAGCTCATGTCTGATCCTTGTATATGGTTTGGACAATAGTCTAGAAATCTAGGAGCCATTACCATTTCAAGTTGTGAGCTACAACAGAACAAACAGGATTCCAGTATTGTTGCTTTTGCAAAATATATCTTGTGAGAATAGATTGGGAAATTATGGAAGAGAACAGGCATGGTACTTAAATTATTACCTACAATATAATGAAAGGTTTTCCTGGAATTTTCTACAGGGCACCAGCTTGTCAGATCATCATTCAGCTATTTCAGGTTCTAGAATGGCTGAATTTCTAATAATTAGTTGTTTCAACTGTATATATGGAAATAATAAAATGATATATAGAAATCATGACCAAGAAGTCGCCTAGTAGACATGAAGTGGAATGATAAGAAAACAAGCTCTCCAGATTATTTACTCCAGATCATAAGTAAGAAGATATTATTAATAATAAAGAGATTATCATGGCAGCTGCAACCAATTCTGAAGCCGAGATTGATGTAGTGCCACACTTTACATGAAAGAAAAACGATAATCGTGAAAAAAGTAAGAGGCTAAAAGATATCAGATTGGTGTGATTGTGTTGATAAGAGGTTGTGTAATATTATTTCTTGTGTACACGTGTATTATTTGAAATCCACAATAGGAAAAAAAACAAGTTGTATAAACAAAATAAAACATTTTTTATTGAATGTTATTTGGCGGAGTTCCTTGTACAACAGTTACAATGCTAAGATTTATTCACTGTATTAATCTATTACCCTAAAATAGATCAGCTGATTATTACTAAGGTGGTGATGATATGTTAAAGGGGTTGTTCCCTATTAGGAAAACCTCTTCTGTTTCCACGTTTCCCCCAGGTAAAATAATAATAAAGCCTATACTACCCGTACCAGCGCGGTTCCGGCCGTGCCGTGGCTAATGTTCCCGAGGCTCACGTGGTGTTGTGACGTCAAACGAGCCCAGCGTCTAGATAGCAGCAGCTTCGGTCTCCCTGCTTTCGGACCAAACGAGCAATCAACGGGAAGTGAGCGGCAGTTGCCGCTCACTTCCTGTTGATTAACTAATATGGCCTGAAGGCGGGGAGACAGAAGCTGGAGTTGATTGGATGGGCAACTTGCGTATCATAACATGAGCCTTGGGAATGCGAGCCAAATCAGGGCTGGAATCGCATCGGTACCTGAGGTGAGTATAGGCTTTATTATTATTTTAACTGGGGGAACATGTGGAATCAGAATGCATTATCCTAGTAGTGAACAACCCCTTTAAGATCAGCGTCAGAGTAGTGCCGCTAGAGTGGCGGGGATTACAGTAGAGTATCGCTTTTACCCACCGTTCACCCTTAATAATGCCCAACTGCTCCAATAAATGCTAGGAACATTGCACCCACAGAGGCGCCAACCATTATTTCCAAATATCAATGCATCTTATGCATGCATTTCTGATGAGTGAGTCCTCATTGACACTGTTCAACAAAAGTGTGAGCCAAACTGCTCCATAAAAGTGTAAGTCACACTACTATCCCATGACATGTTCAAACGACACTGCCCTCAATAAACCTAAAAGTGCCCGATCGTTTGATAGCAGCTTGTCTTTCTATCTTCACTAAAATAAACAACTATACTTCAACCTTCCAGTTAACTTACGGGATGGGATAGTATCATTAGAGACAACCTTTTTCACATTGAAGTTGACTAAGAAGTCACTGCCAGCTAAAATTGGAGCCACTGTGGGAAGCTGTCGGCAGTCGGATATCATCCATGCAGTGCCCATTGTAGGGTAATTGTTGTTTTACATTACGGTCATACAGATGTATAGGCTTCAATGTTATACAAGCATATCTCAAGTCTGCCAGAGCTCTTGTTCATTGGGTGGGGTCCTATGCCAACCATATCTCCTGATAAGACATATGGACAAGAACTGTTTTCATGAGATGATCCCTTTAATTATATGCCTCTTAAAAGGAATGTATTAATTTGTAATCCTTAAAACAAGATCAAGAAACACACTTTTTTTAATTTTGGCTGATCTTAATTTTCTGAGTGCAGATTATTTTTTATTATATTTTCATTGCATGAGGTTAGGAAAGCCATCTTGATTTACTACATTCACATAAAGCAAAGTAACCTGTACTCTGGAGTGATTCATTTACTTCTATAGGAGCTTCCTAGGCTTGCTCTTTGCCCTGTGCAGAAGTCATTGTATAGGGTGATGGAGATGCGGAGTTGTGACTAATACCCATTATGAATGGTGGATACTGTGTTACCTTTATAAAGGAATGACTTTTTTATTATGATCTTGCCTGTGCGGATAATGAGATGACTGCTAAAGCAGAGTATGTAGCGCCAATCGGTGAAAACCCTAAGCTTTCAGGATTTGTTTTAAAATTTAATTCAGATAAAGATATGAAAAAAATGACTTAAAAAAATATGCTATACATATTTTTTCAAGGCTTTTTTTATGACTCCTAGGAATTTTATCAAATTCCTATTTTTGTAACAAATTTTATATATTTTCTACAACTACGTAAAAGTATTTACATTTTCAGGGGTTTAAGTGTCTTCTATCAACTGTATTTGGCTGTCCAGAAGAAGGTTGTCTTTCATTTGTCACTGTAATGTCTCCACCAATTTCTCCTTCCACAAGAAGGGACACAGCTCTCTCGACTTTTCCTGTGGCAGCTAATGCAACAACCGCCTGTCCTGTGGGAAATCCCATTCGCTCTAGCTGCTGTAGCCTGAAAAAGGAAGCCAGGCGTGTGATTAGAGAAAAAAAGACACAGAAAAAAAGCTTTTTTTTTTTTTTTTAAAGCAACAACAAAACATAAAACACATACAAAATAACCAACATTATTTCCCTTATGACTGCACTTCTGTGAGGTTTAAACTGCTCTATTCAACTGTTAGTTATATCTGTTGCTAGGGCCACAATCAAATAAATCATAAAATATGGCTTCTTAAAAGAGTGGATTCAATTCGTTATGTGTTTATAACGTGCTTATAAACAGAAGCAACTAATTTACATCTTATTAAAATGCACTGAAAATGCGGCAAAAACACTTTTTTTTCTGCCAGGAGATGCAGATTTGGTGCAGACATTTCTGCAACCAACCATATCTGCAACATGTGCACATAGCCTAACAGGGGCTTTACACGCAACGACATCGCTAACGAGACGTCGTTGGGGTCACGGAATTTGCGGAATGTTGCGTGTGAAACGCACGAACGACCGCTAACGATCAAAATTACTCACCATATCGTTGACACGTCGTTCTAATCTCAAATATCGTTGCTGCTGCAGGACGCAGGTTGTTCGTCATTCCTGCGGCAGCACACATCGCTATGTGTGACACCTCAGGAACGAGGAACAACATCGTACCTGCGGGCGCCAGCAATGAGGAAGGAAGGAGGTGGGCAGGGTGTTCCGGCCGCTCATCTCTGCCCCTCCGCTTCTACTGGGCGGCCACTTAGTGATGCCGGTTCGCCGACCACAGCGACGTCGCTAGGCAGGTAAGTATGTGTGACGGGGACTAACGATGTTGTGCGCCATGGGCAGCGATTTACCCGTGACGCACAACCAACGGGGGCGGGTACTTTCACCAGTGACATCGCTAGCGATGTCGCTGTGTGTAAAGTGGCCTTTAGAGCAGGAGTGGGCAATTAATCTTATTGAGGAGCCACATGACAGACCGTGACTGGTGTGGAGGGCAGAACCAATAACCTGAAATTAATTTTGCTTAATATTAACATATTAATTATAATTATGTCATACTAATATTAATTGGATAATTTAATATTTAGCAGAATTAAACATGCTGATATCCCACTATATACCATTTGAGCACACACACCACACTACATAAAGTACGAGCCCCCACACAGCCTCCTAAATACAGCATAAGCACCCCACATGAGCTCTCCTAAATACATATATGAGCCCCTCACAAAGCCTCCAAAATACAGTATGAGCACCACAAAGCGTCTTATGTACTTTATGAGCACCACATGGCCTCCTAGATGAGTCCCACATAGCCACATATACTTTGAGCCCCACATAGTCTCATATACTTTGAGCCTCCATATAGCCTCCTATATACATTTTGAGTACCTCATAGCCTACTATATCAGGAGCCTCACATAGCCTCCGATATTCATGGGCCCCTTATAGCCTTCTCTATACATGAGCCCCACATAGCCTCCTACAGTGGCATGCAAAAGTTTGAGCACCCCTGGTCAAGTTTACTGATATTCTGAACAATTAAGCAAGTTGAAGATGAAATTATCTGTAAAAGCCAAAAAGTTAATAAAGTTAAGGATAACACACACACACATATACATATATATATATATATATATATATATATATATATATATATATATATATATATATATATATATATATATATATATATATATATATATATACATACATATATATATATATATATATATATATATATATATATATATATATATTATATATTCTTTACATTTTTAAATTCACAACAAAAAATAAAGTTGCCCAATGCAAAATATTGGGTACCCTGCATGGTTAGTACCCTGCAGCACCCCATTTGGCAAGTATCAAAGCGTGTAAATGTTTTTTTGTAGCCAGCCAAGAGTCTTTCAATTCTTGTTTGAGGGAGTTTCATGCGTTCTTCCTTGGAAAAGTCTTCTTGTTCTGTAAGATTCCTGGGTCCTCTTGCATGCACTGCTCTTTTGCGGTCTAGCCACAGATTTTCAATGATGTTCAGATCAGGGGACTGTGAGGGCCATTGTAAAACCTTCAGCTTGTACCTTTTGACATAGGCTAATGTGGATTTTGAATTGTGTTTAGGGTCCTTATCCATTTGTAGAAGTCATCCTCTTTTCAACTTCAGCTTTTTACAGATGGTGTTATGTTTGCTTGAAGAATTTGTTAAACTTTAATTGAATCCATTCTTCCCTCTACCCATGAAATGTTCCCATTGCCATTGGATAGAACACAACCCAAAGCATGATTAATCCACCCCCATGCTTAATGGTTGGCGAGATGTTCTTGTCATGACATTCTGTCTCCTTTTTTTCCCAAACATTTGTTTTAATCATTGTGGCCAAGGAGTTCTATTTTAACCTCATCAGTTAACACGACTTGTTTCCAAAATACATCAGTCTTGTTTAGATGTTATTTTGTATACTTCTGATGCTAAATTTTATGGTTAGGACGCAGGAGAGGTTTTCTTCAGATGACTCTTCCACGAAGGCCATTTTTCTGTAGGTGTCTCTGAACAGTAGAACAATGTAGCACAACTCCAGAGTCGGCTAAATCTTCCTGAAGGACTTTTGCAGTGAAGTGAAGGTTCTGATTTGCCACTCTAGCAATCCTACGAGCAGGTCTCACAGAAATTTTGCTTGGTTTTCCAGACCTTATCCTGACCTCCACTGTTTCTATAAGTGCCATTTCTGAATTACTTTTCAAACTGAGGAAAGGGCAACTTGAAAACGCTTTGCTATTTTCTTCTAGCTTTCTTCTGCTTTGTGGGCCTTCACCATTTTGATTTTCAGAGTGCTAGGCAGCTGCTTTGAAAAACCCATGGCTGTTGTTTTATTTGCACAAGGTTAGAGGAAGCTGGGTTTTTATAAAGCTGTGAAATTTGCATCACCTGCCCTTTCCTAACTATGATAATGAACAAGCCACAAACCTAACAGGCTAATTAAGGTCTGAAATGAGAGAACACAAATCTCCAAGGGTGTTTGCATTTGCCCAATTTCATTTTTGTAGTTTTTAAAATGTTAAAGATGAAAATATTTTTTTTTGTTCTTACCTAAAATATAAAGGAAATGTGTCATGTTTAACTTTATGCCTTTTAGAGATCATTTCATTTTCAACTTTACTGTTCACAATAACAGTAATTTTGACCAGTGGTGCTCATACTTCTGCAGAGCACTGTATATACTCTATGAGCCCCATATAGCCTCCTATATAGATAAGCCCCACATAGCCTCTTATATACATGAGTGCCACATAGCCACCTATATACTCTATGAACGCCACATAGCCTCCCATATAATCTATTAGCCCCACATAACCTTCTATATACATGAACCCCACATGGACTCCTATATACTCTGAGCCCCACATATAGCTTCCTATACCCATGAGCCCCAGATAGCCTCCTATATACTCTATGAGCCCTATATATGGCTCATAAAATATAACTGTATATACAGTGCTATGCAGAAGTTTAGTTTTAGGTAAGAACAAAAAACAATATTTTCATCTTTAACATTTTAAAATCTACAAAAATGAAAATGGGCCAATGCAAAAGTTTGAACACCCTTGGAGATTTGTGTGCTCAGATAACTTTGACTATCATTTCAGACCTTAAGTAGCCTGTTAGGAAAGGGCAGGTGATGCAAATTTCACAGCTTTATAAAAACCCAGCTTCCTCTAACCTTGTGCAAATAAAACAACAGCCATGGGTTTTTCAAAGCAGCTGCCTAGCACTCTGAAAATCAAAATGGTGAAGGCCCACAAAGCAGAAGAAAGCTAGAAGAAAATAGCAAAGAGTTTTCAAGTTGCCCCTTCCTCAGTTCGAAAAGTAATTCAGAAATGGCACTTACAGAAACAGTGGAGGTCAGGATAACGTCCTAACCAAAAAAATTAGCATCAGAAGTATACAAAATAACATCTAAACAAGACTGATGTATATTGGAAACAAGTCGTGTTAACTGATGAGGTTAAAATAGAACTCCTTGGCCACAATGATCAAACCAAATGTTTGGCAAAAAAAGGAGACAGAATGTCATGACAAGAACATCTCGCCAACCATTAAGCATGGGGGTGGATTAATCATGCTTTGGGTTGTGTTCTATCCAATGGCACTGGGAACATTTCACGGGTAGAGGGAAGAATGGATTCAATTAAAGTTTAACAAATTCTTCAAGCAAACATAACACCATCTGTAAAAAAGCTGAAGTTGAAAAGAGGATGACTTCTACAAATGGATAAGGATCCTAAACACAATTCAAAATCCACATTAGCCTATGTCAAAAGGTACAAGCTGAAGGTTTTACAATGGCCCTCACAGTCCCCTGATCTGAACATCATTGAAAATCTGTGGCTAGACCGCAAAAGAGCAGTACATGCAAGAGGACCCAGGAATCTTACAGAACAAGAAGACTTTTCCAAGGAAGAAAGCATGAAAATTCCTCAAACAAGAATTGAAAGACTCTTGGCTGGCTACAAAAAACATTTACAAGCTTTGATACTTGCCAAAGGGGGTGCTGCAGGGTACTAACCAAGCAGGGTTCCCAATATTTTGCATTGGCCAACTTTATTTTTGATGTGAATTTAAAAATGTAAAGAATATATATATATATACCGTATTTTTCGCTTTATAAGACGCACTTTTGTTCCCCCAAATTTTGGGGGAAAATAGGGGGTGCGTCTTATAATCCGAATATACGGGGGGGGGGTGTATATATATATATATACACACACTACAGAGTCCAGGGGAGGTGCGGGCAGCTCTGGAGCTCTGCTGGGGGACTTGTGAAAGCTGGGAGCAGCAGACTTTAATCTCCTGCACCCGCTCATATAATATGCACAGCTGCTGTCCACCACCATGGTGCTGAAAGTGCACCGCGGCGATAGGCTGGGGCAGCAGTGTATATTATATCTGCCTGCCCCTTCTTTGATTGCACATGCCCCCTCCCCCGTGTTAGCCATGTCCCCTATGCTGCTGCAAACAGTAAAATAATAAACTTTTTACTCACCTCCTCCAGCGTGTCTGCCAGGCCTCCCTCCTGCTGCTGTGATAAGTCACAAGAGATTTCACTCTGCCGTGCCGATCACATGACCGGCCGAGAACCAGGAAATGCAGGAGGCCGGAGATCAACCCCGAGGAGGGGGACACAGACAGGACAATGCTGGAGAAGGTAAGGAAAGTTTATTTTCCTAAAAGCAGCAGCATGGGGCGATATATAACACAGGGAGCTGTGTGCCAGCAATAGTGGGCCATGTGCCGCTACATGGGGCCGTGTGCCGCCACATGGGGCCATGTGCCAGCAATAGTGGGCCGTGTGCCGCCACATGGGGCCATGTGCCAGCAATAGTGGGCCGTGTGCCGCCACATGGGGCCGTGTGCCGCCACATGGGGCCGTGTGCCGCCACATGGGGCCGGGTGCCGCCACATGGGGCCATGTGCCAGCAATAGTGGGCTGTGTGCAGCCACATGGGGCCGTGTGCCACCACATGGGGCCATGTGCCAGCAATAGTGGGCTGTGTGCAGCCACATGGGGCCGTGTGCAGCCACATGGGGCCATGTGCCAGCAATAGTGGGCTGTGTGCAGCCACATGGGGCCGTGTGCCGCCACATGGGGCCGTGTGCCGCCACATGGGGCCATGTGCCAGCAATAGTGGGCCGTGTGCAGCCACATGGGGCCGTGTGCCGCCACATGGGGCCGTGTGCCGCCACATGGGGCCGTGTGCAGCCACATGGGGCCATGTGCCAGCAATAGTGGGCCGTGTGCAGCCACATGAGGCCATGTGCCAGCAATAGTGGGCCATGTGCCGCCACATGGGGCCGTGTGCCGCCACATGGGGCCGTATGCCGCCACATGGGGCCATGTGCCAGCAATAGTGTGCCGTGTGCAGCCACATGGGGCCGTGTGCAGCCACATGGGGCCGTGTGCAGCCACATGGGGCCGTGTGCAGCCACATGGGGCCGTGTGCCGCCACAGTGGGCCGTGTGCCGCCACAGTGGGCCGTGTGCCGCCACAGTGGGCCGTGTGCCAGCCACAGTGGGCCGTGTGCCAGCCATAGAGGATGTGTGCCAGGCATAGGGGACATGTGGCATCACTGGGCCATATCCAGATTCAGAGGGCTAATTTTAGGATGGGGGGGGCTATGAGGGACATATACCCTATATGATTTGTCAGACGGACACTGGCATTATAAGACGGACCCCATTTATTAAAAAATTCTCTATTCCTTCACCAAATTTGGGGGTGCGTCTTATAATCAGGTGCGTCTTATAAAGCGAAAAATACGGTATATATATATATATATATATATATATATATATATATATGTGTTATCCTTAACTTTATGGCTTTTACAGATAATGTCATCTTCAACTTGCTTAATTGTTCAAACTTGACCAGGGGTGCTTAAGCTTTTGCATGCCTATATATATATATATATATATATATATATATATATATATATATATATATATATATATATATATATATAAATATATATATTATAATATAATATAATATATATAATATATATATATATATATATATATATATATATATATATGCAAAAAATAACAGGCGATCAAAACATCACATCTGCTCGAGAATTATATAATTAAAAATGGCAGCTCAAGACCCAAATAGTAAGCCGTCACTGAGCCCCAGATCCTGAAAAATGGGAACTTAAGGCTATGTGCGCACACTGCATCTTTTTTTGACCATAAAGATGCAACATTTTTATCTTTGTGGTAACTACAAAGAGCAGTGTTTTTGTCCTAAAAAAACGCAGGAGTCCTCCACTTGTTAGGCCTCTACTGAAGTGTGCAGCGAGATCAGCGGTGACGTCACCGCTGATCTCGCTGCGCACTTCAGCCACGGCCTGATATGTGGTCACAAGTGGAGAACTCCAGCTGTCACCACACATCACCTGACTGAAGTCAATGCTGATCTCGCGTGGCCCACTTCAGCCGCAGCCTGATTTGTGGTAACAGGTGGAGGACTCCAGTCAAATGATGTGCGGTGATATCTGGAGTCCTCCACCTGTTACTGCAAATCTGGCCGCAAATGAAGTGAGCGCGAGATCAGTGGTGACTTTAGTCAGGTGATGTGTGGTGACAGCTGAAGTCACCGCTGATCCCGCGTGGCTCACTTTAATTGCAGCCTGATCCTCACAGCGTGCAGTAATGTTCTATGGCCGCCCACTGTGATTGTCAGATGTAGCAGAGCTGGGTGCATCGTGGGACCTCGTGTGGATTACGCCGGAACTAGAGGGGTGTTTTAGGAGGTTAATGAAGTAGTGAAAGAGGGGGCTTTTTTTGTGTTTTATTTCAAATAAAGAATTTTTTTGGTGATTGTGTCTATTTACTTTCACTTACAGCTTTGTGATGAGGGGGTGTCTCAATAACGCCTGACATCTCTAAGTTAGGACTTCGTGGCAGTTATGGGCTGCTACCATTAACTCCTTATTACCTTGGTTGCCACCGCCTCAGGGCAATCGGGATGAGCCGGGAAAAGTCCTGCGATTGTCGCATCTAATGGATGCGACAATTCTGGGCGACTACTAGCTGATATTTTAGGCTGGGGGGGGCTCCCAATAACGTGGGTCTCCCCAGCCTGAGAATACCACCTCTCAGCTGTGAAACTTTATCTTGGCTGGTTATCAAAATTGGGGGGACTGCACGTCGTTTTTTTTAATTTATTTATTTATTTAATTTACTGTACGATATAGACCGGTCCACCGGCATTTGTGATTAGCTGTAGTCAGACAGCTGTCACTCAGCATGGTGGCGGGTCTGCCTGCAACCAATCACAGCCACCGGTGAGCAAGGAAGGAGTGAATATGTTATGACCCTAATGAGCGGCCAGCTCTGGAAGATAAAAGAACTGCCGCAGCAGCAGTGTGACAGCCAACTGGTGATCGGTGAGCATGAAGTGCTTGCTCCTACTCCTTTGCGCCAGATTCTGCTCCCCATAGACTTTATATGGGGCGCAGTATCTGGCCAAATACCAGCGATCCATCTCCGTTGACCCGGAGTCTAGTCAGAAAAATGCACCAAAACGCATGTAAAATGTCAACTTGTGTTTTTCATTGCAGTTTTCTACACCTTATTGAATTCAATGGGTGAAAAACGCCAAAAGAATTGACATGCTGCATCTTTGTGGTCACCACAAAAACTCAGCCAAAAAAACCCTGCAATGTGCGGACAGCAAAAATGAAATCTCATAGACTTTACTGGGGAAGGAAATTCATGCAGTTTTGAGACCAAAACTGCACCCAAAAAATACGCAAAAACATGCAGCGTGCACCCATAGCCTAAAGGGCACTTTACACGCTGCGATATCGGTATCGATATTGCTAGCGAGCGTACCCGCCCCCGTCGGTTGTGCGTCACGGGCAAATCGCTGCCCGTGGCACACAACATCGCTTACACCCATCACACAGACTTACCTTCCCTGCGATGTTGCTGTGGTCGGCAAACCGCCTCTTTTCTAAGGGGGCGGTCCGTGCGGCGTCACAGCGACGTCACACGGCAGCTGTCCAATAGAAGCGGAGGGGCGGAGATGAGCAGGCTGCCTTCCTCATTGCCGGTGGACGCAGGTAAGGAGATATTCGTTGTTCATGCGGTGTCACACATAGCGATGTGTGATGCCGCAGGAATGACGAACAACCAGCGGCATGCACCACCAACGATATTATGAAAAGGAGTGATGTGTCAACGATCAACGATTTTTGCCGTTTTTGCGATCGTTGATCCTAGCTGTCACACACTGTGTCGCCGGATGTGCGTCACAAACACCGTGACCCCGACGATATATCGTTAGCGATGTCGCAGCGTGTAAAGCACCCTTAACGGGTCTCGGAAAATGGCAACAAAAGCGATACTTTTTTTTTTTTAACAAACTTCTGTTTTGTTTTTTTTCCAAAACTTAGATAAAAGTAAAACTATACCTGTTTGGTGTCTATGAACTCGTACAAACATGAGGCATCACACTGACATGTCAGTTTTACCATATAGTGAACATGGTAGATAAAAAAAAAAAACAATCGTGCAATTGCACTTTTTTTTGCAATTTCAAAGCAATATTTTTCCCATTTCCCAGTACACTATACGGTACAACTAATGATTTCTCATTCAAAAGTATAACTGGTCCCGCATGAAAACAAGCCCTCATATGGCAATATTGACGGAAAAATAAAAAAGATATGGATCTTGAAAGAAGGGGAAGAAAAAACAAAAACGAAAAATCACCAGGGAGGTGAATGGGTTAAAGCAATTCTCAGGATAACCACCTTATATATGTAATAGCATGCCATTTAGAAGAAAAGCCTGGCATCCCCGTAGTGAATCTCAGAAATGTATACAACTATTGGAAAGCCTGAGATTGTGGAATATGTGGTCATCAGATCTAGTGTTCTCTTTGTGGATTTATGGAAATATCGGTCATTTTATACATTCACTGTCTCACCTAAGTGCCGACACACTGGATTTGTTCAAGGTTGGCTCTTGCTTCAGCTTTTCCTGTTCCTCGTATTCCTTCAGAGAAGCCAGAATACCTGCTTCCAACATCTCCTCTTCTAAGGATACGCGATCTCCTACCCAAACAGGAGTCTCTCTGATATTACTAATATTTGAAGCTTCTACAGTTTCCCCAGGTATCGCCAAATCATTGAAGAGAACAGACTGATAGGCATCTGTATAGGAGAATGGAAGTCTGAGAAAGAATATTATAAGGTTAAAATAGGAAATTGCATTTGTGTAATTAATTTCGTGTATGAAGATGTAATGAAAGGTTAATGTATGTGTCACTTACCGCTCTTGTGCTGTGGAATTCCCATCATATAATAAAGAACTGTCCTCTTGAGCTGGGATAAACCGTGCCAGGTTAAAGGATGCCAGGCAGTTGCAGATGTGCACGCTATCAAGTGCCTGCCTTTTTGAAACTGACAGCTCTAGGCGGCGAAGTAATCCAGCACGAGCTGCAGACTAGCTGTAAGGAATATCTCCAACAATCTGACTTCTTAGACACCATAAGGAGTACTGCTACTACAATGTATACATACTGTATATGTACTGTGCATATACCAATATCAATATCATATACATACATATATATATATATATACATATTATATATATATATATATATATATATACATACACACACACAGTTGAAACCAGAAGTTTACATACACTACCTAAAAAGACACATATGCATGTTTTTCTCACTATCTGACATGAAATCAGAATAAACCTTTCCCGTTTTAGGTCAATTAGGAACCAAAATTATTTAGATTTGCCAAATGCCAGAATAATGGTAGTGAGAGAATGTTTTAAGGCATTTTTATTACTTTCTGCAAAGTAAAGAGTCTACATACAGTAAGGCTATGTGCGCACGTTGCGTAAATACATGCAGTTACGCTGCGCTTTGTAGCGCAGCGTAACTGCATGCGTCCTGCGTCCCCTGCACAGTCTATGGAGATTGTGCAGGGGCCGTGCGCACATGGCGTTTTAGAGCGCAGTGCTTCGGCTACTGCCGAAGCGCTGCGTAAAAAGAAGTGACATGTCACTTCTTCCATGCACTTTGCTGGCAGCTCCTGCTCTGTCTATGGGAGGAGCTGCAGGCAGAGCGCATGGAATCGGCTTCACTACGGACATTTCTGCAGCGATTTAAAGCGCACATGTGCTCTTCAGATCGCTGCAGAAATTTCTGCAGTGAACTGTACGCAACGTGTGCACATAGCTTACGAGTTCTATGCCTTTAAACAATACGGGACAGCCCATATGATGTTGTCATGTCTTTGGAAGCTTCTGATAGGTTTATTGGCAACATCTGAGTTAATTAGACACCTGTGGATGGATTTTACTGCACACCTGAAACACACTGCTTCTTTGTGTAGCATCATGGGAAAGTCAAAAGAAATCATCCAATCTCTCAGGTAGAAAATTGTTGACTTGCACAAGTCTGGTTCATCCTTGGGTGCAATTTCCAGATACCAGAAGGTGCCTTGTACATCTGTACAAACAGCCATACGCAAGTACAAACAAGATGGAAATGTCCAGACATCAAACCGCTCAGGAAAGAGACGATTTCTATGTACCAGAGATAAACATGCTTTGGTCAGACATGTGCATATCAACCCAAAAGCAAAAAGACCTTTTGAAGATGTTGGAGTAAGCCGGTAAGATTGTGTTATTATCCACAGTGAAACGAATACTGTATCAACATGGCCACTCTGCCAGAAAGAAGTCATTACTCAAAAAAAAGCCAGATTAATGTTTGCAAATTCACACAGGGTCAAACGCCTTAATTTTTGGAGACATGTCCTGTGGTCTGACGAAACTAAAATGGAACTGTTTGGCCATAATGACTATCTTTACATTTGGAGAACAAAGAAAGAAGCTTTGAAGCCGAATAACACCATCCCAACTGTGAAACACAGGGGTGGCAGCATCATGTTGTGGGATTGTTTTGCTGCAGAACTGGTGCACTTCACAAAATAGATGGCATCATGAGGATAGAAGATTGATTACGTGGCAATACTGAAGCAGCATCTCATGACATCAGCCAGGAACTTAAAGCTTGGACGGAAATGGGTCTTCCAAATGGACAATGACCAGAAGCATACTGCCAAACTGCTTACAAAGTGGCTTAAGGATAACAAAGTCAATGTTTTGGAGCGGCCATCACACAACCCTGATCTCCCTCCTATTGAAAATTTATGGGCAAAGTTGAAAAGGCAAGTGCGAGCAAGACGACCTACAAACATGGCTCAGTTACACCAGTTCTGTCAGGAGGAATGGGCCAAAACTACTACCAACTATTGTGAAAAGCTTGTGGAAGGAGATCCAAAACATTTGACCCAAGTCATACAGTTTAAGGGCAATTGTACCAAATGCTAATGAAATGTATGTAAATTTTTGATTTTGCAGAAAGTAATAAAAATTCCTTAAATCATTCTCTCTCTCATTATTCTGGCATTTGGCAAATATAAATAATTGTGGTTATTAATTGACCTAAAACGGGAAAAGCTTATTCTGATTTCATGTCACATAGTGAGAAAAACATGCATATGTGTCTTTTTAAATAATGTGTATGTAAACTTCTGGTTTCAACTGTATATACTCCTCAGCAATGAAACTGAAACACCAGGAAAGAAATGTCTTGAACTTATAGAATTTATAGGATCGATAGACATGGTAATGAAATGCAAATTATGAAACATGGGATCAAACTTTTCAAATCATCTTCAGTATTGTGTATGAACGCCATGTGCAGAAATACACACACTTTATTGCCATAAATCATTGGTCCAGTGGATCAACAATTGGTAGCCAAAGTAAGGATTAGATGTTTTGGCATGAATGGGAGCATTAATTGTGGTTAAATGTTTACACTTTCCATTTGTTCTTTCTCATCCCCAGTTGAATTTTATGGATATTTGCCTTTTTTCAACCATATCAACTATTAACTATGTCATGAGGTTATTAAACCTTTACAGGTCACCTGACAGAACCATATTGCATGTTAAAAGCATGGCCATAATGGCGCTGTTACACTGATAAAATTAATAGTGTTGGTGAAGAAATCTGCTTTGTGGTTGTTCTTTAATCAGTATTGAAATTATTGGCAGGGTCTTCAGATCCCGCTCCGGCCCCTCTGCCTGCCTGTATGACAAGTCACTGCTTTGTGAATGATTTGCTTTCTGTTTGAAAGTCCATCAGTAAGAATCAAGCCTTTAAAAAAAAAACATGAAAAGCGCTGCTTGAAAACTGCAGCAAAAACACATTGAATAAGAAGGAAAACACATAAAAAAAACCCGCAGTGAACGCGTAACAATTAGAGAAGATTGTTATTGCAATGAAGCAGTAGCTACAAGAGCAATGAAGACATCGCGCAGGGAAAGTGAGTGTACGTCGGAAAAAAGCCCTGACCTGCCGGGACAGAAGGACTGCCCATCAAATTGGGACAGTTGTTTTAATGTTCTGGATGGGCTATGTATTCCGAGCCAGGCTAATTATCAGAATAGCAGTATATCAGAACTACTTTGTCAGTGCATGTGCACACTACATCTTTTTAGGTGTATTCCAATTGAAATATGCCTGAAAAAGTACTTAGAAAATGGTAAAAGTAAATTACATAGTCACTGTAATCTCAAAACGAGCTGCTGTGCATACGTTCAGTTCAGTCTTTTGAGCTTTTTTCAACTGCTTCAGGATTTGAAAACTGTGAATCCGCTAAAAGAAGTGACCTGACCATTCTTCAGGTGGCTTTTGTTTGGAAACTGCTCACTAGTTTATTCAAGATTCAAGCATGTTTCGACTGAAATCTGATCCCAGGTCTCTTCTACATGTTCCCAATGTTAGTGCATACTGGTCGACTCACTTGGCTATGTATACAGTTTTTTCTTCAACTCTAACTACAAATGTCCAATTGGGTTGAAGTCTGGGGACTATGGAGGCCAATACAGCACCTCTACTTCATTGTCATTAAACCATTTTTTCACAAATCTCGACATTTGCTTCATTGTCCTGCTGGAACACTATGTTGTGTTTTTCATACCCATAGTACTCGAGTGTATAAAGTAACTCGACATGTGGGATACTCACTTATAGCTCAGCATTTACACCACTATCGATACTGGTCAAGTATCCAATGTTTTTGGCTGTGAAACAACCCAATATCATCAGGCTTCCTCTTCCGAATTTGACAGTTCCTTCAATTTCTGATCCGTTAGCCCCTTTTCCCTTATTTCTTCCAAACCCATTAGCACCCATGAGAGCCTAGTCTATTGACTTTCATCTCATTGCTCCCAATCACCCATTTCCAAACTTCTACAGTCCATTTTTCATAGTTATTTGGAAAATCGAGCCAACGCTTCTTCTGACAATATTACAGTCGAGACGTCTTCATCTTTTTTCAGGGCACGAATCCTGACTTATGTAACATGTTTTGCATGGATGTCTGCAATTTCACTATTAAAAAGCAAATTAGCCACCTCCACTGCCGTGTTTGTCTCTCCAGAACTGACAGACCTTGTGATGAGCCGACTTGTTGACTCCAATATTTTGCCTGGACGTCTACCTCTTGGGTTTCGAATAGATGGACGGACTCCATTTTAAATTATTCCAAGTGTCATGAAACTCACATGCACAAAATGCAGTTTGGCAATTGATGACATTTCTCGTTTTTCAGGAAATCTTCTTCATGGGTGCTCCTCGATTTAAACCAGTGACCTTTTGCTTGGGAATCCACCTAATAACACACTGAGCTATTAGGGAGTGTGAGATTTTGCCACCACCAGGAGCAAAACAGTAATAATGGAGTTACATGACAAGAATCTGCATAATTAATCATATGTTAAATAGCTGCAAGTAAAATATCTGTATGAGATACCAAGATGTTTGGCTATAGAATGATCGTAGTATCACATTTGAAGTTGTAGTGGATACTGAGATATGGAGCCTGAAGGTCAAAAGTTCAAAACATGTTACCAATTTGCTTGTCAGTATATATGCTTTAGAAAACGTATCACAAAGAGTTGACTGCGCTCCAGACTGACCCAAACCTGGAAAAGCAGTTGTGAGAAGCAACATAATCAGTATCATCTGATATCACCGCCGCACCAAAGAGACACAGCTCCACCCACCTTAGGGTGAGTTAATTGTATGATTAAATATAGTAGGGTAATTTTCAAGTTGATCATTTTATGAGGCCCGCGAATTATGGTAGAAATAATCCAAATGGCCCTTAGCAGAAAAAAGGTTTGCCACCCCTGATCAAAAAGGTGCCTTGTGCACGCACCCTTAATATGTTTTCTATAATGCAGCGCTAGCGATTCTGAAACTTATCTGACATGGCTTTTCAAAGCAAACAATACTCTGCAAATGTGAATTTTTATCTCTGAATCGAATTAGACATATTACTTTTGTATTTAGCTATATTTTGCATTTTAAGTTTAAAAACCCAACTTTTAGATAAAAGCTAGCTCCAGAGCCTATAATGCACGCGACACGTACACACACACACACACACACACACACACACACACACACAAACCCACATACACACACACCACATAAAAGGATACTGGCCAGTCCACTCATTATTCCACTTATATGAAATAGAAGTGAAGATTCTGGACAAAGTAGCTGAGTGATCAATACGATTCCATAAGGTAACATAAACGTCATTTTTTTGCCAAGTCTCCATGTGACAGGTTTGTGCTTAGCCACCAATAGTGACAACTGAGTGGCAAGGTATCCTGAAGCAGGCACAGCTTGCAGAGGCAGCAAGAAGGAGATCAGAAGGTAAAGAACGGCAGAGCACAATGTGCACAGGCAGGACAACTGCAGAAAGTAAAAGGTGCCAAGACTTTCCTCCATCCTCCAGAACAGAAGTGGGAAGAGAACCAATGATAATATAATCTGCCGATTGTCAGTGGCACAAAGTGTATGTGTGAATAGTCGATGCCCTAAAAAAGATAATACTTAATATAATTATATTTAAATAAGCAGTTAAGCATTCCTGTACCACCACCTGATTTATATCACACTTGCTTTGTACCTCTAATATGCAGAGGTGTATCTAGGCTTTCCAGCAGCCAGGGCAAGAATTCATTTTGGTGCCCCCCCACCAAGCAGTTTTGGTGGTCGTCATGTGACCAATCCTTCATATGTGATTTGCATACTGACAGTCACGAGATGACGAGCTTCTCTTAATAATTCTCTCAATGTTCAATGAGAAACGTAGAAAGAAAAGCCAGTTGTCAGATGCAAGTATGAAAATCACATATGAGTGGAGCAGCCATGTGGTGACTGCTGGATCTAGCAAGCAGAGCTGAATCCCGACACTGAGTATATTACACGCTGTTAGAACTGAGGATACTACACAGCTTAGTTTTATAATTAAAGGAGTTGTCCAGGTTTAAGATGAAAGTCTGCAGTGACTCTATTCATGACTTCAGGCTTCTGAAATCTTACAACGCATGCTCTGCACAATTTTAGGATTCTCCGGTACCAGTGGAGAGAGTGGACGATTATATGAGCACAAGTATGAGATTTGTATACTTCTGGCCACATTCTGGTTTGATGTGTCCGGCCTTAGTCAATTCATTTTCATTGAGCGAGGCCATACATGTTTGTTCAGCACGTGACCACATCAATGTAAATCGCATACTTACAGCTTCGTAACCTTCCACTCTCAGCGCCAACACCAGAGGATCCTGACAGCGTGCAGTGTGCGCACTGTGAAAATTCAGAAGTCTGCAGTCACATAGAGTGACACAGAGTGACTGCAGGCTCATCACAAACTTGGACAACCCCTTTAATGTTCCTAACAACATAAATAAAAACATAGTAACCCTTAACTTGTCAGACGGCACAAGACTTTATTAAAGAGATTGTCCAATACTTTAACATTGATGGCTTTTCCTTAGTATAGATCACCAATGTCCGATTGGTCAGGGTCCGGCACCTGGCACGCCAGCCAATCACCTGTTCTAGGTGCCGTGCCGGTGGTGGCAGGTGGCCGGAAGTGCTCAGTTCTGGATCTGCTCCGTCTTCTGATAGTGGCAGCAGCCTCCTATTAAAATCAATGAGGCGGATGTGAAGTACCCGGCCATGGACACAATCAGAACATGGAGCAGATTCAGAAATAAACCTTTCCGGCCACCTGCTCCAAGAACAGCTGATCAGTGGGGGTCCCATTGCTCTCATATCAGAAGCAATGCGCAAATGCCAACAAGGCCTAATGATGGGACATAGTCAGTATCACAAATACACATTTACATTCAGGTACCTTAATGATGACGTTGTCTCTGAATCGTTTCTATTTTTCATCGTCACATTCACAGCTCATCTCTGCAGATTTTCATCTTCTCCGTTCTTCTGCAGCACACTCCAACACGATGCCCCTAAAAATAGCAGAATAATTATAATACTTCTGTTTAAAAATATCTGCCCTACACTGTGCCCCAGAATAAATAATAGCCCCTCACTGTGTTCTCTGCACACAATATGATCCACACACTGTCCATCTTATGGTACGTGCTCTTCACACTGCCCTCTCCTTTCCATACTGAGCCCACTCTTCACACTGTGTACCCCTATACTGCCCAGTCTTTATACTGTGCTGTCTCATCACACACCCATCCTCACTATGGCCTCATACTGTACCCACAAGCTATTCCCTCTCCATACCACCCCACCCAGTCTCTATTCTGTGCCCCCTTACATTTTTCTCATCCCTTACTGTCTCCTCACTACCTCCTGTGTGTCCATACTGTATACTGTATTTTCCCCCTCACTTCCCTTACCATGTCGCTCTTTATTCTGTGTCCTCAAAATTTCTTTCCCGTTTGCTCCCCTTACTATGTCCATGTACATTGTCCATGTACATTCTCCCAAACGCTCCACATACTATGTCTGTATACATTCCCCCATCGCACCCTTTACTATGTCTGTATACATCACCTCTCACTCTCTCTCCCTATACATCACCCCTCACCCTCACTCTCTATACTATGACATTATGCATCACCCCTCACCCCCACTACTTATACTATGTCTGTATAGATCACCCCTCACTCCCTATACTATGTCTGTATAGATCACCCCTCACTCCCTATACTATGTCTGTATACATCACCCCTGACCCTCTCTTCCTATACTATGTCTGTATAAATCACCCCTCACCCTCTCTCCCTATACTATGTCTGTATACCTCACGCTATACTATGTCTGTATACATCACTCATCACCCTCTCTCCCTATACTATGTTTGTATACATCACCCCTCATCCTCTCTCTCCCAATAATGTGTCCAAAGCTAGTTCCCTTTCCTCACCCTCTCTCCCCAATCTGTGTATATAAATACTGCCCTCTCCCCACCCTCTGTCCCAACATAGTGTGTCCATAGATCTCTCACCCCAAAATGTTCTTTTTCGGTGGTGTCTTCAGCTTCACTGGAGCACTTATCACCAACGCTCTCTGCCGCCTCTGCACTGCGGCCCTGACTTCCGGGTCAGCAGTGTGATCAGCTGACCTGATCACACTACAGCCATTGCTCTGACCTGGAAGTCAGCACCGGCGCTCACTGCTTCAATTGTCCTCGCATCTGACAGATACAAGGACAATTGATCAGTGGGAGCCGCGCTGCACTTCCTTGACAGCCGGGACTCAAAATAGCCTACGGCCACTACAGGGATGACAACACACTGCCGCCGAGGAGACTTAGACCGCCGCATCAGGCGGCTCAACAGCGTGCCCCTGACAGCTGCGCCCGGGGCAGATGCCTCACCAGCACCCCCTAGATACGCCTCTGTATTATGCATAGTGTACTTCCTTTTTGCTTCTATTCAGCCTTCATTTTGATCCCCACATTTTAACCTGCAATTTATTTCTTTATGCCCTTCTATAAATCCCATGAGGACATTGTCACATGGCATTAGAGCTAGAAACATGTCTGCCTGCTGTGGTAACAGTTAATAAAATATCAGTATACAGATAGGAGATTGAAATATTATTGTCTTCATTATAACTGTGACAGAAATCGTAATCAACTTCAGTATATGTGATAGCAGTTACTTTCACTCCTGTGTTCATGCAGTTTCAACATACACAACCTACTGGTGAATGAGATTATTATTATTTATTATTATTTATAATTATAGCGCCATTTATTCCATGGCGCTTTACAGTGAAAAAGGGTATACATACAACAATCATTAACAGTACATAACAGACTGGTATAGGAGGAGAGAGGACCCTGCCCGCGAGGGCTCACAGTCTATAGGGAATGGGTGATGGTACAATAGGTAAGGACAGAGCTGGTTGCGCAGTGGTGTACTGAAATGAGATGATGACATTTGAGAAAAAAATAAAAACAAAAGTTCATGATGTTCTGAACAACCTCCCTGCCAAGTTCCTTTAACAAGTATGTGCAAGTGTAACTAAAAAAATGATGCTTTGATGCTGGCCATTGATGACGTGATCATAGAAAAGCCTTTTAAGGAATACAGAGCTGCTACCAAGTTAGGCCAGCTTGTACAAGCTGTAAATGATCCCCGTCTCTCTGCAAGGAAATAATTGGTAAATAATCTACACATAGTGTACAAGCCATGCCCCTGGATGACATTTACAAACAATAAAAGATTGTCCACAAACCACCATTACTCTTAATAAATTTTCCAAAATGTACATTATTGACGTTTTTTACAATCCCTCTAAATCCCGTCATTCGTGTTTGAAGATACAAAAATGAGGTATACTTCTTTCTTGTGTGAAGCTCTACTTCAAAGAGGGCAATGGTTTTTAAAGTCTATGGACACATTTTTATTGTTCATTTACTTTCTAAACCAAAAAGTAAGCAATTTTATCTATCGCCTTTATAAATGATTTCCAATAATTTTGCACATGTAAAGTCTATGATACTTCTATATATAGAAAGCTGTCCTGCTGCTTCTCTGAGAGCACACTTTTCCGTATTGTGTTGTCTTGCTCTGCCCCACACTTGTCTTAGTGTTGGTCTTTGTTCACAAAGTTATTCCAGTTTTCAAAAATTAGATTTTCAAGAAACGATAACTCTTTTTTGGATCCTTTGGAGGAGTTTTCCTTTTTCTGAAATGTTTTTGAACAGATTTTGAAGCATTTTGGAAGAGTTTTTTTGTTTTCTTTTTTGCATCGTTTTGATTTGGCAATGACAAGTTTGGAGCAAATTGAACTCATATAGTAATGGACACTTTTTTTTTTTTTTCCAGGTGGCTGGTTTTCAAAATCTCATAAGGGGGGGGGATTGGAGGGATAGTGTTTATAAGTAATGTTTGTAACAAGTTATGAAGGAATGCTGAAGGGGGGTAGCGGAGACTGAATAATGGAAATATACACTGACGAAGAAGGGGAAGGAGCAAATTTGATGACAGTGACAAATATTTGATTGATAAATTGTAGAGACAATGTTATTTGCTATTTTGATTTGTTGACCCTTATTTTCTTCATTCTGTACCCTATTTTATCATTACAAGAAAAGAAATAAAAATTTGGTTTAAAAAAAAAATCTCATTAAAAAAAAAAGCGCAAAACACAACTCATTTGAACAACAAAGTGGATTTCCCATGGAAATAAATAGGAAGATTTTTGCAAATTACTTGTGTACGTACTAGGGACCTCTACAGGTCGCTGGTTAAGTACACGCAGGCATGGCTGACAGGACTCAAGGCTCCTCTTGCCTGGACAGTCCATCTGCATTTTGGGTGTTGGCTCCAGGTTCTTTACTGTATGATGAAGATGTAGGGTTGAATGTTCGGGTCCAGTTTGTATCCTCCTTCACTTAAACACTGCTTCCTGCACCCACAAATCGGCATTGTATATCTCCCACATCATTGCAGGAAGGCCGCTCATCACACCGATTATGCATTGTTTTGCCCCAAAGCCATAATCCAGGGTCACACTCGCTCTTGGAATGTATCTTTGAGTACCTCCAGCCAATTCAATGGCAATTCCTGGTCCCTTTTGCATTGCTTCTGGTTGAATTACTCGGGGATCTGCTATGGTGAGAAAAGCCCCAGTGTCACGAAAGCCAACAACTTTTTGGCCATCCAGCACGACCTCCTGTAGATGTTTATGCTGAAGATCATAAGAACGCGTGGCTGTGGCTCGCACTCCATAGACTCCTGGTAGGGAAGTCAAGATATCAGGGTCACTTGGCAAATCATCAGGGCCTGAATCCAGCTCTTCTCCTGCTGAAGATGTCTGTAGATAATGGACAGGCAAAGGTGGTCTGCAGCTGTTCTGCCTCTGAACACCTGGACAGTGAGCTTGCAGATGACCAGGCTGCCCACATTGATAACATCTGCGCTGCGTCTCACTGCGTCCAGTTTGCCTTCTGGAGAAGTAGGTAGGAGACCTTGGTGACTGATAGGGAGGTGCAGGTGCTGGAGGTTGTTGTCAATTTGGAGGATGACTCCACTGGATAGATGGGCATGTGGCCCGCAGATGTCCGGGATGCCCACAGCTATAACATCTCCGCTCTTCTACTTTCTCTCCTCGTCGTATTCCAAAAAATGTGGTAGAAACAACTGGAGGCACGTACACACGGGTATCCACATGAGGTGGTGATCTAGGTCGAGGAACATTGGACACTGAAGGACAAGGAACCTCTGGTGTTGGGGAGCTGGTCATTTTTGCTCCCTCTGCTAGCAGCTTCTTCCATTGAGGCTTGATAGTGAGCACCTCATCAGCTAGAGCAGCAGCTTGTTCCATTGTCTCTGGTCTCCTCTCACGCACCCATTCCCGAATCTCAGTAGGGCACTTGGCATAAAACTGTTCTTTTAGGATGACCTGGATGAACGTCTCCAAAGTTAAGGCTCCCTCTCCCTCCAGCCAGCGATGGCATACTTGTTTCAGTCTGTGGGCAAACATCTTGAAAGACACTTCTCCATCACAGGCTAATGTACGGAACTTAGTCCTATAAGCAGGGCTGTGGAGTCGGAGTCGGAGTCGTGGAGTCGGAGTCGGAGTCGGAGCTCATTTTGGTGGAGTCGGAGTCGGAGTCGGAGTCGGTATAAAATGCACCGACTCCGACTCCTAAAATATATAATAAATTGGGGACAGGAGTGCAATGCAGAATGTGCTGAATATTTTACTAAATAACAACATTTAGTATAATGCTTATATTTAAGTGAAAAATTTATTGTAGTACAATGTGAACATCAGACATTTAATTGTTTTTATGATACAATAATCAAGATATTTGGATAGAACATAAAATATTTATTGGAATACAACTTTAGAACACAAAAAAACTAATAAATTGTAAATATGTAATATATATAATATATATATATATACAGTGTATATACACACACACAAGATATATATGTAATCTACTGTATATTACATAGTGTATTACATATTTACAATTTATTACAGTTTTTTGTGTTCTAAAGTTGTATTCCAATAAATATATTTTATGTTCTATCCAAATATCTTGATTATTGTATCATAAAAATTATTAAATGTCTGATGTTCACATACACATATTCATGTACTACAATAAATTTTTCACCTAACTATAAGCAATATATGTAGGAGTCGGAGTCGGAGCCGGAGTCGGAGTCGGAGCCGGAGTCGGAGTCGGTGCAAGAGAATTTGAGGAGTCGGAGTCGGAGTCGGAGTCGAAGGTTTGGCTTACCGACTCCACAGCCCTGCCTATAAGTATCTGGGGTCACGGCATAATGTTCCAGAATGGTCTGTTTTATCTCCCCATACTCACAATTCCACTGAGGGTCCATAGCTCTATAGGCGTCGGCAGCTCCACCCTCCAAGAGGCCCACCAGGTGTCTGACTCGCTTTCTTTCTGGGACTTCCATTAATCGGCACTGATGCTCAAAGTCCTGAAAGAAGCCCTCAATCTCACCTGCAGCTTCATTAAATGGCTTAAAGTCCTTGCGGGACACTCTGGAGAATTCCCTCATAGTTGGTGCTGTGGTTACAGTTTGTCTGGAGCCTCTAGCTGCTTCCACAGCAAATCTCCTCTCCAGCAATGCCCTCTCCTTAGCTCCGCGAATAGCCTCCCTCTTATCTTCTATGGGTCTTCAGCGTGATTTTTCCCAGGGGTCTGTCTATATTTGGAGGAAGAGTCCCTCTGGTTCACCTCGAGCTGTCCGCGCCTCCTCATTTTCATCTATGTCCTCCATGAGTGACCATTCTGAAGTATCCTCTTTGCCATCTACAACTCGATCTGGCATGACTTTTGGGAAGCCTAGAGACAAGACGTTTTTGAGTAATCAGAATATATATAAGTCTACAGGATATAAGCATACCAACAAGGTGATTAATCTAAGTACACATATCCTGTCTCCTTCTGATCTATCACTTTTAGAAAAAGGCTTCTCTTTTTCACCTACTGCCAGGTTTGACAAATTTTTGGCTATTAAGGATCTCCATCTTTTTGCTCGGTCTTTAATTTTTAAAAAACTTTTTTTTATCCTAATTTGAATGATCTCTTCCCCACAGAGGAGGAACAGATAGCTCTACGTGACCTGGAGGAGCTCGCCATAGATCACAATACGGCTGAAGGAGGTAAGATTCCTCCTTCTATACGTTCTCGTTCTAAGAAGTTCCCCCCTTTGTCTACTTGCACCAATGTTGACCTCTTTGTACAACTGGTTTCCAAAGAGTTTGAGAATATTCCATCTTCTATTACTTCGGATAATCTTACTTGGCAGGAACGGGTGAGGCTACGGGAACTGCAGGCTCTGCCTGATGTTGTGATGAAGCCGGCGGATAAAGGAGGGAACGTTGTTGTCTGGCCGCGAGAACTTTATGAAAAAGAAGTGTATAGACAATTGCGGGATAAAGTCTGTTACAAGAAATTAACCTTTAATCCCCTATCTGCGTACACCATTCAATTACAAAAGATTCTCAAAGCGGCATTAGACAACAACGTTGTCACCAAAGAGCTGGCTTCTGCGCTTCAGATGGCTGAGCCTGTGGTTCCCACGCTATACCTCCTGCCTAAGATACATAAAGATGTCAACTTTCCACCTGGGAGACCAATTGTGTCTGGTAGAGGGAATTTCTTAGAACATGTGAATCGATGGATTGACTCCAAATTACAACCCTTGGTTGAGGGATTGCCTTCCTTCACTAAGGACACTAGTGAGTTTTTAAGGAAGGTTGATGGACTGTGTGTGGGTAATGATGCTTTGCTGGTGACCGGAGACGTCGAGTCTCTGTACACCAGCATCAGACATAGCGATGGTCTCCGGGCTACCAGATTTTTTCTTGATATGTCCAACTTACCCGGAGACATAGTTGATTTAATTATGGAGTTACTGGAATTTACTTTAACACACAACTTTTTTGTTTTTAAGGGGTCCTTTTACCTGCAGCTCCAGGGCACGGCTATGGGGGCGGCTTTTGCCCCCTCGTATGCCAATTTGTTCCTGGGGCTGTGGGAGAGGGACCTCTTCCTGTCAGATCATTTGTCGTCGATGGACCGTGTCCCCTTTTGGACACGGTACATCGACGACATATTTTTGATCTGGCAGGGTGTGGAATCTGATCTCCATAATTTCTTCAAATCTCTGAATTCTAATGATGTGAACATCCGCATCACATATACTCACCACTCACAGTCCATTGACTTCCTTGATGTCACGGTTAGGAGAGACTCTTCCAACATTTTACAGACCGATATCTATCGTAAGGAGACTGCTGGGAACATGCTACTACATGCCTCTTCTTCTCACCCGGGTTTTATGATTAAGTCCATCCCCGTGGGCCAGTTTCTGCGCCTCCGCAGGATCTGTTCCACGGATTTGGACTTTGAGACCAGAGCAGTCGAATTAAAACAGAGGTTCTATGCCCGTGGGTAAAGTAGGAGATGTGTCAAAAAAGCTTACAACAGGGCTAGACACCATACTAGACACTCTTTACTACACGCCCCTAAAAAATCCAGTTCAGGGGAGACGATGAGATTTGTTACGGATTATCATGGCCAATTTGCTGCCATGCGATCCTGCTTACAGAAATTCTGGCCGGTGTTACAGGCAGATTCAGTATTGGCCAAGATTATTCCAGACAGACCTATGATGAGTATACGTAGATCCAAAAATCTACGTGACTATTTGGTTACGAGCCATTACGAGTGCATAACTCAACCTTCTCCTTTTGGTCCTGTGCTCCCCCGTACTGGTTGTGTTGCTTGCGGACATTGCGTCGCCTGGCAAAATATTGATAGGGCAGACTCATTTATTGACTCTATGGGAATTCGTAATTTTAAAATAAAAAAATTTATTACATGCACTACTACTGCAGTAATCTATTACGCTTTGTGTCCGTGCCCAAAAATGTATGTGGGACTCACGACTAGGCCTCTCAAGACTAGAGTTAGAGAACACGTCAATGGGATAAAGGCAGCAGCAGAATGCCAAGATATCTCCCTACTAAAAAACATTCCTCGCCATTTTTTCCTACACCACCATTCAGATCCCAAATTATTTCGAGTTAGAGGCATTGATTGCCTTGAGTCGAATATACGTGGTGGAAAAATTAGTCAAAGGTTGGCGAGGATGGAGACAAGGTGGATCTGGACTCTAAAAACCCTGTGCCCCATGGGCCTCAATGAATATATATCATATTCCTCTTTTTTGTGATTTTGTGGTTCCTGGAGGTTTCCTCCTTTTAAAGTGCCGTTCATGTTTTAAGTTTGTGTTTTTATCCTTTTTATTAGACACGTCCCATCTGTGATTCTTTACATCTATGACAGTTTGGACCTCTAGCAGGATATGCCATCGGCATCTTCGAGTGAACATTAAATATATTCTGTGTCTGAATGCTGTGATTTTCTTATTATCCCAGTACCATCGTGTGGTGCCTGCCTATATATTTGCAATTTTGATATGTAACTTTTAATATCACTCCATTACTTGTTGTTGTCAGAAATTGAATTTATGACTTCCACGTGCGTATGTGGGTGTGTGTATGCACATGGTTAGTGCGTATGCATATTCATACATGTACGTATATCTGGGTTGGCGTGTGTCTGTGCACATTGGAAATAATTTTATTCCATACTGAGTGTTTATTTAGCACTCTGAATACTTGTGTTCATTTTTGAATATATGATAGATTATACTAATATACTTAGAATTGGTTTCCAATGTGACCATTCACTAACATACCGGCCACAGATACGGATGTCCCTTGACATGTCTTTTGGATATATATTGTACATATCCAATGCTATCATCCCTTGTAGGGCTACATTGTATATAGGCAGTTATGGCCATCTCATTTGTTTATTCTCTTTTTATATATATAATAATTATGCGGATGTGCTAAGTTCTGCATGTCTATAGTGTAGTATATCTTTATTCTATACCTGTGCACAGATGTATTTAAGATGGTCATCCTGCTTGCTTTTGTATAAATCTTTTATATCGCTGCATTAGCATTACCTTATTCTAGCCTTTGCATATGACGGTCTATCTGGGCGTGCACGCATGTGTGCCTCTCGCTCTGGGGCGTTTTCGCATTACTGTGTCACCATGCCTCGCGCGGTGTCCGCTCACGTGACTGACGCGTGATTCATCACGTGGTGGTCACGTGACCGTGACATCGGGCGACGCATGACGCGGTGGGTGAACGGCGTCCTAGAGTGTTATGGCAACACATGCGTCACATTACCGCCCACAATCCGATTGGACGGTGTCTCCTTTTTAATGCGCACTTCCCTCACTCACACCACTCCCCCTGACGAAGGCATTTCCCGCCGAAACGGCCGTCGGGTGAACGCCGGTCCAGGCCTCCCGGTTTCTTAATACAGGTATATTTATTTCTTGGGACATTGCTCCCTGTGAGTTCTCTTTATGGCCGACATGGTCCTCATATTCAATATACAATAGAGTCCACGGGGTGACTTTTGTTACACATGTTGTACCATCTGCTCTTGTATATATTTATATGCCTGTGTTTTCCGACAACTTTGCCCATTTCTACCATGTATATAACTACTTCAATCTACTATGTATACTACTATGTATATGGTTCCTAAGTGATTGACTTTTTATCCACCGGGAGTTCTGTAATCGGTGTCTCTTGGATTGTGCCGCTCACCATTTACCTTAATAAAGCTTCTTTTTCACTTTGCAATTGGGCTTTGGTCGTTCCTTCCTCTCTTTTTTTTTTTTTGGTTCTCACTTACCACGACTTGCCCTAGTCCTTTCCAAACCTATACCTATTGATTCTCCTTGTTACAGTATGTACTTAATATCGCTAACATGGATTGGTTGAGAGTTGTTCTTAATATCTTCTATGGTGGCCTCATCTCCAAGCAGTGCCATCTCCTCCTCATACCACACAATACATTAACTTTTTTGGGTATTTACCTCCAGCTCCCGTCTTTCCTCCCTTTGCTGTGGAAATTGTTCCTCGGTGCCATCTTGCAGGCAAGCGTTTTCCAATGCCTCAATTAGTTGCTCCTTAGAGAGTCCTTTGTAGCCGACTCCTAATTCACGGGCCATTGTTTGTAGGCTCACCACAGTCCAGTTCCTGAGGTTCTGATTCCAGATGTTAATGGGCCGTTGTCCTCCATTCTTTCTGCTCTGATCCCGCCGCTGCCACCAGTTTGTGACGGGGTATGCGACAGAGCAGTAAGGGACACCAGACCAATGAACAATCCAAGAAGATTTAATGAGACAGGGAGCATAAAACGTCCAATAATAAAATGGTTCTTTAGAGTCCACACAAAGGAAAAAGATCCAGGGGCACCGCCTGGTATTCCGATGCCAGGGAAAATAGGGCAATGGTCCTTATAAGAGTTCCTTGAGTCCAACAGGGGGAACCATAAAACAGAATCGCACGTGGCCACTGATCTCCAGTCTGCAACAGTCCATACACATTCTCTATGATCCAGCCTCAGCCATAGGTCCTCATCCTTCTCCAGCCGATATCCAACTAACCTAACATGGGTCTCATTGTTCTTTTCTCCTGGGATCAGCCCCTTAGGTGGGCACACCTCCTTCTAGACATCTGATTCATGAATGGACTTTAGGGTACCTTCACACTTAGCGATGCAGCAGCGATCCGACCAGCGATCTGACCTGGTCAGGATCGCTGCTGCATCGCTACATGGTCGCTGGTGAGCTGTCAAACAGGCAGATCTCACCAGCGACCACTGAACAGCCCCCAGCCAGCAGCGACGTGCAAGCGACGCTGCGCTTGTACGGAGCCGCCGACTGGAAGCTGCGGAGACTGGTAACTAAGGTAAACATCGGGTATGGTTACCCGATGTTTACATTAGTTACCAGCGCTGTGTGCAGGGAGCAGGGAGCCGCGCACACTGAGCGCTGGCTCCTTGCTCTCCTAGCTGCTATACACATCGGGTTAATTAACCCGATGTGTACAGCAGCTACATGTGCAGAGAGCCGGAGCCGGCAGCACAGGCAGCGTGAGAGCTGCGGAGGCTGGTAACTAAGGTAAATATCGGGTAACCACCTTGGTTACCCGATGTTTATCTTGGTTACAAGCTTACCTCAGCTGTCAGACGCCGGCTCCTGCTCCCTGCTCGCTTCATTTCGTCGCTCTCTCGCTGTCACACACAGCGATGTGTGTGTCACAGCGGGAGAGCGGCTTTGAAGAAAACGAACCAGGGCTGTGTGTAACGAGCAGCGATCTCGCAGCAGGGGCCAGATCGCTGCTCAGTGTCACACACAGCGAGATCGCTAATGAGGTCACTGCTGCGTCACAAAAAGCGTGACTCAGCAGCGATCTCGGCAGCGAGCTCGCTGTGTGTGAAGCACCCCTTAGACTCCTGGCTCTGTTCTGTTTACCAAGTTGTAGATTGGAGAAGTCCCATGCTGAGAAGAACAATATATATATGCAACCCCCACCAAATCAATGACATAATATTACAGCAAATACAGTGAGAAGGTAAAATACATCACATGGCATCTTATACAAAAATATGGGATGGAGAAAACTACATACATCATGACAGAGGTGACTGCCGAATTTGCGGTGAGTGTTGTGCTCAGACACACCAGCAAAGGAAAATTGCAGCCCCCAGTGGCTGCAGGAAAAACATAATAATAAAAACCTGCTAAAACACATTTCATTTTGTATTAAAAATAATTGATTACATAATGAATAATACAAACATAAAAATCATGGCGCCTTCCCTTTAACATATTGTTATTACAATGTTGTTGCATAACTTATGTAATGATTTTTCTCACCATCCCAAACTTCTTGTAATGTTTCCAGATGTAGCTGCAAGTCACTGAATGACAGAAAGATATTCCCCAGTATTAGCGAAAGCATCAGGAACAGGCATCCTAGTGGGGGGCCTTTTCTAATCATTAATCTCAGCATCTCTGTAGGGAGTGTGAATGCCCTGCAAAACAGAACAGATATTGTAGGAGATTACCAGGGCAAAGGCTTCTCTTTTAAAGGGAACCTGTCATCAGGAATTTGGCTTTCAACCTAAACGTTTCCCCCTCTGCAGCTCGTGGGCTGCATTCTAGGAAGGTTTTTGTACTTTTTGTGCCCCTTTTTAAACCAAAATAAACACTTTATAAACTTGTACCTTTCTGTTTGAAAATCTTGTTAATTTTCCATGGGGGCGGGCCGTGTGGCGTCCGTTGCTGTAGCTTACGCCGTCCCCCATGCTCCAAATCATGCCTCATAACACCGCCCACTGCGCCGAGGTCCCGTGCACGCCGGGACACCTAGTGACGTGATCGCATGCACGAGAGTATGGGCGGCGCTGTGATTGCATCGCAAGTGCGCGCCCATACTCTCGTGTGCGCGCTCTCCCCTCTGTACGTCGCTCAGATCCTCTGCTTCTCCTGTGCTCCGCTCCTCCCATCTATTTCCTGCTGCAGGGTACGATGGGAAGGAGGTGACGTCGGGCCGGCGCAGTACGCTGGAGGCAGTGGGGAAAGGGCGGGCACGAGAGTATGGGCGCGCACTTGCGATGCAATCACAGCGCCGCCCATACTCTCGTGCATGCGATCACGTCACTAGGTGTCCCGGCGTGCACGGGACCTCGGCGCAGTGGGCGGTGTTATGAGGCATGATTTGGAGCATGGGGGACGGCGTAAGATACAGCAACGGACGCCACACGGCCCGCCCCCATGGAAAATTAACAAGATTTTCAAACAGAAAGGTACAAGTTTATAAAGTGTTTATTTTGGTTTAAAAAGGGGCACAAAAAGTACAAAAACCTTCCTAGAATGCAGCCCACGAGCTGCAGAGGGGGAAACGTTTAGGTTGAAAGCCAAATTCCTGATGACAGGTTCCCTTTAATTTCTGCATCATTGAATTCTGAGCGCTATCGCTTTTTTGCATATAGAAGGTAATGAGGGTGAAGGGTCTCCCTCTCTCACCCCATTGGCTTCCCTGTTACACGATTTCGGGCTTCTATGGTTGTCAATGCACCTGGAGATCAAAGAATGACCTCTGTGTCTGTCAGGTACGGTGGCCTATTAGGCTCTGCCTTAAAGGGAATTTGTCACCAGGTCTTTGCTCCCCCATCTGAGAGCAGCATAATGTAGAGATAGAGATCCTGATTCCAGCGATGTGTCACTTACTGAGCTGTTTGCTGTCATTTTGATAAAATCAATGTTTTCTCTGCTGCAGATTTAGCAGTTATACAGGGCTGATGAATATGCTGGACTACCTGGCAGCACACCAAGTAGTCCTCTAATGATAATCTACTGCTGATTAAACAGTGATTTTATCATAATTACACTAAGCAGCCCAGTAAGTGACATATCGCTGGAATCAGGATCTCTGCCCCTACGTTATGTTGCTCTCAGATTAGGTGGCAAAAACCTGGTGACAGATTCCCTTAAAGGGGTATTCCCATCTCCAGCACAATTATGGCGATACCACAATTGTATAATTTTATTTCTGTTTTACTACTATTATATATTTCATGCACTGAAAACAACAATAACTTCTTTTTGTGTTACCATATTCTGCCATTTATTTTCAATTCCCATCAGTGCAACCGTAAACTGTAGTAGGACTTTATCTTTCCATGACACCATATAGTTTTCCGAGGTACAATTTTCTGGTACATTTTGATTACTTTCTAGAACCCGTTTCTGTAGGTTGAATGCACAAAAAAAATTATGGATGTTTTCGATTTCATTGAAGCGTTGTTCACTATTCACTTTAATACACACATTAACTTTATTCTGCAGGTCTATACATTAATGACAATACCCAGCTTCTATAGATTTTCTTTTAATTGTAATACTTTCCCACAAAAGAGATAAAGCTTCACTTTTTATTTCCGTTTTGTTTTGGGTTTTTTACCAGCAACTCTGGTTTTGTTTTGTTTGTTTGCAGCATGCATCATCTATATATATAAAAGCTGATGTGATTACTCGTGGTTTCTCGCTAATCCCTCCCCTCCACGTCACATCATCACAGCCGATCCTCCCACATACAGTTAGGTCCAGAAATATTTGGACAGTGACACAAGTTTTGTTATTTTAGCCGTTTACAAAAACATGTTCAGAAATACAATTATATATATAATATGGGCTGAAAGTGCACACTCCCAGCTGCAATATGAGAGTTTTCACATCCAAATCGGAGAAAGGGTTTAGGAATCATAGCTCTGTAATGCATAGCCTCCTCTTTTTCAAGGGACCAAAAGTAATTGGACAAGGGACTCTAAGGGCTGCAATTAACTCTGAAGGCGTCTCCCTCGTTAACCTGTAATCAATGAAGTAGTTAAAAGGTCTGGGGTTGATTACAGGTGTGTGGTTTTGCATTTGGAAGCTGTTGCTGTGACCAGACAACATGAGGTCTAAGGAACTCTCAATTGAGGTGAAGCAGAACATCCTGAGGCTGAAAAAAAAGAAATAATCCATCAGAGAGATAGCAGACATGCTTGGAGTAGCAAAATCAACAGTCGGGTACATTCTGAGAAAAAAGGAATTGACTGGTGAGCTTGGGAACTCAAAAAGGCCTGGGCGTCCACGGATGACAACAGTGGTGGATGATCGCCGCATACTTTCTTTGGTGAAGAAGAACCCGTTCACAACATCAACTGAAGTCCAGAACACTCTCAGTGAGGTAGGTGTATCTGTCTCTAAGTCAACAGTAAAGAGAAGACTCCATGAAAGTAAATACAAAGGGTTCACATCTAGATGCAAACCATTCATCAATTCCAAAAATAGACAGGCCAGAGTTAAATTTGCTGAAAAACACCTCATGAAGCCAGCTCAGTTCTGGAAAAGTATTCTATGGACAGATGAGACCAAGATCAACCTGTACCAGAATGATGGGAAGAAAAAAGTTTGGAGAAGAAAGGGAACGGCATCCCTTTGTCACGTGATAGTATTTTGAACACGCCCCTATCACGTGACAAAGGGACGTCATCCCTGGAAGCAGCCCATACAGTCTAGCATCTACACTGAGCACAGTGTGACGCTGGAGAGGTTTGCGTGCTCACGAGATTATGGGCGGGTACTTGCTGATAACAGTCACAGTCCCGCCCATAATCACTTGCCTGCGCACACGTCACCAGCAGTCACAGTGCTCAGTCCCGTGAGACTGGCACTGGGCATGCGCGGGGATGGCTGGAGCAGTGGGCGGCGTCCAAAAGTGTGGAAATCAGCGATGGGGGCGGCATACAGGACCAAGGGGCAGAATAACGGCCATCAGGCAGCCCGCCCCGTGTCAGATTTATAGAATCCGAAGCCAAAAAGGTACCTCTTTATAAACTCTTTTTTTTGGTCAGAAAGGGGGCACAATACTAACAGGGACCTTTCTAGAATGCAGCCCAGGAGCTGCAGAGGGGGAATCTGTGAGGTTTTAGGGGAAATTTCTGCTGACAGGTTCCCTTTAAGGCAGTGATTGCCTCCAAAGGATTCGCAACAAAATATTGAAAATAAAAATGTTTTGTTTGGGTTTGGTTTATTTGTCCAATTACTTTTGACCTCCTAAAATGTGGAGTGTTTGTAAAGAAATGTGTACAATTCCTACAATTTCTATCAGATATTTTTATTCAAACCTTCAAATTAAACGTTACAATCTGCACTTGAATTCTGTTGTAGAGATTTCATTTCAAATCCAATGTGGTGGCATGCAGAGCCCAACTCGCGAAAATTGTGTCACTGTCCAAATATTTCTGGACCTAACTGTATAAACTTCACCTCATCCAGCACCATCACAACCAGGGCTGCCACTAGGAATGTCAGGGCCCCATACTGGCAAAATTATGGGGCCCCCTTGAGACTCCACCCCAGCTCCGCCTCCACCCCGCAAACCTTCCACAGTCCGCCACCACTCTTGGAAAAACATATTTTCATAATACACACTCTACACCTCCCTGCTCCATAATACACTCTCTACACCGCCCCTCTCCATAATGCACCTTCTACACCGCCCCTCTACATAACACCATAACACACCACCTACACAGCCTCTTTCCATAATATACGTTCTACACCTCCCTGCTCCATAATACACGCTCTACACCTCCCTGCTCCATAATACACGCTCTACATCGCCTCTTTCCGTAATACACGCTCTACACTGCCCCCCTCCGTCACACTCTGCCCTCCTCCATCACACTCTGCCCCCCTCCGTCAGCACCTCTCTTGTCACACTCTGCCTCTCACACTCAGCACGTCTCGTCACACCGAGCCCCTCACACTGAGCACCTCTTGTCACACTGAGCCCATCACACTCTGCCCCTCTCTTGTCACAGTCTGCCCCTCTCTTGTCACACTCTGCCCTTCTCTTGTCACACTGAGCCCATCACACTCTGCCCCTCTCTTGTCACACACTGCCACTCTTTTGTCACACTGAGCCCATCACACTCTGCCCCTCTTTTGTCACAGTCTGCCCCTCTCTTGTCACACACTGCCCCTCTCTTATCAAACTGACCCATCACACTCTGCCCCTCTCTTGTCACACTGAGCCCATCACACTCTGCCCCTCTCTTGTCACACTCTGCCTCTCTCTTGTCACACTCTGCCCCTCACTTGTCACACTCTGCCCCTCTCTTGTCACACTCTGCCCCTCTCTTGTCACACTCTGCCCCTCTCTTGTCACACTGAGCCCATCACACTCTGCCCCTCTTTTGTCACAGTCTGCCCCTCTCTTGTCACAGTCTGCCTCTCTCTTGTCACAGTCTGCCCCTCTCTTGTCACACTCTGCCCCTCACACTGAGCCCATCACACTCTGCCCCTCTCTTGTCACAGTCTGCCCCTTTCTTGTCACAGTCTGCCTCTCTCTTGTCACACTGAGCCCATCACACTCTGCCCCTCTCTTGTCACACTCTGCCCCTCACACTGAGCCCATCACACTCTGCCCCTCTCTTGTCACACTCTGCCCCTCTCTTGTCACACTCTGCCCCTCTCTTGTCACACTGAGCCCATCACACTCTGCCCCTCTTTTGTCACAGTCTGCCCCTCTCTTGTCACAGTCTGCCTCTCTCTTGTCAGTCTGCCCCTCTCTTGTCACACTCTGCCCCTCACACTGAGCCCATCACACTCTGCCCCTCTCTTGTCACAGTCTGCCCCTCTCTTGTCACACTCTGCCCTTCTCTTGTCACACTGAGCCCATCACACTCTGCCCCTCTCTTGTCACACACTGCCACTCTTTTGTCACACTGAGCCCATCACACTCTGCCCCTCTTTTGTCACAGTCTGCCCCTCTCTTGTCACACACTGCCCCTCTCTTATCAAACTGACCCATCACACTCTGCCCCTCTCTTGTCACACTGAGCCCATCACACTCTGCCCCTCTCTTGTCACACTCTGCCTCTCTCTTGTCACACTCTGCCCCTCACTTGTCACACTCTGCCCCTCTCTTGTCACACTCTGCCCCTCTCTTGTCACACTCTGCCCCTCTCTTGTCACACTGAGCCCATCACACTCTGCCCCTCTTTTGTCACAGTCTGCCCCTCTCTTGTCACAGTCTGCCTCTCTCTTGTCACAGTCTGCCCCTCTCTTGTCACACTCTGCCCCTCACACTGAGCCCATCACACTCTGCCCCTCTCTTGTCACAGTCTGCCCCTCTCTTGTCACAGTCTGCCCCTTTCTTGTCACAGTCTGCCTCTATCTTGTCACACTGAGCCCATCACACTCTGCCCCTCTCTTGTCACACTCTGCCCCTCACACTGAGCCCATCACACTCTGCCCCTCTCTTGTCACACTCTGCCCCTCTCTTGTCACACTCTGCCCCTCTCTTGTCACACTGAGCCCATCACACTCTGCCCCTCTTTTGTCACAGTCTGCCCCTCTCTTGTCACAGTCTGCCTCTCTCTTGTCAGTCTGCCCCTCTCTTGTCACACTCTGCCCCTCACACTGAGCCCATCACACTCTGCCCCTCTCTTGTCACAGTCTGCCCCTTTCTTGTCACAGTCTGCCTCTCTCTTGTCACACTGAGCCCATCACACTCTGCCCCTCTCTTGTCACACTCTGCCCCTCACACTGAGCCCATCACACTCTGCCCCTCTCTTGTCACACTCTGCCCCTCTCTTGTCACACTCTGCCCCTCTCTTGTCACACTGAGCCCATCACACTCTGCCCCTCTTTTGTCACAGTCTGCCCCTCTCTTGTCACAGTCTGCCTCTCTCTTGTCACAGTCTGCCCCTCTCTTGTCACACTCTGCCCCTCACACTGAGCCCATCACACTCTGCCCCTCTCTTGTCACAGTCTGCCCCTCTCTTGTCACAGTCTGCCCCTTTCTTGTCACAGTCTGCCTCTCTCTTGTCACACTGAGCCCATCACACTCTGCCCCTCTCTTGTCACACTCTGCCCCTCACACTGAGCCCATCACACTCTGCCCCTCTCTTGTCACACTCTGCCCCTCTCTTGTCACACTCTGCCCCCCTCTTGTCACACTCTGCCCCCCTCTTGTCACAGTCTACCTCTCTCTTGTCACACTGAGCCCATCACACTCTGCCCTTCACACTGAGCCCATCACACTCTGCCCCTCTCTTGTCACACTCTGCCCCTCTCTTGTCACACTCTGCCCCTCTCTTGTCACACTCTGCCCATCACACTCTGCCCCTCTCTTGTCACGATCTGCCCATCACAGTCTGCCCCTCTCTTGTCACACTCTGCCCCTCACACTCAGCACCACCCATGTCATCCTCTTCACTCATTACCTGTCATATGCCCTCACCTGCTGCAGCTACTCAAGTATCTTCTGGCTCCTGCCACATGGGGGTCACATGGGCATGACGTCATCGCAAGTCCTGCACGAGAGCAGATTAGAGCCTCCTGCCTCTGCAGTGCTCAGGTATTAAATCCCCTCTCCCCTCCCGCTTGAAAAACCCCACCCCATTTGCTAGATGGCAAAAGGAAATGGGAGATAAAACAACACAAAAAAAACTGTTTTAACATGGCCCTGGGAGGCAGCAGCTCCGGGCGACCACCCCCTGCCCCCCCAGTAGCTAAGCTACTGCTACACCTCCAGTATTAGTCACCAGTAACCCCCCCTCCTCCTCCTTATTGTCCCCTCTCACCTCTCCCTCCTCAGGCATCTCCGTACGGGACCCCCGCCGAGCTGCTTCTTCTCTTGTACGGGGCCCGGCCGCGCCGATGCTGTTCTTCTAGGGGCCCCGCCGCTGCTTCTCTCCGTGAAGGACCCGGCTGTGCCACTTCTGTTCCTGCCAGCCGACTAGGAACGTTTGAAATGACACATGCGCGCGCAGTACTGACGTCATCAGGGCAAGCCGCGTGTGTCACAGAGAAAGTGCCGGGCAGGGAACATAGGAGAGATTCCTGCGTTCCGCTGCCTGCACTGACTGTGTGGGGCTGCAGGATCGCTCCCTCCCCGGCACGCAGCGTGTGATGAGGGCGATCTGACCAAGGCCCCCCGAAGCCTGGAGCTCCGGACAACAGGTCAGATTGCCCTCATTACTGACCAGCGAGCAAGGGCCCCAGCCGCGCTCAGAGAATAAAAGGCTCCCACTACGGGGCCACAAACGCAGCTCTCGGGCAGACTTCACACTGCCGAATCAGGCAGCCCGACAGTGCCCCCCTTCACAGTTGCGCCCAGGGCAGATGCACCGCCAGCACCCCTCCTAGATACCGAGTATGCAGCTGCATACCCGGTATATCCAGCACACGTGGCTAATTTGCATGTGATGCAAATTAGCCACGTGTCTAGTGGCAAAAGCAACAGTGACTCGGGGGGGACCCGGTGAAGAGGGGTGGGGGCCCGGCTGGCCTGGGGCTTAATAAAGCTAAGTAATTGTCTCTGGCTCAGCCGGGCCCCCCCTCTTCACTGGGCCCCCTACACCAGTCTCAGTAGTAATGTCCTGATGGCGGCCCTGATCACAACCAGCACAGCAGTCTTGCATACATTGAGGAGGTGATCATGTGACCCCTGACTCCTCACCTCCATGTGACATCATCACAGGTCCTGTAAGCACAGAGACAAATCCTGTTGTGTACATTGCACACTCACACATCTCAAACTGAGCTGATTCAGCCAATGACAGACAAAGGCCGCGTAATGCTAAATTGCAACTCCCAGCATTTTTCATGTCACGTTTTCGTTCCACTGTCACTATTAACGTCTTGCTTTCCGTGTATCATTGGGATTCATGTTGCCAGTTGACAATTATCAACTTCCTTTATGCGTAATTCAACCACTTCAACAAAGGTAAACGTACATTTAATTGCATCCGCATTCTCCGAAAGAAAATGAACCAAGAAGAATCGCCAGCTCCATCTCACGGGCCGCAGGAAAATCCGGACAACGGTGCGGCAGCTGCTCGACAACAACAATATCGACAAAATCGTAGGATTGCTTATCAACAACGAACATCTGAGCAGATAGAGCTAGATAAGCAAAGCTATAGGGAAGCTTAACAACAAACCGCTCAGCAGAATGAATTAGATAGGAATGGTAGTGCCGAACGTTAGCTGGCTGAGAACAGCTAGTAATAAGTATATAATTCTATAGTATGGGTCAACATGAGACCTGGGCAAAGTGCAGCCCATGTGCCACATCTAGCTCTGTCTGTACTAGTCCAGACCAAGACAGCCAAAGGCCTGAAAACAGTGGCCCACAGGCCGCACCATGCCCTTGCTCGATGACCACACACAAACTGATGTTGCGATCTGCATTCTCATGATACAGGTGAATACACTGGTTAAGGACGGAGTTTGCTGACACAATAGATGTGATGACATCACTTCATCATGTCTGCTATGCTGAGTGTCACTGCACTTTTTCTTTTCTTTTTTTGCGGTGTTCACCTTGCGGGATAAATAATATGTTATAATACATGTTGTGGCTGCAGTGATACCAAATATGACGTTTTTAAGTTCTGATTGTGTTTTATTGGATTAAACATTTTTTTATTGGGAAAAGTAGGATTTTTAGTGTTACTGTGGTATATGGCAGACTCAGAAACTTTTATCAGGCCTCCAGTTGCCATAGCAAACCATGGGCACCATTAGGCTGAGTGCTTTCACTTTGTCCTTTGTCAAACTCCTCATATATCCCTGTGAATACTGGATTAAGGGAATCTGCCAGTAGGATAAATCTTTCCAGGTCATCTATATGGGCATATAGGTCTAAGAAGATAGGATCCACCCTACTAGGCAGTCTCCCTGCAGCGACCACACCACCATCAGCAGCACCATGACCACGTCTCCTATTTAATGGTTATGGTTTTACCCTTATGGCTCCTTATGGTTTTACGCCACAAAAATAATTCAAGGTAGAGAAGAGGCTGTATTAGGACTGTAAACACCAGGCTATATTAGAGCAGTTTGCACCAGGTAGTATTAGACCAGTATTGCATGAGGCTATGTTAAAGCTGTTTGCACCAGGCAGTATTAGAGCTGTTTGCAAAAGGCAGTATTAGAGCAGTATTGCACCAGGCGATGTTAGATAGACGAATATTGCACTAGGTGGTATTAGAGCTGCTTGCACCAGGCGATATTAGATCAGTATTGTACCACGCTATATTACAGCTGTTTGCACCAGGCGGTTTAGACCCGTAGCTTTCTCCTTTTTCAGGATCTATGGCTCAGTGATGGCTTAGTTTTTGTGTCTTGAGCTGACATTTTTAATGGTACCATTTTTGTGCAGATGCTAAGGGGTTAACAGGTACGGGTGAATCGCAGATCCACCTCTGCCTGTTAGCTGCACATGTCTGCTGTTCAAATCAGCAGACATGTGCGGGGATCACCATCGGCTCACCAGAGCAGCCGATAGTGATTACACCGACATTATCTAGGACGTACCCAGTAAGTCCAATGTTGGTAAGAGTTTAGAGCTGTTTGCACCAGGCAATGTTACACCAGTATGCACCAGGCTATATTGGAGCTGTTTGCACAAGGCGGTATTACAGCAGTATTGCACCTGGTGGTATTAAAGCAGTATTACACCAGGTGGTATCAGAGCAGTATTGCAGGAAGCTATATTAGAGATGCTTGCACCATGCGGTATTAGCGCTGGTTGCACCAGGTGGTATTCGACTTGTTTGCACCAGGCGATATCAGAGCTGATTAAACTAGCTGGTATTGCACTCTTCAGTGCACCAAGATTAGAATGCAAAATGGTGGTGCAACCTGTGATCCAACCTTAACAGACCGGGTCACGTAGTGCGCCAGTAAATCACAGCCATACCAATACTTGTCATGACTGTGATGGTTCCACTAGTGCCCACAGCCTTAAGGCTGCTTTACACCAGACAATCTATCGTGCGATAGATCGTCGGGGTCACGGTTTTTGTGACGCACATCCGGCATCGCTGGCGATGCCGGCCTGTGTGACACCTCCTAGCGACGCAGTATTGCTCACAAATCGTGAGTCGTGTACTGGTTGCTAGGTTCCATAATATCGTTTCATTTAGTTGTTCATCGTTTCCGGGGTAGCACACGTCGCTCCGTGTGACACCCCGGGAACGATGAACAGCAGCTCACCTGCGTCACGCGGCCGCCGCCGGCTATGTGAAGGAAGGAGGTGGGCGGGATGTTTATGTCCCGCTCATCTCCGCCCCTCCGCTTCCATTGGCTGGCGGCCATGTGACGTCGCTGTGACGCCAAACGTCCCTCCCACTCCAGGAAGTGGACGTTCGCCGCCCACAGCGAGGTCGCACGAGAGGTAAGTATGTGTGACGGGGGTTACTGACTTTGTGCGACACGGGCAGCGATTTGCCTTTAGGCTGTGTCCGCACTTTGCCTTTCCATCTGCGTTTCAGGTGCATTTTAGGTCATTTTTGAACTGCAACGTTTTCATGCCAAAAGGCTTGCGTTTTGTTTTTCCAGCAAAGTGTATGGAAAATGTGGATTTGCTGTCTGCACTTAGCGTTTCAAAACGCAGCGTTTAATTTGCATATTTTGTGGCAAAAACCATGCATTCAAAGAAGCAGCATGTCAACTGTTTGGTTTTTTTTTTGCCATTTTGGTTGCGTTTTGCTAACATGGAAGTCAATGAGAAATGGGAAAAAGCAAGAAACATCAAAATTCCAGCGTTTTACCTGCTTTTTAGGTGCTGAAAACATGCGTTTTGGACTTAAAAAACACATGCTTTTCTGACATTGAAATAATGGTATAATATGACCCTTAACACACACATAGTCCGACAAATAAATTAAAGAAAAATATTAATTTATTGATATTTTTCCGCTAAATAGTATAAAACCGCTATAATTATATGTAATATAACTATTTTATTCATTTTTTCATAAATTAGATGTATGCTCCTTTTTTTTCTATTTTTTCATTATATTTGACTGTTTAAACTTTATTTAGTTGTGTCTTTATGTTCAAAATAAATGTCAAAACGCAATGGAAAAGCATGTAAAAAGCGCTAAAAATCGTGGCAAAAACACGGTAAATACGCATGCGTTTTTACCGCTATTTTGTGGACAAAAGCAACTTTGGCAAAATCAATTACTGCCTAAATGTGCGTTTTGACATGCATTTAGGACGACGCAAAGTGCGGACATAGCCTAAGGCCTTTTTCACACGTTTGTGCAAAACACACATGCTTTGCACGGTCCGTGGTGTAGGTGTGTGTGTGTTCAGCGTGTGCTGTCAGGATGCTATCTGTGTGACATCCACATATCACACTGACTTCTATACTTACCTGTCCATGGTGCTGCTGTGTCCGGTGTTGCTGCTGCTTCCGGTCCGAGGTGCAGTGTATATGCAATGAGCACAATGAGTTGGAGTTGGAAGCAAGTGACAGCAGCGACAGAGACATTAGTGGTGGAGACAGGTCAGTATAGAAAATAATTTTATTTCACAGGCACGTGTTTTCTCCGGTACATGTCACGCGGATCACATTAGTGTGCGGTCTGTGTGACACCAGTGCTAACAAAACAAAACAATCACTGATCTTGGGGAGACCAGCCAGAGAAAAACACTGCCGGCAGCCAGCGAGGGCGCTCAAGACAGTGAAATCCTAGGTACATTGCCCCCTGGGAAATATGCAAATCTAAAAGGTCCGTGGAGCCTCTGTTAGGAGTCTCAACACAGAAACCAGCCAGATATCCCTCCGGGAAGAGCCCAGCCAAGGGGTGACTCATTTTTTGGAAACCACCATAACCACCATATTAAGTGGCCCTTATAGTCAATATTCAACTTTTCGACAAGTTTAAAGATATGACAAGGGAAACACCAAGGCCAGGTATCCATCCACAGACAGCCGTTTCGGGGTATTGCCCCTCATCAGTGTGGAGTAGGATACTGGCTGGGTGGGAGCAATGCCTAGTAGACCAACAAAACAAAACAATCACTGATCTCGGGGAGACCAGCCAGAGAAAAACACTGTCGGCAGCCAGCGAGGGCGCTCAAGACAGTGAAATCCTAGGTACAAGTCGCTGGCTGCCGGCAGTGTTTTTCTCTGGCTGGTCTCCCTGAGATCAGTGATTGTTTTGTTTTGTTGGTCTACTAGGCATTGCTCCCACCCAGCCAGTATCCTACTCCACACTGATGAGGGGCAATACCCCGAAACGGCTGTCTGTGGATGGATACCTGGCCTTGGTGTTTCCCTTGTCATATCTTTAAACTTGTCGAAAAGTTGGATATTGACTATAAGGGCCACTTAATATGGTGGTTATGATGGTCTCCTAAAAAGAGTCACCCCTTGGCTGGGCTCTTCCCGGAGGGATATCTGGCTGGTTTCTGTGTTGAGACTCCTAACAGAGGCTCCACGGACCTTTTTGATTTGACACCAGTGCTGACGGAGAAAAACGGACATGTCTACGAGTGGAGCAGACAGACACACGTATGCTCCACATGGACACACGGTCCTTGTGAAAACAGGCAGGTGTGGGCAAACCCATTGATATTATTGGGTCTACGTGTGCCAGTGTCTCCGGTACGTGTGAAAACGGAAGTGGACATGAATGCGTTGCAGCATGTCAACATGCTCCTTTTGGCTGGTGAACCAGTAACATGGATGTCCGTGTTTGGGGTTCTACACCGGACACTAGGTGTCTGGTACGAACCCCAAACCTTACAGTTCGGGTTCGCTCATCCCTAGTCACGATTGCTGGTATACAATGTGCACAGTGTTTTGCATCAGTGTTTGTAAGCCAAAGCCAGGAGTGGAAATTACAGGAAAAAAATTCTAATTCTGTCTTTTGAAGAGACTCCTGGTTTTGGCATAGAAATACTTATGAAAAATACTAATGTGCGAATGGGGATCATGCTGTAATACTGCTGTGAAAGATCATAAACTACCTGGCAGCAGCTCTTTAAATGCATGGAAGCTGCTGCAAAGGGATAAAAAGGAACCAGTCAGCAGATTCATGCTGTCTAACCACAGAACTGACAGCGCAGCCATTACAATGACTTATGCTGTACTATAATAATGGTTCAGAGAAAGCAGATCTAACCCAGGATTGGCTTTGTTTGGACCTTTTTTTGTTTCCTCTTGTTTCAAGAGCAAGTATTGTTTTATCTTTCTATGGACACAGTCACGAGGGCTTGTTTCTATGTGGGGCGAGTTGCTGTTTTAAATTAGACTATTCATTTTACCATACAATAAATGTACTGAAAAGTGGAAAAAACATCCAAGTGTGCTGAAATTGGGAAAAAGGCAGTTCTCCTATTGGCCCTTTTTTATGGTGTTCAATGTCTGGTGAAAACGAACTGGCAACACGATTCTTCATGTCAGTATGAATATTGCGCTCCTGAATTTATCCATTTTTTTTTTTTTTTTTTTTAAATGTTTGACATAAAAAAAATAAGAGAGTCTTTGTCACTCTTTTATGAAACCTGTAACTTTTTCCGTCTGGGGGGGCTGAGTGAGGGATAGGTTTTTTGAGACCTTGAACTGATGTTTTTATTGACACCATTTTAAGGTACATGCAATATCGCCTTTTTATTGAATTTTTGCGGAAAGTGCAGGGACCGAAAGATGGCAATTCTGGTATTTGGATTTTTTTTTTGCGGTTTAATAATGCTTGATTTAAATAATTGTCTATGTTGATAGACCGGACTTTTTTGTACATGAAGATTCCAAATGTTTATTTTTAAACATTTTTTTGTATAAGAGGAAAATAAGGGTGATTTAAACTTAGGTTTTGGTTTTTTTTTTAATTTTTACTTTAATTTTTAGTCCTTTCAGGTGACTTCAACCTCTGATCAACAGTGTTTCAGTATATAGCAAAATCGTAGTTCTCCTATGAAACAAAGTCTGTAGCTGACCTTTACAGGAGGACTAAGGCTGAGTTCACATGTCCTGTAATCATGCATTAGCACGGATCCTGCAAAGATCCGTTGGGAAAAAAGTTCTGCAAACACAATTGTTTTGGGCGTTGTTAAATAACTGATGTCTGCTGGATCCGTTTTTATTAACATGGGAGTCTATGGAGAACGGATCCGTTAACGGATTGCTATTTAGTAATCCGTTATTCTTCCATTTGTAAAGGATCAATTTTTTCTTACAAGATCTATTTCAAATGGAATCCATTAACGGATGCATTCTCCATGGACTTTGATGTTGAAAAGACGGATCCAGCAGACATCATTTTGCCAACGGATCTCTGCAGAATCCGTTCTAACTGGATGATTACAGAACAAGTGAAATCAGTCTAACATAGTAGTTCCAAGTCCAACGGGTGTCATGGTATCCCAGTTGTTGCCCTGATTGTACACTGGGGCGTTGGCAGTCGGTGCACGCAGAGAGATTGACAGTGGCTTTTAAAGGGAATCTGTTACCAGGTTTTTGCTACCCCAACTAAGCGAAGCATAATGTAGTGACAGAGACCCTGATTCCAGGGATGTGTTACTTATTGGGGTGCTTGGTATCATTATGATAAAAACAATGTTTTCTCTGCTGCAGATCTAGCATTATTTGAATGTAGAACAGGGTTATAATGAGCACATGCAGCTGTTGGACTACCTGACCACATACCAAGTAGTCCTCTAATGATAAATTCCTGCTAATTAAAAGGTGATTTTATAAAAACTACACTAAGCAGCTCAGTAAGTAACACATCGCTGCAATTAGGGACTCTGCCCTTACATTATGCTGCTCACAGATTAGGTGGCAAGAACCTGTTGACAGATTCCCTTCTGTAACGCCCCACGGGGCAGGTGGTTAACCAACTCGTTGCGGGTCAGGTCAGGCGATGTCACGGGTGGCCTTGCCCGTTTCCGTTGCCCCGAGGCGTACAGTAAATGATGGAGAAAGCGGGGTGTTGGGGAAAGTTTGTCATGTCGCCATCTGTGGTATGCTGCCAGGGATTAGCCGCCGCTGCAGAATTCCTCATCGGGGCAGGTGTTATGGCAGCCAGGATGGTGTCGCTCCCCACAGGTGGAGCGGGCCTCGGGTGGATGACGAGGGCAGTAGTCCACAGGAGCGCCGGAAAAGACAGGGATGACACAGGGGGCTGCGGTTCAAAGTTCTCTTTACTCACAGTTGGTATGATGCCCTGGAGGTGCTGCTCTCCGCCGCGATGGGCCTAAGCCGGTCCCAGGTAAATCAGAGGCAATCACAGGTGTCTGTGGAGTGTGAGATCTCCCTTCCTTGCAATCGGTTGTGGATCCCCGTGGTTTGAAGCGACTTGGGGACCCCAGTGTCTCTGTTAAGTGTCCCATCCTGTATGCAGGTGACGTGGATCTTTGCCGTGGGGCCTGGCTCTAATCCCGACCCTGGATCCTATGTGTCACTGTGCTCCTGGGAAAATGGGTGGTGGGCGATACGACTTGAAATCCCCATCCCTGCAGATTCTGGCAGACAACATAGAGTATAATCTGCCCTGGGGCTTCTGCACCCTGTCAGTGCTGGCACTGTGGGAACGGTTAAGCTCGACCTCCAGCTACCATGTTCTCCTCTGTCTCACTATCTCCACCGGTTGCCTCTCGCCCTCTTCCAGTCTGCCCAGTTCTAACTAGAAGAGCTCTGAAGCACGCCTTCTAGGTACCGTGTTCTTCCGAGTCTCAGACTATTCTAAACTCAAACTGTTTGTGTGTTCCTACTTCTTCAGGCAGCCCCCACCTTTGGGATGACTAATTAGTGGTTGCCCAAGCAACCAGGAATTCCCCAGACTGTCTGGCTTTCTGTGTAACTGTTTGACTCACTGACTGGATTTTGTGTAAGTGAAACAAACAACAGTGGATAACTCCTTCATCACCCGGGATAAAGCATTGCATCTTAAGTCAGATACAATACCCTGTGGCGACTGAGCCTCAGGGGCGCCACACTTCCATTTACAGGTTCCTGTCCGCCCATAAATTGTAGGTTTTTTAAACCTAAACAGAGGCATTAATTTGATAGGTACCCAACAAAAATGATGTTGCCTTGCCACTGGCTGTTGGGCTCACACAAAATCCAGCCAATTTTGTGTGCTAAATTTTTACATGTTTTTTTATGGCAGCAATGCATGTCAATATTCTTATATTCATTGTTCCACCTATTTTAGCACTCCAGTGTGCAACTATCTCCTTTTTGGTCTACAATGATGACTTCCGCCCAGCATTAGACAACATCTGCTTTGATGTTTTCTCTGAAACACTGCATTTCTAGCAGCCACTAGTATGCACCATGCTTGTATTGGATCGTGATGCCAAATCATAAATGCCAAAAGATGCCCTGCAAGGGAGAATAATCAAAAAACAGTCCTGATAACCCATTTCCAATAAGCCTCATGTACAGTACATGGTAACGATGTACAGAGGTTTGTGAGGTACTGTTCTACGGAGGCTTTCTTCACTATTAGGCCTCATTCAGACGTCTGTCAATCACATACGTGTTGTTTACATGGGTTTCACAGATGGAACAAGTATCCATTAAAATCGATGGAGCTACAGTATTAACATGTCTGTGTTTTTTGCAGACTGTATATCCACAAAAAAAAAAATCATAGAGACATGTCCAGTTTTGATGTCAAGACTTAAAATTTCCCACACAAGTCTATGGCTCTGTGATCATCAGACAGCAGACGGATGGCATCGGTGTGCTGTCCGTGATTAACATTGTAATGTTCTTGTCTTAAAAAAAAAAACAAAAAAAAAAAAAAAAAACAAAAAACATTGTAATGGAAATGAGAAGCTTTGTCATTTATTTTTCCATTTGTAAAAGTCTCTGATGGTAAAAACTGACACACTGACCAAACACTGAAGAAAATCACTGATGTCTGAATGAAGCCTTAGGGTACCGTCACACTTTAGCGACGCAGCAGCGATCCCACCAGCGATCTGACCTGGTCAGGATCACTGCTGCGTCGTTATATGGTCGCTGGTGAGCTGTCAAACAGGCAGATCTCACCAGCGACCAGTGACCAGCCCCCAGCCAGCAGCGACGTGGAAGCGACGCTGCGCTTGCAGAGAGCCGGCGTCTGGAAACTGAGGACACTGGTAACTAAGGTAAACATCGGGTATGGTTACCCGATGTTTACCTTAGTTACCAGCACACACCGCTTAGCGCTGGCTCCCTGCACTTGTAGCCACAGCACACATCGGGTTAATAAGCAAACCTTTGCTTATTTACCCGATGTGTCCTCCGGCTACGTGTGCAGGGAGCAGGGAGCCGGCACTGGCAGCGTCAGAGCTGCAGACGCTGGTAACGAAGGTAAATATCGGGTAACCAACTTGGTTACCCGATGTTTACCTTGGTTACAGCTTACCGCAGACTGTCAGACGCCGGCTCCTGCTCCCTTCACATTCAGGATTGTTGCTCTCTCGCTGTCACACACAGCGATGTGTACTTATCAGCGGGAGAGCAACAATAAAAAAATGAACCAGGGCTGTGTGTAACGAGCAGCGATCTCACAGCAGGGGCCAGATCGCTGCTCAGTGTCACACACAGCGAGATCGCTAATGAGGTCACTAGTGTATCACAAAAAACGTGACTCAGCAGCGATCTCAGTAGCGATCTCGCTGTGTGTGAAGTACCCCTTAGAAGTAATGGGAAGCTATGATAAGGTTAGTGACACTCCACCCCCATATACAGTACAGACCAAAAGTTTGGACACACCTTCTCATTCAAAGAGTTTTCTTTATTTTCATGACTCTGAAAATTGTAGATTCACATTGAAGGCATCATAACTATGAATTAACACATGTGGAATGAAATACTTAACAAAAAAGTGTGAAACAACTGAAAATATGTGTTATATTCTAGGTTCTTCAAAGTAGCCACCTTTTGCTTTGATTACTGCTTTGCACACTCTTGGCATTCTCTTGATGAGCTTCAAGATGTAGTCACCGGAAATGGTTCTCACTTCACAGGTGTGCCCTATCAGGTTTAATAAGTGGGATTTCTTGCCTTATAAATGGGATTGGGACCATCAGTTGTGTTGTGCAGAAGTCTGGTGGATACACAGCTGATAGTCCTACTGAATAGACTGTTAGAATTTGTATTATGGCTAGAAAACAGCAGCTAGGTAAAGAAAAACGAGTGGCCATCATTACTTTAAGAAATGGAGGTCAGTCAGTCTGAAAAATTGGGAAAACTTTGAAAGTGTCCCCAAGTGCAGTGGCAAAAACCATCAAACGCTACAAAGAAACTGGCTCACATGAGGACCGCCCCAGGAAAAGAAGACCAAGAGTCATCTCTGCTGCGGAGGATAAGTTTATCCGAGTCACCAGCCTCAGAAATCGCAAGTTAACAGCAGCTCAGATTAAAGACCAGGTCAATGCCACACATATTTCTAGAAGCAGACACATCTCTAGAACAACTGTTAAGAGGAGACTTTGTGCAGCAGGCCTTCATGGTAAAATAGCTGCTAGGAAACCACTGCTAAGGACAGGCAACAAGAAGAAGAGACTTGTTTGGGCTAAAGAACACAAGGAATGGACATTAGACCAGTGTAAATCTGTGCTTTGGTCTGATGAGTCCAAATTTGATATCTTTGGATCCAACCACCGTGTCTTTGTGCGACGCAGAAAAGGTGAACGGATGGACTCTACATGCCTGATTCCCACCGTGAAGCATGGAGGAGGAGGTGTGATGGTGTAGGGGTGCTTTGCTGGTGACACTGTTGGGGATTTATTCAAAATTGAAGGTATACTGAACCAGCATGGCTACCACAGCAGCATGCTATTCCATCCGGTTTGCGTTTATTTGGACCATCATTTATTTTTCAACAGGACAATGACCCCAAACACACCTCCAGGCTGTGTTAGGACTATTTGACTAAGAAGGAGAGTTATGGAGTGCTACGCCAGATGAACTGGCCTCCACAGTCACCAGACCTGAACCCAATCGAGATGGTTTGGGGTGAACTGGACTGCAGAGTGAAGGCAAAAGGGCCAACAAGTGCTAAGCATCTATGGGAACTTCTTCAAGACTGTTGGAAGACCATTTCCGGTGATTACCTCTTGAAGCTCATCAAGAGAATGCCAAGAGTGTGCAAAGCAGTAATCAAAGCAAAAAGTGGCTACTTTGAAGAATCTAGAATATAAGACATATCAGTTGTTTCACACTTTTTTGTTAATTATTTCATTCCACATGTGTTAATGCATAGTTTTGATACCTTCAATGTGAATCTACAATTTTCAGAGTCATGAAAATAAAGAAAACTCTTTGAATGAGAAGGCGTGTACAAACTTTTGTTCTGTACTGTATGTCATGTAGTGCCCCTACATGGTCCCGCTATTTGCCTCCCCTGGAGCGGCCATCTTGAATCTAGATGAATCGAGCCACAACTCTCAACAAAAGAGGCAGACGGAGGTGAACACATTTTGGGCACCAGGTATGTAGATTGTATGTGATACGTACGTAACCATTTTAGCACCAAGAAGGGGACCGCTTTAATACAACCATTCATCTGCAGACACTTCAGTGACCACCATTCATCTGTAGACACTTCAGTGACCACCATTCATCTTCAAAACAAGAATCCCGTGGAGACACCATCACATGTTTCTCAACGCTGGCAGTTCTAGTGTCACTGCGTTGAGAAACACGTGATGGTGTCTCTGCGGTGTTGGATGTTGATCTCCCTAAGGTCAACCACCCTTACCTATGTAGTCTTCTACTAGGGATTGCTCCCACTAGCCAGTTTCCTACTCCACACTGATGAGGGGAAAATACCCCGAAACAGCTGTCTGTGGATGGATACCATACTTTTTTCTATGGAGTGTGACTTGGCGTGAAGAAGGCCTATGTTTGGGCCGAAACGTCCCCTCCACTTGTACGGTCTATAAATAAATTACATAATTTTTTTGGCTAAAGCAAAAAAACGAATCTGTTGGTCTCTTTTTCTACTTCATCTGAATGAGAGTGCAGCGTTCTGAATTTATACTCTGTAGTCTGGACCTTGATCCCCTCACTAGCACCTCAAACCCCCCTTTATTTATTTTTTGGCAGTGTGCACACCATATACTCTAAATCACCATTCGTGTGCAGACACTTCAGTGACCATCATTCGTGTGCAGACACTGACCACCATTCGTGTGCAGACACTTCAGTGACCATCATTCATCTGCAGACACTTCAGCGACCACCATTCATCTGCAGACACTTCAGTGAGCACCATTCGTGTGCAGACACTTCAGCGACCACCATTCATGTGCAGACACTTCAGCGACCACCATTCTTGTACAGACACTTCAGTGACCACAATTCGTGTGCAGACACTTCAGCGACCACCATTCGTGTGCAGACACTTCAGCGACCACCATTCGTGTGCAGACACTTCAGCGACCACCATTCGTGTGCAGACACTTCAGCAACCACCATTCGTGTGCAGACACTTCAGTGACCACCATTCATCTGCAGACACTTCAGCGACCACCATTCATGTGCAGACACTTCAATGACCACCATTCATCTGCAGACACTTCAGTGAGCACCATTCGTGTGCAGACACTTCAGCGACCACCATTCGTGTGCAGACACTTCAGCGACCACCATTCATGTGCAGACACTTCAATGACCACCATTCATCTGCAGACACTTCAGTGACCACCATTCATCTGCAGACACTTCAGCGACCACCATTCGTGTGCAGACACTTCAGTGAGCACCATTCGTGTGCAGACACTTCAGCGACCACCATTCGTGTGCAGACACTTCAGTGACCACCATTCGTGTGCAGACACTGACCACCATTCGTGTGCAGACACTTCAGTGACCACCATTCGTGTGCAGACACTGACCACCATTCGTGTGCAGACACTTCAGCGACCACCATTCGTGTGCAGACACTTCAGTGAGCACCATTCGTGTGCAGACACTTCAGCGACCACCATTCGTGTGCAGACACTTCAGCGACCACCATTCGTGTGCAGACACTGACCACCATTCGTGTGCAGACACTGACCACCATTCGTGTGCAGACACTTCAGTGACCACCATTCGTGTGCAGACACTTCAGCGACCACCATTCGTGTGCAGATACTTCAGCGACCACCATTCGTGTGCAGACACTTCAGCGACCACCATTCGTGTGCAGACACTTCAGCGACCACCATTCGTCTGCAGACACTTCAGCGACCACCATTCGTGTGCAGACACTTCAGCGACCACCATTCATGTGCAGACACTTCAGTGACCACCATTCGTCTGCAGACACTTCAGCGACCACCATTCGTGTGCACACACTTCAGTGACCACCATTCGTGTGCAGACACTGACCACCATTCATGTGCAGACACTTCAGTGACCACCATTCGTGTGCAGACACTTCAGCGACCACCATTCGTGTGCAGACACTTCAGCGACCACCATTCGTGTGCAGACACTTCAGCGACCACCATTCGTGTGCAGACACTTCAGCGACCACCATTCGTGTGCAGACACTTCAGCGACCACCATTCGTGTGCAGACACTTCAGCGACCACCATTCGTGTGCAGACACTTCAGCGACCACCATTCGTGTGCAGACACTTCAGTGACCACCATTCGTGTGCAGACACTGACCACCATTCATGTGCAGACACTTCAGTGACCACCATTCGTGTGCAGACACTTCAGCGACCACCATTCGTGTGCAGACACTTCAGCGACCACCATTCGTGTGCAGACACTTCAGCGACCACCATTTGTGTGCAGACACTTCAGCGACCACCATTCGTGTGCAGACACTTCAGCGACCACCATTCGTGTGCAGACACTTCAGCGACCACCATTCGTGTGCAGACACTTCAGCGACCACCATTCGTGTGCAGACACTTCAGTGACCACCATTCGTGTGCAGACACTGACCACCATTCATGTGCAGACACTTCAGTGACCACCATTCGTGTGCAGACACTTCAGCGACCACCATTCGTGTGCAGACACTTCAGCGACCACCATTCGTGTGCAGACACTTCAGCGACCACCATTCATCTGCAGACACTTCAGTGAGCACCATTCGTGTGCAGACACTTCAGCGACCACCATTCATGTGCAGACACTTCAGCGACCACCATTCTTGTACAGACACTTCAGTGACCACAATTCGTGTGCAGACACTTCAGCGACCACCATTCGTGTGCAGACACTTCAGCGACCACCATTCGTGTGCAGACACTTCAGCGACCACCATTCGTGTGCAGACACTTCAGCAACCACCATTCGTGTGCAGACACTTCAGTGACCACCATTCATCTGCAGACACTTCAGCGACCACCATTCATGTGCAGACACTTCAATGACCACCATTCATCTGCAGACACTTCAGTGAGCACCATTCGTGTGCAGACACTTCAGCGACCACCATTCGTGTGCAGACACTTCAGCGACCACCATTCATGTGCAGACACTTCAATGACCACCATTCATCTGCAGACACTTCAGTGACCACCATTCATCTGCAGACACTTCAGCGACCACCATTCGTGTGCAGACACTTCAGTGAGCACCATTCGTGTGCAGACACTTCAGCGACCACCATTCGTGTGCAGACACTTCAGTGACCACCATTCGTGTGCAGACACTGACCACCATTCGTGTGCAGACACTTCAGTGACCACCATTCGTGTGCAGACACTGACCACCATTCGTGTGCAGACACTTCAGCGACCACCATTCGTGTGCAGACACTTCAGTGAGCACCATTCGTGTGCAGACACTTCAGCGACCACCATTCGTGTGCAGACACTTCAGCGACCACCATTCGTGTGCAGACACTTCAGTGGCCACCATTCGTGTGCAGACACTGACCACCATTCGTGTGCAGACACTGACCACCATTCGTGTGCAGACACTTCAGTGACCACCATTCGTGTGCAGACACTTCAGCGACCACCATTCGTGTGCAGATACTTCAGCGACCACCATTCGTGTGCAGACACTTCAGCGACCACCATTCGTGTGCAGACACTTCAGCGACCACCATTCGTGTGCAGACACTTCAGTGACCACCATTCGTGTGCAGACACTTCAGCGACCACCATTCGTGTGCAGACACTTCAGCGACCACCATTCGTGTGCAGACACTTCAGCGACCACCATTCGTGTGCAGACACTTCAGCGACCACCATTCGTCTGCAGACACTTCAGCGACCACCATTCGTGTGCAGACACTTCAGCGACCACCATTCATGTGCAGACACTTCAGCGACCACCATTCATCTGCAGACACTTCAGCGACCACCATTCTTGTGCAGACACTTCAGCGACCACCATTCTTGTGCAGACACTTCAGTGACCACCATTCGTGTGCAGACACTTCAGTGACCACCATTCGTGTGCAGACACTTCAGTGACCACCATTCGTGTGCAGACACTTCAGCGACCACCATTCGTGTGCAGACACTTCAGTGAGCACCATTCGTGTGCAGACACTTCAGCGACCACCATTCATGTGCAGACACTTCAGCGACCACCATTCATGTGCAGACACTTCAGTGAGCACCATTCGTCTTCAGACACTTCAGTGACCACCATTCTTATGCAGACACTGCAGGAACAACCCCTTTGACATGCAGGGCACTGTGCGCCATTATGGGATGTCGGCCTCCTGCACGCACTGGACAGTTTGCGCCATTTTATGTCTCATAAATACATAATCGCGACAATGGACGGAAGAGGAGGACGGACTCCCGCCCTGATACAACTTTCCAGCTCCGTCTCTATTTTCCCTTCTACCTACAGTAGCCGGGACTGAAAGGATCACACCACTACCTAAAACTAGGGGTGCTCTGTAATAAGGGAAGCTTACCTTCTGGGTGCTACAGGGAACATTCCTCTTCAGCTACCTATTATCCTTTCATTTCCGACTATCATGAGACAGAGCTAGTACTCTGTTTACCATTACGTGACGCAGAGCCAGGTTCCCGGATCTTCCTTTACCCCGGCAATAAATGGTACAGTCCAGTTCGCTCAGTACAGCGCATGCGTGCCTCGCTCTTCCCACACGGACGCTGAGGTGGTTAGAGTACACAAAATGGCTTCCACCGGTGAGTAACGGATTGTACGCCTCCAGTGTGGTCGCTGTGTGGGCGAGGCCGGCCCGGCCTGAGTGTAGCAGCGGCCACCTGGGCATATGGCTTCTATTTCTTGTGACCCCGGGGTGACTGAGCCCGGAGGCTGCGACACGCGGGCCCTCATTTCCTCCTAGGCCTCAGCTCGGCCGTAGCGCTCATCCCTGATACACGCGGTGTGGACACGGCCTGAGGCCGGCGTGTAGGCGAATGGGCGTCCGGTAACGGCCCTGCGCAGCGCCTCCTGTGTCGTATAATGCTCCATTACTCTCTGTTATCAGCCGGGCTGTGTCCTGTACACAGCAATGTAACAGTTTGTTTCCAGTTGTATCTGTAGCAACAGATGGTAACGGGCTACGGCTCCTCCAACGGCTGGGGCTCTGAGGGCCAGTCACAGGGATTTACTCCACACCATTTATATTTTTATATATATCTTGTACATATGAATTTTCACTGCATGTAACTTTTATTTATTGTGCTGGGGATAGGTTTGGGCAGATCCAGTTCTAAGACTCCACCTGTGTAGAGGATATTCCTGGGAGGGTCTACATTAGATTACATGTGATCATAGACCAGCATGCGCTATATCACTATGGTTATAGGTGCCCTGACCTCTAGCACACTGATCCTGCATGGGATGCCACCATGGAGGAAGCCAGGCTGTATAGTACCCTGAAGAGGGTGCATTGCTAATGTGGCACCTTCATTCTCAGGATTGATGGACATCTTGGACAGGCCACCTACCATATAGTGTTGGCATATTGTCCCTTTCCAAGAACCAGGTTGTATTATAGAGGTGTGCCCTTAGCTTTATGTACTCCTGGATGGCTATGAAACTTTCCATTTGGAAATGACCCAAAACTCTTTAAACATAGACTCCACCACCCAATCCATTTGGTATTAAAAGGATAATTTTTCTAGTAATTTGTGGAGAAGCTGCAATGCTTATATTAGTAGGTGCCCCAAACACATAGTAAAAGAATAAGTGGACAGTGTTTTTTTTAAGAGGAGCACGCCTCCAATCCATTTTTAAAGCCCCACTCCAGTTTTTGTTTTTTGTTTTTTTTTTTTTTATTTAAATCTCCATCACTTTAGTGATACTTTAAAGGGAAATAGGTGCTATATGCACCCAGAACCATGAGCAGTTCTGGGTACATATTGCTAATCTTTGCCTAGCGTTCCCTTAGCTAGCCGGCCAACATAGCATGGTAGTATGCCCACAGGGGCGTGCTAACATGTTAGTGAATGTGCAGCGACTCGCTCATACCTCCCTGTTCATGATGGCCGCCGGAGGATGGATGCACACATGCGCACTATACCTCACTGGAGTCGTGAAGCTTAAACCCGGCATCAGTTTAGTGCACATGACCGGAAGTGCTGGGGACTCTGGATCATGTGCAGAGCGCATCCATCCTCCGCCGGCCGCCATGAAGACTGAGGTATGTGCGGAGTCTCTGCACACTCTTTAGCATGTTAGTATGCCCACAGGGGTGTTCTACCATGTTGTGTGGGTCGACAAGCTATGGGGACAAATGCCCTTGGGACTAGTCTGTGCTCATTAGCATATAATCGATATTTAGAAATACTTTTTCTAAAGACCTCTTTATCGATGCTACTAGACACAGCATTATCTATTTGCACCAGGAACTGCTCGTGGTTCTGGGGGCATCCTATTGCACACGACAGGTTCACTTTAAACCAAAGTCCCTTGCCTGAGTCTTATACTCCTCCTCCTACCCCCTATGGTGTTTCCATTTTTTTTCAGCCGCACATAACTGCATGTCAATTATTCATGCGGAAATATCTGTGGATGTCCCGCCTTTCCACTATGGAGATAGAGGCCGGGACTTCCGCAGGTAAGTTGCACGAATGTCTGCAGGTTTACCGCAACAGAAATGCTCGAATCCCGCAGCAATGGATAGCTGTGGATTCCGGGGAGCAGCTGCGGCAAAATCCGCGGGTACATTGTCCCGTGGGCACATAGCCTAAGTATCCCCGTTGATCTAGAGAATTGGGTTCTGAAGTGGTGGTAACCTCCGCTCCTTTTATTGTCTGAGAATGACTGAATGGGAAGGCATATGGCACTAGGGGATAATTTTTATTTCTGGGAATACACCTGTCATGTATAGGATAACTACTTGTAGATAAAGGGTTAAATGTGTTAAAACTTAGTAGCTGCGCCAGTAAGGCAGTCAAGCAACAGGGAGAAAATGAACTTGTATCCTCCCTTTAGCCCCTCACTATTTTTTTACATAAAGGTGGCACAGGGAGCAACTGGTCACTGTACACAATAAGGGCACCATAACCCCTTTCTGGCACTCAGTGGCAGGAAGTGATCAGTTATGCACATGACATCTTTTAAACTTGGGTGAAGTTTTCAAGCAGAAGACTTCAGGAAAATGCCATCTGAAGAATGGTAGGTCATGTGTTTTAACCGCTTTTGTAGAAGCTCCAAAGACTGAACCTATGGTCAGAAAATTGTGTCCATTCCAGTGCATGTGTTCATTCTTTAGCGTTTCATTAGCACACTTTCAGGCGAAATGTAAAAGTGGAACCTCCTGAAAATCATATGCATATACTCTTTCAGTATAGTGGGTGGTGAATGGCACAGCACCCTGCAACTCCGCCATGACAGGAAGCAAGCAGTTACAGGGAGAATGTAAGTACTTTTCTCCCTGTAGCTGCTGTACAGGCATGACGTTAATGTATTCAACCTGTAGGTTAACATTAAATCAATAAGTAAATGCAGATTCCCTTTAAGCAAAACATAATTTACAGATAAATTACTGCTTACAAAGCCGGCCACCCTTTTCAAGTGAGGTACAATACCCCCTCCCCAGCTACCCAGACTAACCTTTAGAGAGATACCGTTCTAAAGGTCCAGTCACACTAAGCAACTTACCAGCGATCCCAACAACGATAGGGATCGCTGGTAAGTTGCTAGGAGGTTGCTGGTGAGATGTCACACTGCGACGCTCCAGCAACCTGACCTGGCAGGGATCGCTGGAGCGTCGCTACACGAGTTGCTGGTGAGCTCACCAGCAACCAGTGACCAGCCCCCAGCGCCGCGTGGAAGATGCTGCGCTTGGTAACTAAGGTAAATATCGGGTAACCAACCCGATATTTACCTTGGTTACCAGCGCACGCAGCTACATGTGCAGGGAGCAGCGCACACTGAGCGCTGGCTCCCTGCTCTCCTAGTTACAGCGCACATCGGGTTAATTACCCGATGTGTGCTGCAGCTACATGTGCACAGAGCAGGGAGCAGCGCACAATGCTTAGCGCTGGCTCCCTGCTCTCCTAGTTACAGCACACATCGGGTTAATTACCCGATGTGTACTGCAGCTAAATGTGCACAGAGCAGGGAGCCGCGCACACCGCTTAGCGCTGGCTTCTTGCTCTCCTAGTTACAGCACACATCGGGTTAATTACCCGATGTGTGCTGCAGCTAAATGTGCACAGAGCAGGGAGCCGCGCACACCGCTTAGCGCTGGCTCCCTGCTCTCCTAGTTACAGCACACATCGGGTTAATTAAGCCGATGTGTGCTGCAGCTAAATGTGCACAGAGCAGGAGCCGGCACTGACAGTGAGAGCGGAGGAGGCTGGTAACAAAGGTAAATATCGGGTAACCAAGGCTATCGCCATCGCTAGCAACGTCACAAAAGTTGTTCGTTAGCAGCGATGTTGCTTAGTGTGACGCAGCCTTAAGCATCAATGAAATGATTTTGTATTACAAATACTTTTCACGGTTGTAAACCCACAAAAGGTCTGACTGGATTTGTGTAAAAAGACACCAAAGCTTGCCACATTTTCTGTTACTCAGTCTTCCACCGTATATAGTCACATTTGTTTGCCCTAAAATCTCCCCAGGGCAGAAACGACATACTGAATTGTTATATCAAGCGTTTCTAGATTGTAGTAGGGTTTTATTTTCTTTCCTATGATGTGCTGCTAATTCAGGGCACAGTAGTGGAGGTTCATTCTGTCCCCATACATTTGTCGCCCTGTGTGATCGTTAATTATGTTGTTGGCAGCCTCTGTTTACATGGGGTGATGTGCTGGCAATAATCCTTTTCATATCAACATAATGATCAAATGAGCCAGCAAACAAGTGTTTTGCTGATCTGCCACCTGTTTACATGGTCAGCTATTTCACTGAATAACTACCAGTGTGAATAAGTCATTACTGAAGATTTTCTTAAAGGGGATGTCCGGGCTTTGGATGTAAAGAGTCTGAATGCTCATAGTGCACGGATAAGACATCATGTGCATGGCCTTCCCCCCCCCAATACAAGTGTATTGAGTGAGGCCTGATAGGACTAGTGAGAATGTGTCCAGAAGTATGCAAATCGGATACTTGTGGTCACATGACCGTCAGCACCAGAGATTCATGACAGTGTGCACCGTGCAAATTCACATTGTGACTGATGTCTTGCACCCCAAGCTTGGACGACCTCTTTAACCTCTGCATGACACATGATGTACTGGGTACATCATGGATCGTGTAAGGTTAATCCCTGCCGCGGGCAGTCGGCAGCGATCGCTACACATGTCAGCTGATTTGAACAGCTGACATGTGCGGCTATCAGGCACTAGTGGATTCGCTACCTACTCGTGCCTGTTAACCCCTTACAGCGCGCTGTGAAAATGTCACAGCGCGCTGTAACGGTGAGCTGTGGTTAAGCATTCACTTACCCGGCTCCATTGGAAGCCGCGTGATGTGATCATGTGGATCCGATAGTTGCCAAGGTAGCACAGGGTCATGGGATGACTCCTGTAGCTATCATGAGTTAGTTCCTCATACAGCCAGCAGAGGGCAGTGTGTGAGGAGAGCTGCTTTTGTACAGATCAGAGCGATGCTGCTCTGATCTACACAAAGGAATAAGCAAACTGCTGATTATTATAGTCCCCTATGGGGCCTGGTAAAGTAAAAAAAAACACTTTTTTTACAAAATTAAAAAAACCTAAATTCAAATCACCATTCGCCCCATTGAAAATTAAAGGGTTCAAAAAATATACCCATTTGGTATCGCCGCGTTCAGGAATGCCCGATCTATCAAAATATATAATCAATTAATCTGATCGGTAAGCGGCGTAGCGGCAAAAAAATCCTAAGGACAAAATGATGTGTTTTTTTTAAGTTGCTGTGAATTTTGCGCAAAATGCAATAACTGCCGATCAAAATGGCGCTTCTGCGGAAAAATGGTACCACTAGAAACGTCATCTCAACACACAAAAAATAAGCCTTTACTGAGCCATAGATCCTGAAAAATGAGAACGCTACAGATCACAGAATATGGCGCAAAAAGTGCGCTTTTTTTGTGGCAAATTTCTTAATTTTTTTAACCCCTTAGATAAAAGTAAACCTATAGATGTTTGGTATCTACGAACTCGAACCGACCTGAGGCATCACACCCACACATCGGTTTTACCATATAGAGAACACAGTGAAAAAATCATCTCAAAAAAACAATCATGCATTGGCACCTTTTTTTGCACCTGGAATTTTTTTGCTGTTTTCCTGTACACTATATGGTACAACTTAGGGTAGAACTTGTCCTGCAAAAAATAAGCCCTTATATGGCAAGATTGACAGAAAATTAAAAAAGTTATGGCTCTCGGACGAAGGGGTATAGTAGTGATCACAAATATGAGGGTGGTCCGGGAGGAAATGGGGAAGGGTACACCTTAGGAACCGTATCCTCCAGCTAGATTAGTAGCCAGTGTAGTGAGCATGATGGATGAGGGCAGTTGTTTGTGATCATGCTGGTGAGGTTGTCATGTGTACCTCAGTTCTAACTTTCATGAACAATAAAACATGGTACAAGACTAGGTAGCTAAAGCTTAGCCAGAAGAGAGAATTAAATTAATTAAAAAAAAATATATATTAATCTGTCAAGACAGGTGTCTGTCTCTAATAGAGGTGTTGCTTTTTGTCTTGTAGATTATAGCACGTATAGCCAAGCTGGTGCTCAGCAGAGGTAAGCCATTTATTATCTTCTGTATGGGATTGGTATCAAAAAAAATTACAATTTGTATTTTGATTTTTTTTTTTTTTTTTTTTTTTTTTCCTTGTCCCCCTTTAGCTATGCTGCTTATACTGCCCAGCCAACTCAAGGATACGCACAGACTGCTCAGGTATCTGTTTTACTAGACTACATATTATATGAAAATAAACCCTCATTGATCAATCGTAGCACTATATAGGTCATAACTCGGCAAGAGCATTGAAACTAGGGTTGCCGTTTATCCAAAAATTCCTGGGCAGCCTATAAAAATGAAGATTATTTTTTTTTTTTTCCTTCTTCCATTGTTTGAGGAAGAAAGAGAAAAATGGTCTTATTTTAAGGAATCAAGAGGAGCTTGTAATTATCAATATTTTATGGAGAATGCTGCCAATGTGTTCATAGAAGTATTCTTGGCTATCAAGCTATCACTTTAAATCTGAATGATTTTTATAATGCTTTTTTTCAATGTGTCTGTAAAATAAAATTAAAAAAGTCATGATTTATTGATCAGTTGTCCACAAAATGGAGAAAATTAAGTTGGTGACCCTAATTAAAGTTCTTTAGTTTTGTTTTGTTTTTTAAAATACTTTCCATTAAGTATGATTGAGATAACAGACCTTGATGCTAGCAATGTACATAATTGCCAGTTGTCTGTAACCCTATTCCGGCATGCACTGTGCCACTGTCAGTTGCGCAGTTCGAAGTGCACCTGTGGAAGTGACATACACATCACCGAAGCGTCCGGGGAGTCCCCGATACTGTCCCTCACAATGCTCCGGCTTCCAGGTCCTCCCTACACACACGCACCTAAACACAGTGTACACACACACACACACACACACACACACACACACACACACACACACACACACACACACACACACACACACACACACACACACACACACACACACACACACACACGTGTCCCCAGCGCTGCTTTGGCTTCCAGCTCCTCAGTGGAGTGAATATCAGTGAGTATAATGAGCGGCGGTCAGGAGCAGGAGGTAGCACCGCTGGATACAGGTAAATATAGAAAATCTTCCATGTTATAGAATTACAGGCGGGAACTACACTTCCCAGCATGTCCATGTTATAGAATTACCCAAGTCAGCCTTTGGCCATGACTAAAGTTAAATAAGGTCACTCCAGTCTCCAGGGGCCTCCCCGCCCGCTGTCACACCGCTAAATACATAGCTATATAATTTCTTAATATGATAAACATAGATGAAAGATATATAGACACATATAGATCGAGGAGACATTATAGATAGAGATATACATAGTTTACTCGTACATACATATTTTCATCAATATACCTAATACATAGAAATAGAATATAATATTTCTATTGTGTTTCTGCTACGGTTATGTAAAAGTAAGCTGTTGTTGTTGACATGTTAATAAATTGTATCCTCTCAATTCCTTTGTGTTTTTGGTCCACTTTGGGAACGGACAATCACACACACATCAAACTGCACAAAGCAATGTACCACCTCCAATTGTCACAACAGCTTACAAGAGACCATATAGTGTAAACACATAGCACACAGGGGAGACACCACATAGTGAACACAGCTCAAGAAACACAACACCAGATACCAATATACAGCACACAACAAGGAAGAGACCGTGCACAGGGGTGGAAGGTCAAATGATGCAACACATACAATGCTTAAATGCAGAGGGATAACCTATAACGGATATATTGGAAAGTGGACAGTGGGACACATGTCCACTGCTCCTGTCAGCACCACTAAGCATAGACAGGTGTTCATTTCACCGCACTCCTGATGTTATAGCATCGGCCCTATTTCTAGTCTAATAAATAATCCTGGACAACCCATTTGGTTTTGTCACCAAATTTAGCAATATAAACTGTGCTTTATTAAGTAGATTGTAAAACTAATGAGGTTGTTGTACTTGGATTTACAGAGCCAGTGCTTCTAATACTAGTCTAGGGCATGTGTAGTATAGGCAGTCAGTCACAGAAGTGCTCATTGTGGGTTTTCTGCAATATGAGGCGGATGGCTGCATAGAACAACGCAGTGTATCTCCCTCATGTGGGCACTCTGGCTTCCTCTCTGTGCAGTGTTAGGAGTGCTACTCCTAGTGCTCCCAGTCTCTGCACACACCCAATTTACTACCAAAAAAACATGTGTGTGCCTCACCGGAGCAAGAAACCCAGCTGTTAGAGAAGCTATATCATTGGCAGCCCATAGGAGGAAAATGGGCAACATTGAAAATGAAGAATTATATATGGAAAGTTTGTTTTTTGAAGAACTGTTCCCTAGAAAGCATTTATGGTAACCACCCCCCCTTTTAATAATTTCAGTAGCATTTAAAAAAATAAAAACAAAATTGTGTATATGGACCAATGGAAAAACAAAATTCAAAGAATATACTAGTTTTACAAATTACTAAACTCCTATGAAGAGGCTAAGTTCTCTCTTTAGCTGTAGTAATTTTGTTTTGTGTTTTCCTCAGGCGAGCTATGGCCAGCAGAGTTATGGCACCTATGGACAACCAAGTGATTCCAGTTACACACAGGCGCAAACCACTGCTACATACGGCCAGTCAGCATATGCTACTGCTTATGGGCAACCTCCTGCTGGTAAGGATTCTCATATTGATCCCTGTTTTGTATGGCAAGAAAGTACTCAGCACTGTCAATGAAATTAAACGTGACTTTTAGAACAAAAATCCACAGGTACATTTGTCTGTGTTCCCTGACCTTCCTTAGGACGGTGATCTAAAGAATACAGTATGAAAACCCAACTTTTTAGCGGTATAGTACATGTCACTTTAGTTTTGTACCAGCAAAGTACATCAGAATACACTGTCCACAAAGCAAAGATTGGCTTCAAAGTATTTTATGTAAATGAATACGGCAGGCAAATCACCTTGTTCATAAAATGCATGAAGTTCTCTTCAGAGCTAATGATCTCTAAAGGCTTGCACTGCAAAGATTGACTACCGTGTTGTTTAATTGTACAGCATTGCTAAGTAGAACAGTGTAGACCAGGGGTGGGCAATTAATTTCCCCGAGGGGCCGAACCAATAGGCTGAAATTAAATCTGCTCAATATAACAATATTAATATTGAGCAGAATTAAGTATGAGCACTCACATAGCCCCTCTGTATACAGTGTGAGCCCCCGCATAACCCCTCTATATATAGTGTGAGCTTCCATATAAAAATTTAGCTCCCACAAATTTCCAGTGGATGTTCCTTTTTTCCTTCATTGCCCCCTATATACAGTATGAGCCCCCTCCATATACATGCAAACAGCACATACACATGAAAAAGCAAACAAAAAAAACCCCACACCACATACTCTACTCACTCCTGTTTCCTAGGAGCTGTGCTCCGGCCACTGGTGCACTGACTCTCTGCACAGCACATGCTGTTTGCTGTGTCTTACGCTGATTGGTGGAAGACAGAGCCAGCGGCCTCTCCTTTGCCATTGTGTTCACTTCTGTCTGCATCCTGGGAATGCAGATAATAGAGATCTGGCAGCAGCGGTGCGGAGGGCATGGTGCGGCCTGCGGTCCACTGTTTGTCTCTGTGTGTGCCAGGCTGGAACACCCACAGGGCCGGATGTGTCCCACGGCCCACACTTCACAAAGCCTTGGTGTAGACTATAGGGAACTGCAGACTTTTTGTGGCCCTTTGTATCACTCCTCTTTCCAGGATTTTGTGAGGATAACCCCTTTTTTTTTGAAAATGTATTCTGCATCTCACTTGGTCTCCTTTCTTTTGTGGTTGGCTCAGTAATCCTCCTATTTTACACTCACGTATTAGGACACAAGGACAACTTTTTCTTTATCGTTCCTATGGGAGACCCAGACCATGGGTGTTTAGCTTCTACCTCTGGAGGACACACAAAGTACTACACTTAAAAGTGTAGCTCCTCCCCCTGAGCTTATACACCCCCTGGTGAGCAGACCCAGTTTATCGCTTTGTGTTCAGGAGGCATACATCCACACATGCATTCTCATATGATTTTTTTTTTCCTTTTGGAACGAGATTGAAGAGTGGGGTCCACGTCTGGACCCCCGGCATGTCCCTTCTCACCCCACTGTGTCGGCGGTGTTGTAAGGTTGATTCTTAGGCTGGAGCCTTACATGCCGTGCTCCTTCACCATCCCTCCTGGGCTCTGGCTTGAAGTGGGAGCCAGCACAGTCTCCATGCTTGGCAGGAGACTGGTCTCCATCCGCAGCCCTTCAGAACCCTGCTGGAACGGAGCGCTCATCCCCAGGGACCTGGCCCTGCGTCTCAGAAGCTAAGTACCTGAGACGGTTATATTTCGGGGTCCCTGTACTTTATTGTTGGGGGAGAGTGTGCTTATTATGTTTACTGACATTTCCGGCGGGTTCTCTAGCTGTCGCCTGAGAACCGTGCCGATGGTGCCTGCGTGTCGGCCGCGCTGCTCAAATTTAGGCCCCGGCTTCGCCGGAGGCCTAGTTTCTGTTTCACTGCCCTCGCATGTCACTCATGCAGAGGGACAGGCTCGGCTCCTCCCGGCGGCCGTTCTGTACAGGGGAGGGACACTCCCCACTGCAGTGTGTGTCCCCTCCCCTGTAGGTCTCAATGGCCCTCCAGATCCCGCTCCTCAAGCAAGTCCCGCCCCCTCTCTTCGCTCCGGCGGCCATTTTTTTCAGCGTTCTCTCTGCGATCAGTCATTGCAGCGCTGGTTTGCAGCATCCCTGCTGAGGTGCTGTGCTTGGGGGTCCGGGCTTCGGGATCTGGAGGGCACACAACACCGCTCCAGCGGTCTGGTAAGCCACAACCGGTCTCCGGTTGTGGACCTCTGTATATACTCCCTGGGGGTCATTCTCTGGCAGAGCCCCCACTCCAGCAGCATGTCTCACACGAGGAGCAAGGCCCCAAAGCTTTATGCTGTATGCGCTGCATGTAAGCTCCTGCTGCCTGAACCGAGCACCTTTCCACATTGTGATGACTGCTCTACCTTGGCGGTGCCACTGCCTGGAGTCTCACCCCCAGGGGTCTCTCAGGCTGCTCCTGCTCCTGTGGCTGAACCCCCGGCTTGGGTAGAATCCTATTCTAGGTCTATCTCCCAGTCCTTTGCTGAGTCCATGGGACTTCTGTCCAGGACTCTGATGAATATGCATCAGCCCCCTTCACAGGGTGCCTCTGCTGCTAGGGGTCTCTCAGGACCGGAGCTCACAGAGGATTCATCATCAGGGCCCAGACCCCGTCCTCCTGAGAAGAGACGCAAGGTTCCCTCTCCCTCCTCCTCCCGTGGCTCTGATTCCAGAGCTGAGATCTGTCCGAAAGTGACTCAGATCTTAGTGACTTGATTGCTTCTATTAATTCTTTACTGGATCTCAATCCGCCAGTATCAGAGGAGCAACCCTCTCTGGCAGAAAAGCACCAGTTTACCTTGCCTAAGAAAGCAAAGAGTGTGTTCTTTAACCACTCCAGTTTCAGGCCGCTGTGACCAAACCCAGGGCCTGTCCTGACAAACTCTTCCCAAAGCGTGGTTCTGATGACAGTTTTCCCTTACCACCTGAGGTGGTCAAGGAGTGGGCTCATTCCCCAAAGGTAGACCCTCCGGTGTCTAGGCTCGCAGCCCGGACCGTTGTGTCGGTGGCTGATGGCACTTCCCTTAAGGATTCCACTGACCGCCAGATTGACCTTCTGGCCAAATCCGTGTATGAAGCGGCGGGGGCCGCGTTTTCTCCGACTTTTGCAGCAGTGTGGGCTCTCAAAGCCATCTCTGCTTCTCTAGAGGAGATGCATTCCCTCACCAGGGAATCTATGCCCGAAATGGATGCCTTAACTTCCCAAGCTTCGGCCTTTTCATCCTATGCCATGTCGGCCATGCTGGAGGCTTCTCACCGCACTGCGGTGGCTTCGGCTAATTCCCTCGCTATCCGCAGAATCTTGTGGCTTCGAGAGTGGAAGGCAGATGCTTCTTCAAAGAAGTACCTTGCTGGGCTCCCTTTTGCTGGGTCCCGGCTGTTCGGAGAACAGCTGGATGAAATTATTAAGGAAGCAACTGGCGGGAAGAGTACTTCCATGCCACAAACCTAAGCCAGGAAACCTGCCCAGGGTAGGAATCACTCGAGGTTTCGCTCCTTTCCTTCCTCCAACTGGTCGTCCTCTAAGCCCTCGGCCTCGTCCGCTAACTCAGCCAAGGACCAGAAATCCAACTGGCGCCCAAAAGCGCGTCCACAGAAGACCGCAGGAGCTGCTGCCACTAAGGCAGTCTCCTCGTGACTCTCTGCCCGCTCCAGCAACGTCCTTAGTCGGTGGCAGGCTCTCCCACTTTGGCGACGCTTGGTTTCAACACGTCTCCGATCAGTGGGTGAGAGATATCATCTCCCACGGCTACAGGATAGAATTCTCTTCCAGTCCGCCAAACAGATTTTTTTTCTCTCAACTCCTCCCTGCTCCAAGGCCGCCGCCTTCTCACAGGCCGTGGCAGCCTTGCAGGCCAATGGAGTAATTGGAACGGTTCCCGCTCGGGAACGGTTCAGAGGTTTCTACTCAAATCTCTTCCTAGTTCCCAAAAAGGACGGTACCTTCTGGCCCATCCTGGATCTCAAGCTTCTCAACAAGCATGTTCAGGTGCGGCACTTTCGCATGGAGTCTCTGAGATCAGTCATTGCCTCAATGACCCAAGGGGATTTCTTGGCGTCCATCGACATCAGAGATGCCTATCTGCATGTGCCAATTGCAGTTTCACACCAGCGTTGGCTACGTTTTGCAATCGGAGAAGATCATTTCCAATTTGTGGCTCTCCCCTTCGGGTTGGCCACAGCCCCTCGGGTATTCACCAAGGTCATGGCAGCAGTGATTGCGGTTCTGCACCTACAGGGGTTGGCAGTGATTCCTTACCTGGACGACCTTCTAGTCAAGGCTTAATCCAGCGCAGACTGTCAGCGGAGTGTCTCGCTCACTCTCGCCACTCTAGCCCAATTCGGGTAGCTTGTCAATCTGCCCGAATCCACTCTGACTCCGACCGAGTCTCACGTACCTAGGGATGCAGTTCGAGACTTTGCCGGCACTTGTGAAGTTGCCCTTAGTCAAACAGCAGTCCCTCCAACTGGCGGTGCGCTCTCTGCTGAGGCCCCGCCGTTATACCCTCAGGCGTCTGATGCAGGTGCTGGGTCAAATGGTGGCGTCAATGGAGGCTGTTCCCTTTGCCCAGTTCCATCTGCGTCCCCTGCAGCTGGACATTCTCCGCTGTTGGAACAAGCGGCCTTCCTCCTTACACAGGTTAGTGGCTCTGTCACCACAAACCAGGAGCTCTCTTCAGTGGTGGCTTCGGCCTCTCTCCCTGTCCCAGGGACACTCCTTCCTGGCCCCGTCCTGGGTGATTCTCACCACGGATGCCAGTCTATCCGGCTGGGGAGCGGTAGGTCTCCACCACAGAGAGCAGGGCACTTGGACTCCGTCCGAGTCAGCCCTTCCAATCAATGTGCTGAAAACCAGAGCCGTGCTTCTAGCTTTTCACCACCTGTTGGCGGGCAGGCACATTCGAGTCCAGTCAGACAACGCGACAGCGGTTGCCTACATCAATCACCAAGGTGGGACACGCAGCCGCCTAGCAATGTTGGAGGTACAACGCATCCTTCAATGGACGGAGGACTCCAAGTCCACCATATCCGCAGTCCACATCCCAGGCGTGGAAAACTGGGAGGCAGATTATCTCAGCCGTCAAACCGTGGACGGTGGCGAGTGGTCCCTGTACCCGGCAGTGTTCCAGTCAATCTGTCGCAAATGGGGCACCCCGGACGTGGACCTAATGGCATCCCGTCACAACAACAAGGTTCCCGTTTACGTGGCTCGCTCCCACGACCCTCAGGCATTTGCCTCGGACGCACTGGTTCAGGACTGGTCCCAGTTTCGTCTGTCCTACGTGTTTCCCCCTCTAGCTCTCTTGCCCAGAGTTCTGCGCAAGATCAGAATGGAGGGCTGTCGAGTCATCCTCATTGCACCGGACTGGCCCAGGCGAGCTTGGTATCCAGACCTGCTCCATCTGTCCGTAGAGGTGCCGTGGCATCTCCCGGACCGTCCAGACCTACTCTCACAAGGTCCGTTCTTCCGCCTGAATTCTACGGCTCTCAAATTGACGGCGTGGCTCTTGAGTCCTGGCTCTTGACGGCTTCTGGTATTCCTCCTGAAGTCATCTCCACTATGACTCGGGCCCGTAAGTCTTCCTCCGCTAAGATCCATCACAGGACTTGGAAAATTTTCCTGTCATGGTGTCGCTCTACTGACCATCCTCTTGGCCATTCTCCTTGCCGATCCTTCTGTCTGTTCTACAGTCTGGTCTGCAGCTAGGACTGTCCCTCAACTCTCTCAAGGGACAAGTCTCAGCTCTGTCAGTACTGTTCCAGCGGCGTCTCGCTCGGCTGGCTCAGGTCCGCACCTTCCTGCAGGGCGCGTCTCACATCATTCCGCCTTACCGGCGGCCCTTGGATCCCTGGGACCTCAATTTGGTTCTCACTGTTTTGCAGAAACCCCCCTTTGAGCCTCTTAGGGAGGTCTCTTTGCATCGTCTTTCTCAGTAAGTGGCTTTTCTGGTGGCCATAACTTCCCTCAGGAGAGTCTCTGATTTGGCTGCGCTCTCCTCGGAGTCACCTTTTTTGTTTTTTCATCAAGACAAGGTGGTTCTCCGTCCGACTCCGGACTTTCTTCCTAAGGTGGTCTCCCCTTTCCACCTTAACCAGGACATTACCCTGCCTTCCTTTTCTCCGGCTCCTGTTCATCGCTTTGAAAAAGCGCTGCATACTCTGGATCTGGTGCGGGCGCTCCGGATCTATGTGTCTCGCACCGCTTCTATTAGGCGGTGCACTTCTCTTTGTCCTAACCACAGGTCGGCGCAAGGGTCTCTCTGCTTCTAAGCAGACCTTAGCCCGTTGGATCAGATCGACCATTTCGGACGCCTACCAGAGTTCTCAGGTGCCTCCCCCACCGGGGATCAAGGCACATTCGACCAGAGCTGTTGGTGCCTCTTGGGCTTTCAGGCACCAGGCTACGGCTCAACAAGTCTGTCAGGCTGCCACTTGGACTAGCCTGCATACCTTTTCGAAGCACTACCAAGTGCATGCTCATGCTTCGGCAGATGCGAGCTTGGGCAGACGCATCCTTCAGGTGGCTGTCACCCATTTGTGAAGTTAGGTTTTGCCTACTTCTTACTTTGTTCAGTTTATTTCCCACCCAGGGACTGCTTTGGAACGTCCCATGGTCTGGGTCTCCCAAAGGAACGATAAAGAAAGATAATTTTGTTTACTTACCGTAAATTCTTTTTCTTATAGTTCCGTAATGGGAGACCCAGCACCCTCCCTGTTGCCTGTTGGCAGTTTCTTGTTCCGCGTGTTTTCACCGGCTGTTGTCGTGGACAGTCTCCGGTTGTTCCGGTTTTTGCTCTCTACTTGTGGGTGGCTATTCTCCTTCAGCTTTTGCACTAAACTGGCTAGATCTGGTTCTCCAGGGGGTGTATAAGCTCAGGGGGAGGAGCTACACTTTTAAGTGTAGTACTTTGTGTGTCCTCCAGAGGTAGAAGCTATACACCCATGGTCTGGGTCTCCCAATACGGAACTATAAGAAAAAGAATTTACGGTAAGTAAACAAAATTCTTTTTTTTTTTTTTTTTTACTGACCAAGGGGTTACTGCCAGAAATTTGTTGTTGCCCCCCCCCCCTTCGGTATAGAGATCAAATTTACCGTCTCTCCTGATTTACATTGATGTCCAAAAAAGTATGTACTCTAAGTAACATCATAAACCATAATTCAAGCCAAATGATATTCAAATAGTCATAGAAATCAGTGAGGGAATCCAACCTGCTGTCCCAAATGCAAAAAAAAAAAAAATCTATTTCTGTGCCAACACATGGCAAGTGTATGGGGGGAAAAAAAAAGGTCATTAGCGAAGATGAAATGTTCCTTTTAAAGGATATATTGCAGTTGGCATTTGGGGGTGGTATGTTAGATCCCAGTTATGTGTTTATCAATCGTGTCCTAAAGCACAGTCCTCTTTCTTAATCGTTCCTTATGGGAGACCCAGACCATGGGTGTATAGCTTCTGCCTCCGGAGGACACACAAAGTACTACACGAAAAAGTGTAGCTCCTCCCTCCGAGCATATACACCCCCTGGATGACCACATCTAGCCAGTTCAATGCTTTGTGTTCAGGAGGTCACACACACATGCATTCTCATCTGATTTTTGATTTCAAAGAGTTGGAAGAAAAGCGGGTCCAAGCTGGACCCCCGGCATGTCCCTTCTCACCCCACTGTCGGCGGTGCTGTTAAGGTTGATTTACAAGGCTGGAGCCTTAAATGCCGCGCTCCTTCACCATCCCTCGGGCTTTGGCTTGAAGTGGGAGCCATCACGGTTCTCTCTGCTTTGCAGGAGACCGGTCTCCATCCGCAGCCCTTTCAGGACCCTGCCGGACGGAGCGCTCACCCCTCAGGGACCTGGCCCTGCGTCTCATAAGCTAAGTATTGAGACGTTATTGAAGGGTCCCTTGTGCATTTATTGTGGGGAGAGTGTGTTATGTCACTGTGCTGTGATTTCCGGCCGGTTCTCTGGTTTTCTCCTGAGAACCGCGCCGAGGGTGCCTGCTCGTCGGCCGCATGAGAAAATTTAGACCCCGGCTTCGGCTGCGGCCTAGTTTCGTTTTCACTGCCCCTGCATGTCAGTCATGCAGAGGGACAGTGCGGCGCCGCCCACCGGCCGTTTAGCACAGGGGAGGACACTCCTCTCTGAGGAGATGTTTCCCTCCCCTGTATATCCCCTTGGCCCTCCGGTTCCCGCTCTTGGACTAAACCCCGCCCCCCCTCCTCACTCCGGCGCCATTTTATCAGCGTTTACACACTGATCGGCGCTGGCTGCTGCAGCTCTGCATCTGTCTGGGGGTCCAAGCTGTGGAATCCGGAGGGCACACAAAACGGTCTGGTAAGCCACAACCTCTGGTTGTGGGCTTTATTATACACTCTCTGGGGGTCATTCTGAAGGAGTGTGTTCTTTACTGCAGAGCCTCCACCTCAGCAGCATGTCTCTCACTAGGAGCAAGGCTTTACTCTATATGCATTGCATGTCAGCTCATACTGCCTGAACCGAGCACATATCCACATTGTGATGCCTGCTCTAACATGGTGGTGCCTCAGCCTGGAGTCTCCCCAGTGGTCCCTCCAGCTGCTCCAGCCCCGGTGGCTGAACCCCCGGCTTGGGTAGCATCGTTTTCTAAAGCTATCTCCCAGTCCTTTGCCGACTCCATGGGACAGCTGTCCCGGACTCTGCTGACCATGCATCAGCCCCCTTCTCAGGGCGCCTCTGCTGCTCCGACTCGCTCTGCAGAGCTCACAGAGGATTTTTCATCTGTTCCCGGACCCAGTCCTCCTAAACGGAGACGCAGGGACTCTTCTCCTTCCTCGTCCCACGGCTCTGATTCACGAGCTGAATTGCAGGGCGAGGAGGATGCCTTTACTGTGGACTCGGACGCTACCTCTATGTACCCCATTGATTTATCTGAAGGGGATGCGGATGTTAGTGACTTGATTGCGTCCATTAATTCCGTACTGGACCTCAATCCACCAGTGTCAGAGGAACAAGCCTCTCTGGTAGAAAAACACCAGTTTACCTCACCTAAGAGAGCAAGGAGTATGTTTTTTAACCACTCCAGTTTTCAGGCCACTGTGACCAAGCCCAGGGCCTGTCCTGACAAACTCTTCCCAAAGCGTAGTTCTGATGAACGTTTTCCCTTTCCACCAGAGGTAGATCCTCCGGTGTCTAGAATCTCAGCCCGCCCAGTTGTATCTGTGGCCGATGGCACCTCACTTAAGGATCCCACTGACCGCCAGGTTGACCTTCTGGCCAAATCTGTATATGAGGCGGCAGGGCCCTCGTTCTCCCCGTCTTTTGCAGCGGTGTGGGCTTTTAAGGCCGTCTCTGCTTCTCTGGAGGAGATGCATTCCCTCACCAGGGACTCTATGCCCGAAATGGTTGCCTTAACTTCCCAGGCTTCGGCTTTTTCATCCTATGCCATGTCTGCCATTCTGGAGGCTTCTCACCGCACGGCGGTGGCTTCCGCTAATTCCCTCGCGATCCGCAGGATCTTGTGGCTTCGAGAGTGGAAAGCAGACGCTTCTTCTAAGAAGTACCTTGCTGGGCTCCCCTTTGCTGGGTCCCGGCTGTTCGGTGAACAACTGGATGAAATAATTAAGGAAGCTACTGGCGGGAAGAGTACTTCCTTGCCACAAACTAAAACCAGGAAACCTGTCCAGGGCAGGAACCAGTCGAGGTTTAGTTCCTTTCGTTCCTCTAACTGGTCATCCTCTAAGCCCTCAGCCTCGTCCACTAACTCAGCCAAGGATCGAAAACCCAGCTGGCGCACGAAGCCGCGTCCTCAGAAGAGCGGAGGAGCTGCTGCCATTAAGGCAGCCTCCTCTTGACTATCTGGCTGCGCCAGCAACGTCTTTGGTCGGTGGCAGGCTCTTCCACTTTGGCGACGTGTGGTTCCAACACGTCTCCGATCAGTGGGTGCGGGATATCATCTCCCACGGCTACAGGATAGAATTTTCTTCCAGCCCGCCAAACAGATTTTTTTCTGTCCACTCCCCCCTGCTCCAAAGCCGCCGCCTTCTCTCAGGCCGTGGCTTCCCTGCAGGCCAACGGAGTAATTGTACCGGTTCCCGCCCGGGAACGGTTCAGAGGTTTCTACTCAAACTTCTTCTTAGTCCCCAAGAAGGACGGTTCCTTCCGGCCCATCCTGGATCTCAAGCTTCTCAACAAGCATGTTCAGGTGCGGCACTTTCGCATGGAATCTCTGCGATCGGTCATTGCCTCAATGACCCAGGGAGATTTTCTAGCATCCATCGACATCAGAGATGCCTATCTGCATGTGCCAATTGCAGTTTCACACCAGCGTTGGCTACGTTTTGCAATCGGAGAGGAACATTTCCAATTCGTGGCTCTCCCCTTCGGGTTAGCCACGGCCCCTCGTGTATTCACCAAGGTCATGGCAGCAGTGGTTGCGGTTCTGCACCTCCAGGGGTTGGCAGTGATTCCTTACCTGGACGACCTTCTAGTCAAGGCTTCATCCAGTGCAGACTGTCAGCGGAGTGTCTCGCTCACTCTCGCCACGCTTGTTCAATTCGGGTGGCTTGTCAATCTGCCCAAGTCCACTCTGACCCCCGACCCAGGAACTTGCGTACCTAGGGATGCAATTCGAGACTCTGCCGGCACTTGTGAAGCTGCCCTTAGTCAAACAGCAGTCCCTTCATCTGGCGGTACGCTCTCTGCTGAGGCCCCGCCGTCATTCCATCAGGCACCTCATGCAGGTGCTGGGTCAGATGGTGGCGTCAATGGAAGCGGTTCCCTTTGCCCAGTTCCATCTGCGTCCCCTGCAGCTGGACATCCTCCGCTGTTGGGACAAGCGGACCTCTTCCTTGCACAGGCTAGTGGCTCTGTCGCCACAGACCAGGAGCTCTCTTCAGTGGTGGCTTCGGCCCCTCTCTCTGTCCCAGGGACGCTCCTTTCTGGCCCCGTCCTGGGTGATTCTCACCACGGACTCCAGTCTATCCGGCTGGGGAGCAGTGTTTCTCCACCACAGAGCACAGGGCACTTGGACTCCGTCCGAATCTGCCCTCTCGATCAATGTGCTGGAAATCAGAGCTGTGCTCCTAGCTCTCGTAGCCTTTCACCACCTGTTGGCGGGCAAGCACATTCGAGTCCAGTCAGACAACGCGACAGCAGTTGCTACATCAATCACCAAGGCGGGACACGCAGCCGCCTGGCAATGTTGGAAGTTCAACGTATCCTTCAGTGGACGGAGGACTCAAAGTCCACCATATCCGCAGTCCACATCCCAGGCGTAGAAAACTGGGAGGCAGATTATCTCAGCCGTCAAACCGTGGACAGCGGCGAGTGGGCCCTGCATCCGGCAGTGTTCCGGTCAATCTGCCGCAAGTGGGGCACTCCGGAAGTGGATCTAATGGCATCCTGGCACAACAACAAGGTCCCGGTTTACGTGGCTCGCTCCCACGATCCTCAGGCTTTGGCGGCGGACGCGCTGGTTCAGGATTGGTCCCAGTTCCGTCTGGCCTACGTGTTTCCCCCTCTAGCACTCCCAGAGTCCTGCGCAAGATCAGAATGGAGGGCCGTCGGGTCATAATCATTGCTCCAGACTGGCCCAGGTGAGCTTGGTACCCAGACCTGCTCCGTCTGTCCGTAGAGGTGCCGTGGCATCTCCCGGACAGCCCAGACCTTCTCTCACAAGGTCCGTTTTTCCGCCAGAATTCTGCGGCTCTCAGATTAACGGCGTGGCTCTTGAGTCCTGGATCCTGACGGCTTCAGGCATTCCTTCCGAGGTCATCTCCACTATGACTCAGGCTCGGAAGTCTTCCTCGGCCAGGATTTACCACAGGACTTGGAGAATTTTCCTGTCCTGGTGTCGCTCTTCCGGCCATGCTCCTTGGCCGTTTTCCTTGCCGACCATCCTGTCCTTTCTACAGTCCGGTCTGCAGCTAGGACTATCCCTCAATTCCCTCAAGGGACAGGTCTCTGCTCTGTCAGTGTTGTTCCAGCGGCGTATCGCCCGACTGGCCCAGGTGCGCACCTTCATGCAGGGCGCATCTCACATCATTCCGCCTTACCGGCGGCCTCTGGATCCCTGGGACCTCAACCTGGTCCTCACTGCCTTACAGAAACCCTCCTTTGAGCCTCTTAGGGAGGTTTTTGTTTCGTCTTTCACAGAAAGTGGTCTTTCTGGTGGCCATAACTTCTCTCAGGAGAGTCTCTGATTTGGCTGCGCTCTCTTCGGAGTCACCCTTTTTGGTTTTTCACCAAGACAAGGTGGTTCTCCGTCCGACTCTGGACTTTCTCCCTAAGGTGGTGTCTCCTTTCCACCTTAACCAGGACATTTCATTGCCTTCCCTTTGTCCGGCCCCTGTGCATCGCTTTGAGAAAGCGTTGCATACTTTAGATTTGGTGCGAGCGCTCCGGATCTGTGTGTCACGCACCGCTGCCCTTAGGCGGTGCACCTCTCTTTTTGTGCTGACACAGGTCAGCGCAAGGGTCTCTCGGCTTCTAAACCGACCCTAGCTCGTTGGATTAGGTCGACCAGAGCTGTCGGTGCCTCTTGGGCTTTCAGGCACCAGGCTACGGCTCAGCAGGTCTGTCAGGCTGCCACTTGGTCTAGTCTGCACACCTTTTCGAAGCACTACCAAGTGCATGCTCATGCTTCGGCAGATGCATCCTTCAGGCGGCTGTCGCCCATTTGTGAAGTTAGGCTTTGCCTACTTCTCAGTTTCTATTTATTTCCCACCCATGGACTGCTTTGAGACGTCCCATGGTCTGGGTCTCCCATAAGGAATGATGAAGAAAGAGAATTTTGTTTACTTACCGTAAATTCTTTTTCTTATAGTTCCGACATTGGAGACCCAGCACCCTCCCTGTTGCCTGTTGGCAGTTCTTGTTCCGTGTGTTTTCACCGGCTGTTGTTGTAGACAGAGGTTCCGGTTATTCCGGGTTTTACTCTCTACTTGTGGGTGGATGTCCTCCTTCAGCTTTTGCACTAAACTGGCTAGATGTGGTCATCCAGGGGGTGTATATGCTCGGAGGGAGGAGCCACACTTTTTAGTGTAGTACTATGTGTGTCCTCCGGAGGCAGAAGCTATACACCCATGGTCTGGGTCTCCCATGTCGGAACTATAAGAAAAAGAATTTACGGTAAGTAAACAAAATTCTCTTTTTTAGACCAGGGGTGGGGAACATGTTTTTCTGCTGAGGAACATTTGAATATTTTAACCTCATTTGCTGGTCATACAAAATTATCAACTTGAAAATGATCCTGAGATAATTTGTCAAACTCCTCCCCCACCAATGTGACACTTTCCGGCTCACACTGCTCCACGTGACCCTGACTTGGCTTTCACAGTGTAAGCCTATGGTGCATCAGAACGAGGCGTGCTTCTCTAAGTGGGATAATAAAGGGATGGAGAAATGCTGAATTAATTAATGATGCATCATTGCATAATGGGGAGATTTCCTCTGTAACCTTCTTCTTTTTCACTATATCCCACGGTTTGTGATCACTATACGGTCAAGATGCATTCTTAAACAGATATTCGCATTAGTGTTTCATTCTCATTGCATATGACTGCATTATGTTTATTGCCATAATTTAATTTTAGATGGGTGAGAAGTGTCTGTTTGCTGAGGCATCATGGCCTCTGTTCATTCTCACTACAGAATAGTGGTTGGGAATTTGAGACACACTTGAGCATGTGTTGCTATGCCATTAAGTCTGTAGGGAAGTCAGAAATTATTTTCCAATTATTAGTGGGGCCTCCAGCAGGCAGACATCTGTCACATATCCCTATTAAACCTTGCTTGCTGTAATAGATGGGTAAAAGGAACCTATCAATAGGTTCATGCTGTCTGAGCCGTGGCTGAGGCTCTTCATAATTTTAAAGCTGACCAGGGACTATAGGGATAGAATTCACTACTATGTTGCTGTCCCTTGCTGACTTCTCTCTCTGCTAGTTAATTGAGAAGTGTGTACATGTTGCTTTGTATATGGGTAGAGACTTGTCTTTCAACTGGGGCAGGAAGTAGCTGCAGATGGGCTGATGCCTGGTCATTGGTCCAGACAGCACAGATCTGATTTACAGGTTTACAGAGACCCCCTTAAATTTTAAGGCCCTGTGCGCACTAGAAAATGGAATTTTTCTAAGAAAATTCCGCAGGCTCTTAAAGATTTCCGCACCTGCAGGAAAAAAAACGCAAAAAAATCTGCACCGAAATCCGCATGTGGATTTGGTGCGGAATAGCCGCAGGTTGTTCCCTGCGGGATTTCACAGTTCTCCCCGCTGCTGCTGTCCTTGGTGCTAAAGTCTCCGGGCCGTGCTTTTGTCCCGCGCAGCTGCCTCCGACACTCTGCTGTTTGCGGGTCAGCTGTGCACTACATAACTGCATATAAATGAGCCAACCTGGAAGCAGGAGAGCAGTGTCCGGAGGCAGCCTCGCTGGAGAAAGTGATGTTATACTATCAGCGGTGACTTCACTTCAGTCAGCTGATGTGCAGTGACCGCTGGAGTCCTCCACCTGTCACTGCAAAGCACATCAGTAAAGTCACCGCTGATCCCGGCGGCTCACTTCACTTGCGTCCTGACAGTGAGCAGTCATAGTCTATGGCTCTCACTGTGAGTGCCAGGTGTAGCAGAGCTGGAAGCGTCGTGGGACATCTTGTGGATTACGTCGGACCTGGAGGGCTGTTATTAGGGGTTAATAAAGTGGAGAAAGAAGGGGCTTTTTTGTCTTTTATTTCAAATAAAGGATTTTTGGGGTGTTTGTACTTATTTACTTTCACTTACAGTTTAGTGATGAGGGACTGTCATAGATGCCTGCCATCACTAAACTAAGACTTAGTGGCAGCTATGGGCTGCTGCCATTAACTCCTTCATTACCTCGATTGCCACCGCATCACGGCAACGGGAAGAGCTGGGAAGTCCGGGACTGTCGCATCTAATGGATGCGGCAATTCTGGGCGGCTGCTGGCTGATATTTTTAGGCTTGGGGGCTCCCCATAATGTGGGGCTCCCCAGCCTGAGAATACCAGCCCCCAGCTGTGAGGCTTTATCCTGGCTGGTTATCAAAATTGGGGAGGGGGGGGGGGGACAGCACGCCCCTTTTTTTTTTTTTTTTTTTTTTTATTACTGTACGCTACAGCCCCGCCCACCGGCGGCTGTGATTGGTTGCACTGAGACAGCTGTCACTCAGCGTGGGGCTGTGTCTGCCTGCAACCAATCACAGCCACCGGTGAGCAGGGAAGGAGTGAATAGGAGATGGAATAATGACCGGTGGCTCTGGAAGATGAAAGAGCCGCCGCAGGAGCAGTGTGACAGCTGCGCCGGTGATCGGTGAGTATGAAGCTCTGAGAGGGAGATTATTCACTCCTGAAGTGATTTTTCCATCCTGGAACAAAGTGCCTGATAGCCACATATGTCAGCTGATTTGAACAGCTGGCATGTGTAGGGATCGCTGCCGGCGGGGCTTAACCTGACACAATCCATGACGTACCCAGTGTCGTGAAGAGGTTAATACCCTCAGTCATTCTTCATTGCACCCTTTCAAATTCAGCTATGGGCTTCCACAATGGAGCCCGAAATTGTACACTTTATTGTAGTGGGGCTGTACTAGTGACTTCTAATAAAGGTAAAACCATGTTGTTGTCATTGGCCTCTATGCCTCTTCTAATTCATCCCATGGTTTTTTTGGCCTTGTCACCAGCTGGCTGGCACTGATTGCTAAAGTTTAATTTGCTGTCCGCCCAAGTACATAGTTATACATTGAGTCTTCAGCCCAAGTACAGGAGTTTGCCGTTTATGTACTTTTGAATTTCCAGTTCTCAGCCCAAGCTTCCAGCTAACCTAAATCTGTGTACTATAAAATTATCACGGTCTACCTTGCAGAGTTTATCATCTGGAATATAGAAATGCTTCTCTGTATACCCTCTACAAGGTCATTAATCAATGTTTAAAAACAAGAGGACCCAATACTGACCCGTGATTTTTCCCTTGGTTAACTGTGTCCCCTTCTGATTGTTAAATGACTACTGTTTGCAATCGCTAAACCAGTTGTTAGCCCAATGACATATTTTGCCTTAGTCCCATAGCTCTGATTTTTATGTATCAACTTTTGTGCTACTGTATCGCACACCTTGACAAGTCCAAATAGAGCATATCCATAGCCCTACCCTGGCCAAATCTTGTCTTCATAGAACTTTATCAAATTAGTTTGAAAAGATCCCTCGTGAAATGGATCCATTGGTCTTTCCGTTAGAACAAAAAAAGTTTGACCGATCCATAATTTAATATGGTCTTCCACTTTAATTTGTTTTTCTTATCAGAAGAGCATTTTCAAATTTCAGCTTTGCACTGCATTGCCACAAAGTCTGTGTAGAAGAAAAATTTCTTTTCTTCGGCGCTCCATTGGGAGACCCAGACGATTGGGTGTATAGCTACTGCCTCCGGAGGCCACACAAAGCATTACACTAAAAAGTGTAAGGCCCCTCCCCTTCTGGCTATACACCCCCCGTGGGATCACGGGCTGCTCAGTTTTCAAGCTTTGTGCGAAGGAGGTCAGACATCCACGCATAGCTCCACTGTTTAGTCAGCAGTAGCTGCTGACTATATCGGATGGAAGAAAAGAGGGCCCATATAGGGCCCCCAGCATGCTCCCTTCTCACCCCATTCCTATTGGCGGTGTTTGTTAAGGTTGAGGTACCCATTGCGGGTACGGAGGCTGGAGCCCACATGCTGCTTTCCTTCCCCATCCCCCTGAGGGGCTCTGAGGAAGTGGGATCTTACCGGCCCCCAAGCCCTGAGGCCGGGCTCCATCCACAGACCCATAGCACCTGCTGGATACGGAGCTGGGTACCGTTCAGGGACAAGGCCCTGCAACATTCAGGTACTCTGTGTCCCCGTATGGACAGGCCGCGCACACTCCAGACTTGCTGGGTGTGCTAGTGCGCCGGGGACAGTAGCGCTGCGCGCAGGGGTTACAGTCACTGCAGCTTCTCTGAGGGACTTTATGTGTTGGGGACCGCCGCGCCGGCCGCCCCTGGAGCGGCGGCGCGGCTGAGACTTGTGGTGCGCCGGGGACTTCGCGTCGACCGGACGGCGGCGCTTATAAATCTAGTCCCCGGCTTTTGCGGCCTAGCTCCGCTTCGTTCCCGCCCCCACCCTGTCAATCAGGGAAAGGGAGAGACGCTGTTCTATAGTCAGCGCCAAGGGCTGGAGTCTTATTTACATACTCCAGCCCTCTCACTGGGCACAGTGGGACGCAAGTTTCCCGCTTTTCGTCTGAACACACCCAGGGCCCGCCCCTCTCCACAGGACGCCGGCAGCCATTCCTGCATGCAGTCTGGCTGGGGAACGGACACAGGCTCTGGGAGACCCAGACAAGGGATTCGGGCGACCACACATATTTATATTTATATATTTTATTTATTTATTGCACTGATAGTCCCTGTGCCACTTCGGCAGCCGGAGTCTATGGTGGTAGTGGCCCAGGCAGAGTCACCGGTGAACCCTGTTCCGGTGACGGGGACAGAGTTTGCAGTTTTTGCTGACAAGATGTCTGTGACTATGACAAAAATCCTAGAGACCTTGCAGGCCAGGCCAGTTACTCAGACCATGGACACTGCTGTGTCAATGTTCCCCGGTCCCCCTCAGTTGGAGCTAATCCGTACTTCTAGGGGGTCCCAGGCATCTCAGGCTGAAGGCTCTGACTCGGATGACAGTCCCAGGCAGCCTAAGCGAGCGCGCTGGGAGAGACCCTCCACGTCATCACGCTGGTCAGGGTCTCAGCGAGACGAGTCTCTGCATGATGAGACAGAGGAGGGTGGTCAGGAGTCTAATCCTGAGACCGCTCTCAATCTGGATACTCCTGATGGTGACGCCATGGTAAATGACCTTATAGCGGCCATCAATAGACTGTTGGATATTTCTCCCCCAGCCCCTTCAGCAGAAGAGGCAGCTGCACAGCAGGAGAAGTTCCATTTCAGGTATCCCAAGCCTAAACTGAGTACTTTTCTGGACCACGCTGACTTCAGAGAATCAGTCCAGAAACACCATGCTTATCCAGACAAGCGTTTCTCCAAACGTCTTAAGGATACACGTTATCCCTTTCCCCCTGACGTGGTCAAACGCTGGACCCAGTGTCCAAAGGTGGATCCCCCAATCTCCAGGCTTGCGGCTAGATCCATAGTTGCAGTGGAGGATGGGGCTTCACTTAAAGATGCCAATGACAGACAGATGGACCTTTGGTTGAAATCTGTCTATGAAGCTATCGGCGCGTCGTTTGCTCCAGCATTCGCAGCCGTGTGGGCACTCCAAGCTATTTCAGCTGGTCTGGCGCAGGTGGACTCTGTCATATGTCCATCAGTGCCGCACGTGGCGTCCTTGACCTCGCAAATGTCTGCGTTTGCGACTTACGCTATCAACGCTGTCCTGGACTCTACGAGCCGTACCTCAATGGCGTCCGCCAACTCTGTGGTTTTGCGTAGAGCTTTGTGGTTAAAGGAATGGAAAGCGGATTCTGCTTCCAAAAAATGTTTAACCAGCTTGCCATTATCTGTAGACAGACTGTTTGGTGAGCAATTGGCGGAAATCATTAAACAGTCCAAGGGTAAAGACTCCTCCTTACCCCAGCCCAGATCAAGCAAACCTCAACAGAGGAGGTGGCAGTCGAGGTTTCGGTCCTTTCGAGGCTCGGGCAAGGCCCAATTCTCCTCGTCCAAAGGGACTCAGAAGGAGCAAAGGAGCTCAGATTCCTGGCGGGCTCACTCACGCCCCAAGAAAGCAACCGGAGGAACCGCTTCCAAGGCGGCTGCCTCATGACTTTCGGCCTCCTCCCTCCGCATCCTCGGTCGGTGGCAGGCTCTCCCGCTTTGGCGACATTTGGCTGCCACAGGTCAAAGACCGGTGGGTAACAGACATTTTGTCTCACGGGTACAGGATAGAGTTCAGTTCTCGTCCTCCGCCTCGGTTCTTCAGAACTTCCCCACATCCCGACCGAGCAGATGCCCTTCTGCAGGCGGTGGGCTCTCTAAGAGCAGAAGGAGTGGTGATCCCTGTTCCTCTTCAGGAACAAGGGCAAGGTTTTTACTCCAATCTCTTTGTGGTTCCAAAAAAGGACGGCTCGTTCCGTCCTGTTCTGGACCTAAAACTGCTCAACAAGCATGTGAACGCCAGGCGGTTCCGGATGGAATCCCTCCGCTCCGTCATTGCCTCAATGTCTCAAGGAGATTTCCTTGCATCAATAGACATCAAAGATGCTTATCTCCACGTGCCGATTGCTACAGAACACCAACGTTTTCTACGTTTCGTGATAAGGGACGACCATCTTCAGTTCGTAGCTCTGCCATTTGGTCTGGCGACAGCCCCACGGGTTTTCACCAAGGTCATGGCGGCAGTGGTAGCAGTCTTGCACTCTCAGGGACACTCGGTGATCCCTTACTTGGACGATCTACTTGTCAAAGCACCCTCTCAAGAGGCATGCCAACTCAGCCTGAATGTTGCGCTGGAGACTCTCCAGACTTTCGGGTGGATCATCAACTTTTCAAAGTCAAATCTGTCACCGACTCAATCACTAACGTATCTTGGCATGGAGTTTCATACTCTCTCAGCGATAGTGAAGCTTCCGCTGGACAAGCAGCGGTCACTACAGACAGGGGTGCAGTCTCTCCTTCATGGTCAGTCGCACCCCTTAAGGCGCCTCATGCACTTCCTAGGGAAGATGGTGGCAGCAATGGAGGCAGTCCCGTTTGCGCAGTTTCATCTGCGCCCACTTCAATGGGACATTCTCCGCCAATGGGACGGGAAGTCAACTTCCCTGGACAGGAAAGTCTCCCTTTCCCAGACGGCCAAGGACTCTCTGCAATGGTGGCTTCTTCCCACCTCATTATCACAGGGAAGATCCTTCCTACCCCCATCCTGGGCGGTGGTCACAACAGACGCGAGTCTGTCAGGGTGGGGAGCAGTGTTTCTCCACCACAGGGCTCAGGGTACGTGGACTCAGCAGGAGTCCACCCTTCAGATCAATGTTCTGGAAATCAGGGCAGTGTATCTGGCCTTACTAGCCTTCCGGCAGTGGCTGGAAGGGAAGCAGATCCGAATTCAGTCGGACAACTCCACAGCGGTGGCATACATCAACCACCAAGGAGGGACACGCAGTCGGCAAGCCTTCCAGGAAGTCCGGCGGATTCTAATGTGGGTGGAAGACACGGCATCCACCATATCCGCAGTTCACATCCCGGGCGTAGAAAACTGGGAAGCAGACTTCCTCAGTCGCCAGGGTATGGACGCAGGGGAATGGTCCCTTCACCCGGACGTGTTTCAGGAAATCTGTCGCCGCTGGGGAATGCCGGACGTCGACCTAATGGCGTCTCGGCACAACAACAAGGTCCCGGCCTTCATGGCGCGGTCTCGCGATCAAAGAGCTCTGGCGGCAGACGCCTTAGTGCAAGATTGGTCGCAGTTCCGGCTCCCTTATGTGTTTCCACCTCTGGCACTCTTGCCCAGAGTGCTACGCAAGATCAGATCCGATTGCAGCCGCGTCATACTCGTCGCTCCAGACTGGCCGAGGAGGTTGTGGTACCCGGATCTGTGGCATCTCACGGTCGGCCAACCGTGGACACTACCAGACCGACCAGACTTACTGTCCCAAGGGCCGTTTTTCCATCGGAATTCTGCGGCCCTGAACCTGACTGTGTGGCCATTGAGTCCTGGATCCTAGCGTCTTCAGGATTATCCCAAGGGGTCGTTGCCACCATGAGACAGGCTAGGAAGTCCACTTCTGCTAAGATCTACCACAGAACGTGGAGGATTTTCTTATCCTGGTGCTCTGCACAAGGAGTATCCCCCTGGCCATTCGCGTTACCTACTTTCTTTCCTTCCTGCAATCTGGGTTGGAAAAGGGCTTGTCGCTCGGCTCCCTTAAAGGGCAAGTCTCGGCACTATCCGTGTTTTTTCAGAAGCGTCTAGCACGACTTTCTCAGGTGCGCACGTTCCTGCAGGGGGTTTGTCATATCGTCCCTCCGTACAGACGGCCGTTAGATCCATGGGATCTAAACAGGGTACTAGTTGCTCTCCAGAAGACGCCTTTCGAGCCTCTGAGGGATGTTTCACTTTCTCGACTCTCACAGAAAGTGGCCTTTCTGGTAGCGGTCACGTCTCTTCGGAGAGTGTCTGAGCTAGCAGCGCTGTCATCTAAGGCTCCCTTCCTGGTGTTCCACCAGGACAAGGTAGTGCTACGCCCCATTCAGGAGTTTCTCCCTAAGTTGGTATCCTCTTTTCATCTTAATCAGGATATTTCCTTACCTTCCTTTTATCCTCATCCAGTTCATCGGTATGAAAAGGATTTGCATTTGCTAGATCTGGTGAGAGCACTCAGAATCTACATTTCCCGCACGGCGCCCCTGCGCCGCTCGGATGCACTCTTTGTCCTTGTCGCTGGTAAGCGCAAAGGGTCGCAGGCTTCCAAAGCCACCCTGGCTCGATGGATCAAAGAACCAATTCTTGAAGCCTACCGTTCTGCTGGGCTTCCGGTTCCATCAGGGCTGAAGGCCCACTCAACCAGAGCCGTGGGGGCGTCCTGGGCATTACGACACCAGGCTACGGCTCAACAGGTGTGCCAGGCAGCTACCTGGTCGAGTCTGCACACTTTCACCAAACATTATCAGGTGCATACCTATGCTTCGGCGGACGCCAGCCTAGGTAGAAGAGTCCTGCAGGCGGCAGTTGCCTCCCCATAGGGGAGGGCTGTCTTTGCAGCTCTAACATGAGGTATTTCTCTACCCACCCAGGGACAGCTTTTGGACGTCCCAATCGTCTGGGTCTCCCAATGGAGCGCCGAAGAAGGGAATTTTGTTACTTACCGTAAATTCCTTTTCTTCTAGCTCCTATTGGGAGACCCAGCACCCGCCCTGTTGTCCTTCGGGATTTTTGGTTGTTTTCGGGTACACATGTTGTTCATGTTCAATGGTTTTCAGTTCTCCGATGTTACTTCGGAGTGAATTTGTTTAAACCAGTTATTGGCTTTCCTCCTTCTTGCTTTAGCACTAAAACTGAGCAGCCCGTGATACCTCGGGGGGTGTATAGCCAGAAGGGGAGGGGCCTTACACTTTTTAGTGTAATGCTTTGTGTGGCCCCCGGAGGCAGTAGCTATACACCCAATCGTCTGGGTCTCCCAATAGGAGCTAGAAGAAAAGGAATTTACGGTAAGTAACAAAATTCCCTTCTTCTTTGTCGCTCCATTGGGAGACCCAGACAATTGGGTGTATAGCTTCTGCCTCCGGAGGCCACACAAAGTATTACACTTAAAAGTGTAAAGCCCCCCCCCCCTTCTGCCTATACACCCCCCCCCCCCCCGTGCATCACGGGCTCCTCAGTTTTTATGCTTTTTTGTGCGAAGGAGGCACACATGCACGCATAGCTCCACAATTTAGTCAGCAGCAGCTGCTGACTATATCGGATGGAAGAAAAGAGGGCCCATAACAGGGCCCCCGGCATGCTCCCTTCTCACCCCACTCTGGTCGGCGGTGCTGTTAAGGTTGAGGTACCCATTGCGGGTACATAGGCAGGAGCCACATGCCGTTTCTTTGTCGCTCTGTTGGGAGACCCAGACAATTGGGTTGTATAGGCTGTGCCTCCGGAGGCCGCACAAAGTACTACACTTAAAAGTGTTAAGCCCCTCCCCTTCTGCCTATACACCCCCCGTGCTCCCACGGGCTCCTCAGTTTTTTGCTTTGTGCGAAGGAGGCAGACATGCACAGCACAGCTCCACAGATTGGTCAGCAGCAGCTGCTGACCATGTCGGATGGAAGAATAGTGGGCCCATATAGGGCCTCCAGCATGCTCCCTTCTCACCCCACTCTTGTCGGCGGTGTTGTTAAGGTTGAGGTATCCATTGCGGGTACGGAGGCTGGAGCCCACATGCTGCTTTCCTTCCCCATCCCCCTCAGGGCTCTGGGCGAAGTGGGATCCTATCGGTCTCCAGGCACTGAGACCGTGCTTCATCCACAACTCCTGTGGAGACTGCTGGATAGGAGCCGGGTACCGTTCAGGGACATGGTCCTGCTACGTGAAGGTACTCTGTATCCCTGTGGGGACCGCGCACGGCAACACCTCAGCTTTGCTGGGTGTGCTAGTGCACCGGGCCGCGGCGCTGACCGGGTTAAATGTGCCATTACACACTCAGCGTCGCTGAGTGTGTTTATATGTAGGGGCTACCGCGCTAACCGCCGCTGCCATGGGAAACTGCGTCGCGGCTGGGACTTGTAGTTCGCCGGGGACTTCGGCGTGTACCGCGCTTTTACGGCGGACACGCTTATACTAGAGTCCCCGGCTTGCTTGCGGCCTAGTTTTCCCTTTCTCCCGCCCTCAGCCCTGACAGGCAGGGGGAAGGGCGGGACGCTGCACGGACGAGCAGCACTGAGGGCTGGAGTATGATTTGCATACTCCACCCCCCCTCACTGTGCACAGTGCGGGCACCAGTTCCCGCACTTTCTCGGCCACGCCCACGGCTCCCTCCTCTCGTCAGGACGCCGCAGCCATTCCTGTCAGCTCCTCCGACGCTGCAGAGGGGGACAAAGTCTGGGAGACCCAGACACGGTCTCTGGTGGCCTCACAACCGTTGTAAAGCGGGTGGTAAGCAGCACCTGTTGGTGCTAGCCCCATAGTGCTGTAGTGTATTGATACATTATTTGTTTATAGTATATACTCTACACTGTATGAGCACAGTTCATTCTGGCTATATACCCTATTGTGTTACACAGGGAAAACAATAGCATGGCGCCCACAAAAGGCAGGGGTGCCAAAACACAGGCTTATTATGCTGCCTGCGCCGCATGTATGACCCCACTACCGGCAGGTTCCACTGACCCTCATTGTGTGCACTGTTCGGCCCCTGTGGCACTTATTCAGCCAGAGCCTCTGCTAAGAGGGGCCCAGGGGGAGCCACCTGTTGACACTGTCCAGGTGACGGGGACTGAGTTCGCAAAACTCTCTGAGACTATGGCTAAGATACTAGAAGCCTTGCAGTCCAGGCCGGTAACTCAGCAAAGGGACTCTGTTGAATCATTGTCCCCTGACCCCCCCTCAGTTGGTCCAACAATGTCCTCCCGGGGTATCTCATACATCCCAGGCTGAGGGTTATGACTTAGACCCCAGCCCCAGACCGAATAAGCGGGCTCGCTTAGAATTTCCCTCGACATCATATTGTTCAGGGTCTCAGCGGGGGGAATCTCTGGTTGATGATGCGGAGACAGCTGATCAGGATTCTGATCCTGAGGGCGCTCTCAATCTTAATACTCCAGACGGGGACGCCATAGTGAACGTTCTTATTGCGTCCATCAATCAAATGCTGGATATCTCTCCCTCAGCTCCTCCGGCGGAGGAGTCAGTGTCTCAGCAGGAGAAATTCCGTTTCAGGTTCCCCAAGCGTACACAGAGTATGTTTCTAGACCACTCTGATTTCAGAGAGGCAGTCCAGAATCACCATGCTTGTCCAGATAAGCGTTTTTCTAAGCGCCTTAAGGATACACGTTATCCATTTCCCCCTGACGTGGTTAAAGGTTGGACTCAGTGTCCCAAAGTGGATCCTCCAATCTCCAGACTGGCGGCTAGATCCATACTTGCAGTGGAAGATGGGGCCTCGCTCAAAGATGCCACTGACAGGCAGATGGAGCTCTGGTTGAAATCCATCTATGAAGCTATCGGAGCTTCTTTTGCCCCAGCATTCGCAGCCGTATGGGCGCTACAAGCTATCTCAGCAGGTCAGGCGCAAATTGAAGCGGCCGCGCCACAAGTGGCATCCATTACCACCCAGACCTCGGCAATTGCGTCTTACGCTATTAATGCTGTCCTGGACTCTGCAAGCCGTACGGCGGTTGCGGCCGCCAATTCGGTGGTACTCCGCAGGGCCTTGTGGCTACGGGAATGGAAGGCAGATTCTGCTTCCAAAAAGCGCTTAACCAGTTTGCCAATTTCTGGCGACAGGCTGTTTGGCGAGCGTCTGGATGAAATCCTCAAACAATCCAAGGGAAAGGATACATCCTTACCCCAGCCCAAACAGAACATACCCCAACAGAGGAGAGGGTAGTCGAGGTTTCGGTCCTTTCGGGGCGCGGGCAGGTCCCAATTCTCTTCGTCCAAAGGGTCTCAGAAGAACAAAGGAACTCTGATGCATGGCGGTCTAAGTCACGTCCTAAAAAGACCACCGGAGGCGCCGCTAACAAAGCGGCTTCCTCATGACTTTCGACCTCCTCTAGTAGCATCCTCGGTCGGTGGCAGGCTCTCCCGCTTTTGCGACACCTGGCTGCCACAGGTCAAAGACCGGTGGGTAACAGACATTTTGTCTCACGGGTACAAGATAGAGTTCACCTCTCGTCCCCCGACTCGATTCTTCAGGTCATCCCCGCCTCCCGAGCGAGCCGAGGCTCTTCTGCAGGCGCTGGGTATTCTGAAGGCGGAAGGAGTGGTGGTCCCTGTTCCTCTTCAGCAACAGAGCCACGGTTTTTACTCCAACTTGTTTGTGGTCCCAAAGAAGGACGGGTCTTTCCGCCCGGTCCTGGACCTGAAACTGCTCAACAAACACGTAAAAACCCGACGGTTCAGGATGGAATCCCTCCGCTCCGTCATCGCCTCAATGTCCCAAGGAGATTTCCTTGCATCGATCGATATCAAAGATGCTTATCTCCACGTACCGATTGCTCCAGAGCACCAGCGCTTCTTGCGCTTCGCCATAGGAAACGAACACCTGCAATTTGTGGCACTGCCGTTCGGCCTGTCAACAGCCCCACGGGTCTTTACCAAGGTGATGGCTACTGTAGTAGCGCTCCTACACTCGCAGGGTCACTCGGTGATTCCGTATTTGGACGATCTGCTGATCAAGGCACCCTCTCAAGAGGCATGCCAACGCAGCCTCGACGCTACCCTGGAGACTCTCCAGGGTTTCGGGTGGATCATCAATTTTCCAAAGTCAAATCTGACACCGGCCCAATCGCTGACATATCTTGGCATGGAGTTTCATACCCTCTCAGCGATAGTGAAGCTTCCGCTGATCAAGCAGCAGTCACTACAGAAAGGGGTACAATCTCTCCTTCAAGGCCAGTCACACCCCTTGAGGCGCCTCATGCACTTCCTGGGGAAGATGGTGGCAGCAATGGAGGCAGTCCCTTTCGCGCAGTTTCACCTGCGTCCCCTTCAATGGGACATCTTACGCAAATGGGACAGGAAGCCGACGTCCCTCGACAGGACCGTCTCCCTCTCAGGCGACCAAAGCTTCCCTTCGGTGGTGGCTCCTTCCCACTTCATTATCGAAGGGGAAATCCTTCCTACCCCCATCCTGGGAAGTAGTCACGACGGACGCGAGTCTGTCAGGGTGGGGAGCGGTGTTTCTCCACCACAGGGCTCAGGGTACGTGGACCCAGCAAGAGTCCTCGCTTCAGATCAATGTTCTGGAAATACGGGCAGTGTATCTTGCCCTGAAAGCGTTCCAGCAGTGGTTGAAGGGCAAGCAGATCCGAATTCAGTCGGACAACTCCACAGCGGTGGCATACATCAACCACCAAGGCGGCACACGCAGCCGGCAAGCCTTCCAGGAAGTCCGGCGGATTTTGATGTGGGTGGAAGCCACGGCCTCCACCATATCCGCAGTTCACATCCCAGGCGTGGAAAACTGGGAAGCAGATTATCTCAGTCGCCAGGGCATGGACGCAGGGGAATGGTCCCTTCACCCGGACGTGTTTCAGGAGATCTGTTGCCGCTGGGGGGTGCCGGACGTCGACCTCATGGCGTCCCGGCACAACAACAAGGTACCAATGTTCATGGCACGGTCTCAAGATCCCAGAGCTCTGGCGGCAGACGCCTTAGTTCAGGATTGGTCGCAGTTTCAGCTCCCTTATGCGTTTCCTCCGCTGGCACTGTTGCCCAGAGTGTTCCGCAAGATCAGGGCCGAATGCCGCCGCGTCATCCTCGTCGCTCCAGACTGGCCGAGGCGGTCGTGGTACCCGGATCTGTGGCATCTCACGGTCGGCCAACCGTGGGCACTACCAGACCGACCAGACTTGCTATCTCAAGGGCCGTTTTTTCCATCTGAATTCTGCGGCCCTCAACCTGACTGTGTGGCCATTGAGTCCTGGATCCTAGCGTCTTCAGGGTTATCTCAAGACGTCATTGCCACTATGAGACAAGCTAGGAAACCAACGTCCGCTAAAATCTACCACAGGACGTGGAAAATTTTCCTGTCGTGGTGTTCTGCTCAGGGTATTTCTCCCTGGCCTTTTGCCTTGCCCACTTTTCTGTCCTTCCTTCAATCTGGACTGGAAAAGGGTTTGTCGCTCGGCTCTCTTAAGGGACAAGTCTCAGCACTCTCTGTGTTTTTCCAGAAGCGCCTAGCTAGACTTCCACAGGTACGCACGTTCCTGCAGGGGGTTTGTCACATCGTCCCTCCTTACAAGCGGCCGTTAGAACCCTGGGATCTGAACAGGGTGCTGATGGTTCTTCAGAAACCACCATTCGAGCCAATGAGGGATATTCCTCTCTCACGCCTTTCGCAGAAAGTGGTTTTTCTAGTAGCAGTCACTTCACTTCGGAGAGTGTCTGAGCTAGCAGCGCTTTCATGCAAAACCCCTTTCCTGGTGTTTCACCAGGACAAGGTGGTTCTACGTCCGGTTCCGGAATTTCTCCCTAAGGTGGTATCCCCCTTTCATCTCAATCAGGATATCTCCTTACCTTCTTTTTGTCCTCATCCAGTTCACCAATGTGAAAAGGATTTGCACTTGTTAGATCTGGTGAGAGCACTCAGAATCTACATTTCTCGTACGGCGCCCCTGCGCCGCTCGGATGCACTCTTTGTCCTTGTCGCTGGCCAGCGTAAAGGGTCACAGGCTTCCAAATCAACCCTGGCTCGGTGGATCAAGGAGCCAATTATCGAAGCTTACCGTTCGGCTGGGCTTCCGGTTCCCTCAGGGCTGAAGGCCCATTCTACCAGAGCCGTGGGCGCGTCCTGGGCTTTGAGGCACCAGGCTACGGCTCAGCAGGTGTGTCAGGCGGCTACCTGGTCGAGCCTGCACACTTTCACGAAACACTATCAGGTGCATACCTATGCTTCGGCGGATGCCAGCCTAGGTAGACGAGTCCTTCAGGCGGCGGTTGCCCACCTGTAGGAAGAGGCCGTTTTACGGCTCTCTTACGAGGTATTATTTTACCCACCCAGGGACTGCTTTTGGACGTCCCAATTGTCTGGGTCTCCCAATAGAGCGACAAAGAAGAAGGGAATTTTGTTTACTTACCGTAAATTCCTTTTCTTCTAGCTCTAATTGGGAGACCCAGCACCCGCCCCTGTTTTTTTGTGTACACATGTTGTTCATGTTGAATGGTTTCAGTTCTCCGATATTCCTTCGGATTGAAGTTACTTTAAACCAGTTTATAATTCTTTTTCCTCCTTCTTGCTTTTGCGCCAAAACTGAGGAGCCCGTGGGAGCACGGGGGGTGTATAGGCAGAAGGGGAGGGGCTTAACACTTTTAAGTGTAATACTTTGTGTGGCCTCCGGAGGCACAGCCTATACAACCCAATTGTCTGGGTCTCCCAATTAGAGCTAGAAGAAAAGGAATTTACGGTAAGTAAACAAAATTCCCTTCTTTCCTTCCCCATCCCTTAAGGGCTCTGGGTGAAGTGGGATCCTTATCGGTCTCCAGGCACTGGGACCGTGCTCCCTCCGCAGCTCCTGGGGAATCTGCTGGACAGGAGCTGGGTATCGTCAGGGACAAGGCCCTGCTACTGTGAGGTACTCTGTGTCCCCTTGGGGACAGCGCATGGAGCGCTTGTGTCATACACGCTGCAGCACTGCTGGGTGTGTTAGTGCGCCGGGACTACCGCGCTGACCGTGCTTGTTTGCCGGCCGCGCTTATAACTTTAGTCCCCGGCTTCTGCGGCCTAGTACCGCATATTCCCGCCCCCGGGCCTGCCAGTCAGGGGAAGGGAGGGACGCTGCACTGGACGTCAGCGCTGAGGGCTGGAGCATACTTTGTATCCTCCTCCCCCCTCACTGAGCACCGTGGGGCACCAGATTCCCGCACTTTCTAGGGCATGCCCACGGCCCCCTCCTCCTCACAGAACGCCGGCAGCCATTCCTGTCAGCACTTCTGAAGCTGGAGAGGAGAGAAAACACGGCTCTGGGAGGCGTCACACAACCGCTTTGGGCGGTCGGTAAGCAGCACCTGTTTCTAGGTGCTGGCCCCCCTGGGTGCCAAAGTGTGTGTATGTATATATGTGTATATGTGTATGTATGTATGTATGTATGTATGTATGTATGTATGTATGTATGTATGTATGTATGTATGTATGTATGTATGTATGTATATATGTATGTATATATATATGTATATATATATGTGTGTGTGTGTGTGTGTGTGTGTGTGTGTGTGTGTGTGTGTGTGTGTGTGTGTGTGTGTGTGTGTGTGTGTGTGTGTGTGTGTGTGTGTGTGTGTGTGTGTGTGTGTGTGTGTGTGTGTGTGTGTGTGTGTGTGTGTGTGTGTGTGTGTGTGTGTATGTATGTGTATATATATATATATATGTATATATGTATATATATATGTATATATATATATATGTATATATATATATATATATATAATTATAATATGCTATACAGTTACTCTGTATGGTCGCACTGTTGGTTTTTGGCTATATACCCTCCCGGATTGTACTCAGAGGAGACAACAGCATGTCGTCCGCAAAAAGCAAGGGTGCCAAAGCACAGGCTTACTTTGCAACCTGTACCTCATGTGCGGCTATACTACCGGCAGGTTCCACCTACCCTCATTGTGTGCAATGCTCGGCCCCTGTGGCACTTACTCAGCCGGAGCCTCTGCCACTGGTGGCCCAAGTGGAACCACCTGCTACCACTGTCCAGGTGACAGGGACGGAGTTTGCAGTATTCGCTGACAAACTTTCTGAGACTATGGATAAATGGTCTGCTAAGATACTAGAAGCCTTGCAGTCCAGGCCGGTGACACAGGCCCCGGGCACTGTTGAATCATTGACCCCAGGCCCCCCTCGGTTGGAGCAGCAAAGTGCTCCTGGGGTGACTCATAGGTCCCAAGGTGAGGTCTCTGACACGGACCGCAGTCCCAGACCGCCTAAGCGGGCTCGCTGGGAGCTTCCCTCGACTTCATCACACTGCTCAGGGTCTCAGCAGGAGGACTCTCTAGAGGATGAAGCGGAGGTGGCAGATCAGGATTCTGATCCTGAAGCCGCTCTCAACCTAGATACACCAGAAGGAGACGCCATAGTGAATGACCTTATAGCGTCCATCAATCAGGTGTTGGATCTTTCTCCCCCAGCTCCTCCAATTGAGGAGTCAGCTTCTCAGCAGGAGAAATTCCATTTTAGGTTTCCCAAGCGTACAATGAGTACGTTTCTGGATCACTCCGACTTCAGAGAGGCAGTCCAGAAACACCGAGCTTGTCCAGATAAGCGCTTTTCTAAGCGTCTTAAGGACACACGTTATCCCTTCCCCCCTGACGTTGTCAAGGGTTGGGCTCAGTGTCCCAAGGTGGATCCTCCAGTCTCCAGACTGGCGGCTAGATCCATAGTTGCAGTGGAAGATGGGGCTTCACTCAAAGATGCCACTGACAGACAGATGGAGCTCTGGTTGAAATCCTTCTATGAGGCTATCGGCGCGTCCTTTGCTCCGGCATTCGCAGCCGTATGGGCACTCCAAGCTATCTCAGCTTGTCACTCGCAGATTAATGCAGTCACACGTGCCTATGCTCCGCAGGTGGTGTCCTTAACCTCTCAGGCGTCGGCGTTTGCGTCCTACGCCATTAATGCTGTCCTGGACTCTGCGAGCCGTACGGCGGTAGCATCCGCCAATTCGGTGGCAGTCCGCAGGGCCATGTGGCTACGTGAATGGAAGGCAGACTCTGCTTCCAAAAAGTTCTTAACCGGTTTGCCATTTTCTGGCGACCGCCTGTTTGGTGAGCAATTGGATGAAATCATTAAACAATCCAAGGGAAAGGACTCATCCTTACCCCAGTCCAAACCAAATAGACCTCAACAACGCAAGGTACAATCGAGGTTTCGGTCCTTTCGGCCCGCGGGCAGGTCTCAATTCTCCTCGTCCAACAGGCCACAGAAGGGTCAGACGAACTCCGATTCATGGCGGTCTAAGTCACGTCCTAAAAAGACCGCCGGAGGAACCGCTCCCAAAGCGGCCTCCTCATGACTTTCGGCCTCTTCACACCGCATCCTCGGTCGGTGGCAGGCTCTCCCGCTTTTGCGACGCCTGGCTGCCACAGGTACAAGACCGTTGGGTGAGAGACATTCTGTCTCACGGTTACAGGATAGAGTTCAGCTCTCGTCCTCTGACTCGATTCTTCAGAACATCTCCGCCCCCCGAGCGAGCCGATGCTCTTCTTCAGGCGGTGTGTACTCTGAAGGCAGAAGGAGTGGTGATCCCTGTTCCTCTTCAGCAACAGGGTCACGGTTTTTACTCCAACTTGTTTGTGGTGCCAAAAAAGGACGGATCTTTCCGTCCTGTTCTGGACCTAAAACTGCTCAACAAACACGTAAAAACCAGGCGGTTCCGGATGGAATCGCTCCGCTCCGTCATCGCCTCAATGTCCCAAGGAGATTTCCAAGCATCAATCGACATCAAAGATGCTTATCTCCACGTACCGATTGCACCAGAGCATCAGCGCTTCCTGCGTTTCGCCATAGGGGACGAACACCTTCAGTTCGTGGCACTGCCTTTCGGCCTGGCGACAGCACCACGGGTCTTCACCAAGGTCATGGCAACAGTGGTAGCAGTCCTACACTCTCAGGGACACTCGGTGACCCCTTACTTAGACCCTCTCGAGTGGCATGCCAACACAGCCTGGACATTGCTCTGGAGACTCTCCAGAGATTCGGGTGGATCATCAATTTCCCAAAGTCAAATCTGACACCGGCCCAATCACTGACATATCTCAGCATGGAGTTTCATACTCTCTCAGCGATAGTGAAGCTTCCGCTGGACAAACAGCGTTCACTACAGACAGGGGTGCAATCTCTCCTTCAAGGCCAGTCACACCCCTTGAGGCGCCTCATGCACTTCCTAGGGAAGATGGTGGCAGCAATGGAGGCAGTTCCTTTTGCGCAGTTTCATCTGCGTCCACTTCAATGGGACATTCTCCGCAAGTGGGACAGGAAGTCGACGTCCCTCGACAGGAACGTCTCCCTTTCTCAGGCAGCCAAAGCCTCTCTTCGGTGGTGGCTTCTTCCCACTTCATTGTCGAAGGGGAAATCCTTCCTACCCCCATCCTGGGCGGTGGTCACGACGGACGCGAGTCTGTCAGGGTGGGGAGCGGTCTTTCTCCACCACAGAGCCCAGGGTACCTGGACTCAGCCAGAGTCCTCCCTTCAGATCAATGTTCTGGAGATAAGGGCAGTGTATCTTGCCCTAAAGGCGTTCCAGCCGTGGCTGGAAGGCAAGCAGATCCGAATTCAGTCGGACAACTCCACAGCGGTGGCATACATCAACCACCAAGGCGGAACACGCAGTCGGCAAGCCTTCCAGGAAGTCCGGCGGATTCTGCTGTGGGTGGAAGCCACAGCCTCCACCATATCCGCAGTTCACATCCCGGGCGTAGAAAACTGGGAAGCAGATTATCTCAGTCGCCAGGGCATGGACGCAGGGGAATGGTCCCTTCACCCGGACGTATTTCAAGAGATCTGTTGCCGCTGGGGGATGCCGGACGTCGACCTAATGGCGTCCCGGCACAACCAAAAGGTCCCGGCATTCATGGCACGGTCTCAAGATCACAGAGCTCTGGCGGCAGACGCATTAGTTCAGGATTGGTCGCAGTTTCAACTGCCTTATGTGTTTCCTCCTCTGGCACTGTTGCCCAGAGTTACGCAAGATCAGGTCCGACTGCCGCCGCGCCATCCTCGTCGCTCCAGACTGGCCGAGGAGGTCGTGGTACCCGGATCTGTGGCATCTCACGGTGGGCCAACCGTGGGCACTACCAGACCGACCAGACTTGCTGTCTCAAGGGCCGTTTTTCCATCTGAATTCTGCGGCCCTCAACCTGACTGTGTGGCCATTGAGTCCTGGATCCTAGCGTCTTCAGGGTTATCTCAAGAGGTCATTGCCACTATGAGACAGGCCAGGAAACCAACGTCCGCCAAGATCTACCACAGGACGTGGAGGATATTCTTATCCTGGTGCTCTGATCAAGGTTTTACTCCCTGGCCATTTGCCTTGCCCACTTTTCTTTCCTTCCTTCAATCCGGATTGGAAAAGGGTTTGTCGCTCGGCTCCCTTAAGGGACAAGTCTCAGCGCTCTCTGTGTTTTTTCAGAAGCGCCTAGCCAGACTTCCAAAGGTACGCACGTTCCTGCAGGGGGTTTTTCACATAGTCCCTCCTTACAAGCGTCCGTTAGAACCCTGGGATCTGAACAGGGTGATACCGGCTCTTCAGAAACCACCCTTCGAGCCAATGAAGGATATTTCTCTTTCACGCCTTTCGCAGAAAGTGGTCTTCTTAGTAGCAGTCACATCACTTCGGAGAGAGTGTCTGAGCTAGCAGCGCTGTCATGCAAAGCTCTTTTCCTGGTGTCTGTGTTGAAGAAAAATTTCTTACTGTGTATAAGGCTACATGCGCACGCTGCGTTTTTTGCTGCGTTTTTGGCTGCAGTTTTGTTAGAACGCTGACATTTGACTTCCCAGCAAAGTCTATGAAAAGTCAGATTTGTCATGCGCACATTGCAGTTTATTTGTCAGCGTTTTATTTGTCAAAAAATGTTCATTCTTCCTGCGTTTTTGTCAACATTTGTCACACAAAAACGCAGCAAAAACGCACCTATAATTACAAGCATTTTTTGTGACCTTTCCAGCCTCTCTAACAACGTGCAGTTTTGGCTGTAGTTTGTGGACATAAAAATGCAGCGTGCGCATGTAGCCTAAAACTGTAAATTATAAAAAAAAAAACAAAGAAAAACTTTCCCAGGCATAGTTTATTAAAAAGAAAACAAAGCAGTGCTTTATTCACCCTCATGAAGTCCATTGAGTGCCTATTTTGAATGCTAGTGTCAGCCTAAATGTCAACATGGAAGACAAAGTTCACATTTCCGTTGTTTTGCATCAGTCACATGCGTTGCTTGACGCATGTGACTGACGCGCTGAACAACGGATGACAAAGAACAGAATTTTCTTTGTCGGACTCCGTTGTGTGCGGGGGGCGGAGCGCGAGGGGGCGAAGTTGTGGGTGGAGCCGAGCGAGGCCGTGGCACTGAGGACGTCGGTACTGCAGGGCTGTGTGTGTGTGTGTGTGTGTGTGTGTGTGTGTGTGTGTGTGTGTGTGTGTGTGTGTGTGTGTGTTGAGTGCGGGAGGGGGTGGAGCCGAGCGGGGAAGTGTCAGGCTCCCTGCACAGCCAGGGTAAATATCGGGTAAAAGCAAAGAACTTTTTGCTTGGTTACACAATATTTATCTTGGTTACCAGCGTACACCGCTTAGCGCAGGCTCCCTGCACCCTTAACCACTGTAAATATCGAGTAACTAACCAAAGCGCATTGCTTTTTTTACCCGATGTGTATCCTGGTTACGGGGGCAGGGAGCCAGAGAGCGCATGCGCAGCAAAATCCTACGGATTGCGTTGCTCAAAAAACGTTACAGGCTGCATTGTTCCCGCCCGGCGGTCAGTTAAAAAACGGACCGCGACGCAGCTGATGCAACACAGCATCATCAGTCACAATCCGTCACTAATAGAAGTCTATGGGGAAAAACAGGATTCCTGCAAAATATTTTGCAGGATATCGTAATTCCTCAAGGCGACGGATTGTGACTGATGCAAAACAACGGAAGTGTGAACTTAGCCTAAGGAAGTGGGGTGCTCAGTTTCAGTGGGCAGAGCCGCTGAGCTCAGTGATTAGCTGTGCACTATCTACATGAGCTCATCGATGCAGGCAAAATCCAACACTGGGAACTCAGACACTCATTGCTGACTTGGGGAGAGTGAGTAAAGCATGTTAGGGGTGTTTTTTGTTTTTTTTTTTTTTTACAAACTGGGACAAATTTTCTGAAAGGTGACGACCTCTTTAGAAATAGTTTGTAGATCTTGCCAATAAATGTGCAATGATATAAATACATGATTCGTCAGCACACTGCTATTAATGAATACATTAACTCCAATATTGCTGTAAACGTACAAAATTTAAGGTATTTAAACTTTTTTTTTTTTTTTTAACAAAGGGCACAAAAGCCATCAAACCACATCAAGATGTACCATTTTTTAATATGCATGATCCCTAAACAGTTCCCTACCTCTCCATGTGCCAAACCAGGCCTCATCTTAGTGGGGAGTGAGAAGGAAACCAGATGTAGATTGCAATTAAAACCTTGTATGGGAAAGATGGGAGGATAAGGGTGTTGTCCTTCCTTTTTTGCAATAAATGTACAATGTAAAATGAAGCTTGGTAACTTGACCACTTAAAAATAATAAAATGTATGTAGCTAGAAGAAATTTGGACAGGTGGCATGTTAACATACTGTTTCTACCTTTTATGTTCTTAGGTTATACTGCTCCAGCTGCACCTCAGGCTTATAGTCAGCCAATACAGGGCTATGGAACAACAGCTTATGACAGCAGCACTGCAACCACTTCCACTACCCAAGCTTCATATGCAGCGCCATCCGCTTACACTTCCCAGCCTACATACCCTTCGTATGGGCAACAACCTGCTACCACAGCTCCAGCAAGGTAATACCAGGACGAAGACTGGCCTCTGTTAGTATTGTTGAAATGTGTGGCAATTACTCATATGGTCTTAAAGGGAACCTGTCAGGTGCAATATGCACCCAGAACCACGAGCATTTCTGGGCGCATATTGCTAATCCCTGCCTAATTGCCCCTGTATACACTAGCGTAGAGAAAGGGATCGTTAGAAAAAGGATTTCTAAAGATTTTTTTTTTAGCTTATGCTATTGAGCGCAGAGACTAGTCCCTAGGGTGTTATATCCCCCGACAAATCCGTCCACAGGGGATACTAACATGCTATTCAATGCAGTGTCACCAGCGTTCGCTGTGACCACTATTCTGAATGGCCAGCACTTCCAGTCATGCGCAGTAGACCTATCTGAAGCTGGGATGCGTACACCCGACTTCATACTGCGCATGACCGGAAGTGCCCGGTGTTCAGAAGCACTTCCGGGGCAGCTGCAGCCTGCTATTTTTTAGGCTGGGAAGGGCCAAATAACCATGGCTCTTCTTACCCTAAGAATACCAGACCACTGCTGTCCGCTGTTACCTTCTCTGGTAATCAATTTTAAAGGGGGGACCCCATATTTATTTTTTATTTTTTTATTTATTTATAGAATAGCCTGGGGTGCCCTCCGTTTTGGATTTCCAGCCAAGGTGAAGCCGCAGCAATCTGCTTTACTCTAGCTGGCTATCAAAAATAGGGAGGACCCCACTGTGTTTTTTAAAATTGTATGTTTTTGGCTAAATACAAGGCTAAACACACTTTAGTGCCACATGAAAGTCACTAAAGGGTGCCAGCGGACATTTATATGTTTTGACAGCCATCCATCCTAGCTTTTCAGGCTGTGTGCCCACGATCAGGGTTTGCAGCATTTAGGACGCAGTGTTTTCGCTGCGTCCATCATACTGCGTTGTGCAGTACAAGCGCAGTGGAAGGATTTTTAGAACTCTCCTGCCCACTGCTTCTTTTCTCCACAGCATAAACTGACCTGCGGTTTGGCTTCCTGAGCCTCAGCATGTGAATTTATGCTGCGGAGATTAGTGTTCTCCGTGAGGAGACTAGAGCTAAAGTTCCCAGCAGCCAGAACCCAGATCGCGGGCAGTTGTGTTCTCCCATGGACCATACTCATCTCCGCAGGAGGGCTGACACTGAACTAGACGCTGGATTGTGGGCACATAGCCTAAAAGTGAGAAAGTTGGCACTACAGCAATTTTTTTTTTTTTTTGAAGTAGGCCTTATTTTTTTAGGCACTTACACACAGTACAATAGTTATTTCTTCCACAATTTGAATGTGTTCAAAAATTTCCTCTGCTGATTTTTTTTTTTTCTCCCCCCTTCTCCTCCTCTCGCTCCCTAACTAGGCCTCAAGATGGAAGCAAACCTGCAGACACTAGTCAGCCTCCTCAGAGTGCAGTCTCTTATGCCCAGACCAGCATGGGCTATAGTCAAAGTAGCTATAGTTATCCACAAGTCCCATCAAGCTACCCTATGCAGCAAGTGACTGCTCCTCCATCTTACCCACCTACAAGGTATGGTTTTCTTCATTTATGATTTAACATTGTTAAAGAAATTGTATCTTTTTTTTTTTTTTTTTTTTTTTTTAGATAGATGTTCAAGGTATACCAACTGTAGGAACTTTAAAAATATTTATATATGATCCTTTTTAAAGTGGGTTTCCCATGTACAAAGTTAAATTTAAACTATAGATCTTAATAATATTTCTTCCACAATTTGAATGTGTTCAAAAATTTCCACTGCTGAGATCTTTATAAATGTGCCCATGTTATGTACTGTGTAATGGCCGTGTCTGACTGCACAGAGGTCTGTTCATCCCACATCTCCTGGACAGTGGAGGACAGAAAAGCAAGTATACCTATACCACAACTTGGGATCGTATCCGATTTTTCTTTTTGAGAGGTAAAGAATTTCCTTGCCTGGTTTTAAAGGAAAAGAAATTTTTTAGCACTAAAGAATAGTTTGTGATCCCATGCTGTAAGGTTTGTATGCTTTATTACTTCATCCCCTGCCCAGGAGCTGTGGCATGGTCAGACATGGCTATTATACAGTACATAGAAGGGGCGCATTTATATGATTATCTCACACAGGAACCTATTTAAAGACATTCAGTTGTGCAACTTATTAGTCCAAGATCTATTGATTTTAAAATCAACTTTGTTCGCGGAACAACTATGGCATATAGGTATAGCTTTTTTCACAAAATGATGAAACTTGTGTTTTTTTTTTTTTTTATATAAAGAGCATCTTGAATTGTGGCTGCAGAGCTGCATAGGGGGTTTTGTTTTTTTTTTATTTCGCTTTTCAGTTTCAGAGCTATGTTTTCACCTAAACTTTCCAATTTTACTAAGACCACCTGGTTGTTACCAAAGACAACACCAACCCCCCCTCCCTCCTCTAGGGGCCTGTACTCCATCCCCTGTATGGAGTCGACCAGTCATAAGCCAGCAGCAACATACTAAGGAAAAAGAACATTCCCCCACAATAACTCAGAGCAGGTTTCTCAATAATTTACATGGAATCACAGGCTACTCTCCTCTCTACAGGTAGATCAAGGGAGCAATTACGTAGTAAACACATTTAGAGTATGTCACAAAAGTGAATAAGTATTGTGTTTTTCATGGGTCAACACTGAAGATATGACACTTAAATACAATGTAAAGTAGTCAGTGTCCAGCTTGTATAACAGTGTAAATTTGGTGTGCCCTCTAAATAACAACACACAGCCATTAAAGTAAAAACTGCTGGAAACAAATGTGAGTACATCCCGAAGTGAAAATAACAAAGTTGTGCTGAATTTACCATTTTTCCTCCCATTGTCATGTGACTTATTAGTGTTACAAGGTCTCAGGTGTGAATAGGGAGAAGCTGTTAGCCTAAGTGTGAGCGATAACTCCAAATGTATGTGCCCACGGGACTCTGTATCTGCGGATTTTTCTGCATCAAAATCCACAGCTTTCCCCCGAAATCTGCACCTTTTCATAGGTGCGGATTTGACGCAGATTTTGTGATTATTTTATTTTTTTTCTCCTCCCCCCCCCCCCCCTTCCCTCCCTTTCTCTCCTCTTCAATTGAATAGGCAAAATCCGCACGAAAATCCGCAACAATAATTGACATGCTGCAGATTTTTCCGCACGAAAAATCCGCAGCGTGGGCACAGCATTTCCCAAATGCCATAGAAATGGCTGGGGAGTAGCTGTGCTGCAGATTTCTGGAAAATCCGCGGCTTTTCCGCGATAGATCCGCTGCAAAATCCGCGCATTTTCCGCAGCGTGGGCACATAGCCTTACTGGTCACGGGAAAATAAACATGGCAACTAATAGCAAAGAATTGAGGATCAGGAAAAAAAAAATAAATTGTTGCTCCTATGTAAAAATTGCCTAGGCTCTAAGATTGTCAACAATCGGAAACTGAGCTGCAGCGTGGTGGTCAAAACCACGGTACACAGGTTCCACTCTGAATAGTCCTTGCTATGGTTAACCACAGAAGTTGAGTGCACTTGCTCAGCCTCATATCCAGAGGTTACCTCTTTCAAAATATACGTATGCGTGCTGCCAGCATTGCTACAGAGGTTAAAAGGGTAGTGGGTCAGCCTGTCAGTGGTCAGACGATGCAGAGTGCGGTGCATGGTCTGACCACTAAGTTGGTCTGCATGGCTGTTGACCAAAAAGGAATTCTCTTCTAGAGATGATGCACAAGAAAGGCCGCAGTCAGCTGAAGACAAGCAATTAAGGCCATGGATTACTGGAACAGTGTCCTGTGGTCTGATGAGACCAAGATAAATTTATTTGGTTCAAAGGGTGTCAAGCGTGTGTGGCGGTAACCAGGTGAGGATTTCAAAGAAAAGTGTGTCCTGCCTATAGTCAAGCATGCTGGTTGGAATGTCATAGTTTGGTGTTGCGTGAGTGCTGCCAGCTGTGGGGGATCTACAGCTCATTGAGGAACCATGAAGGCCAACGTGTACTGTGACATACTGAAGCAGCGCATGTTCCCCTGCCTCCAGCAACTGGGCCACAGGGAAGGACTCCAAACGCACTCCAAGACTATTACTGCCTTGCTAAAGAAACTGAGGGTAAAGGTGCTAGATCTAAACCCTTTTGGGGCATCCTCAAATGGAAAGTGGATTAGAGCAAGGTCTCAAACATCCACCAGCTCAGTGATGTAGTCATGGAGGATCTCAGGGGCTTCTGTGAAGGTCTAGTGAACTCCATGCCCAAAAGAGTTAAGGCGGTGTTTGGAATTTAATGGTTGTCACCCACAATATTTACACTTTAGGCACAATTTGGCCACTTTCACTTAGGGGTGTACTCTTTTGTTGCCAGTGGTTTAAACATTAATGGCTGTGTTGAGTTTAAAGGGAGCCAAACTTACTATTTCTTTGTCGCTCCATTGGGAGACCCAGACAATTGGGTGTATAGCTTCTGCCTCCGGAGGCCACACAAAGTATTACACTGAAAAGTGTAACCCCTCCCCTCTGCCTATACACCCTCCCGTGCATCACGGGCTCCTCAGTTTTATGCTTTGTTTGGAAGCAGGCACACATCCACTCATGCATCTCAGATTAGTTATATCGGTTGGAAGAAAAGGACCCCCACGGGGTCCCCGGCATGTTCCCTTCTCACCCCACTATGTCGGCGGTGCTGTTAAGGTTGAGGTACCCATTGCGGGTACAAAGGCCGGAGCCTCATGCCGTTTTCCTTCACCATCCCTTAGTGGCTCTGGAGAAGTGGGATCCTGACCGGTCATCCATTCACTGGGACCGGGCTCCCTCCGCAGCCCCTGTGGGAATCTGCTGGACAGGAGTCTATTCATCCTCAGGGACCGGGCCCTGCATCTATAAGGTACTCTGTGTCCCCATGGGGACTGTGTATGGAGCGCCTTCTTCCCGGACGCTGCAGCAGCTGCTGAGTTGTGAAGACCGGCGGACTTCCGCGCCGACCACGCCTGCTTGTCGGCCGCGGTCTTAAATTTAGTCCCCGGCTTCATCGCGGCCTAGTAGCAAAAATCCCGCCCCCGGGCCTGCCTGTCAGGGGTAAGGGCGGGACGGCCGGCCTGACGTCGGCTGTGAGGGCCGGAGCATCCTGTATGTTTCCTCCCCCCTCACTGATCACTGTGGGGACCCCAGATTCCCCGCACTTTTCTAGCACCGCCCACGGCTCCACTCCTCCCCTGAGAGCTCCGGCAGCCATGTTTTTGGCATTCTGCCGGTGGAGGATTATCAGAGAAGAGCTCTGCAGCTCTGGGAGACCTAAGGCAGGGAATATGGAGGACACACACTCCGCTTTTTAGCGGTCGGTAAGCCACACCGGTCACCCGGTGCTGGTCCCCCTAGGGTGCCGGAATAGATACGTATTTATATACATATTTCTGTTCGGTCGGGCTGTATACCCCTTCCCATATACCCTCAGTGATCACTCTCCTAGGAGACAACAGCATGTCGTCCACAAGGAGCAGAGGTGCTAAGGCACAGGGTTTTTTTGCGACCTGTACCTCTTGTGCGGCTATGTTACCTGCGGGTTCCACCTACCCTCACTGTGAGCAATGCTCGACCCCCTGTTTCGCTTGCTCAGCCGGAGCCTCGGTCACTAGTGGGCCCCTCTGCTCATGTAGACCCCACTGCTCACCCTGTCCAGGCGGCAGGGACAGAGTTTGCTGCGTTTGCTGAGAAACTCTGAGTCACTTTCCCAATCCATGGCTCAGTCTATGGACAAATGGTCTGCCAAGCTGCTAGAAGCTTTGCAGTCCAGACCGGTCCTTACACAGGCCCCGGTCCCCGTTGGCTCGTCGCCTCCAGGCCCCTCTCGGTCCGCGCCGCAGCGCGCTCCCAGGTTGGGCCCTAGGTCCCACGCGGAGGAATCCTGCCCGGACCTCAGTCCCAGACCGACTAAGCGGGCTCGCTGGGAATCTTCCCCGTCTTCTTCACGCTGTTCGGGTTCCCAGCTCGAGGACTCTCTGGAGGACGAGGCGGACGTCGCAGCTCAGGGCTCTGAATCTGACGTTGCCCTCAATCTTAATACACCTGAAGGGGACGCCTTAGTAAATGATCTTTTCTTCGGCGCTCCATTGGGAGACCCAGACGATTGGGTGTATAGCACTGCCTCCGGAGGCCACACAAAGCATTACACTAAAAAGTGTAAGGCCCCTCCCCTTCTGGCTATACACCCCCCAGTGGGATCACTGGCAGCTCAGTTTTCAAGCTTTGTGCGAAGGAGGCTCACATCCACGCATAGCTCCACTGTTTAGTCAGCAGTAGCTGCTGACTATTTCGGATGGAAGAAAAGAGGGCCCATATAGGGCCCCCAGCATGCTCCCTTCTCACCCCATTTCCATTGGAGGTGTTTGTTAAGGTTGAGGTACCCATTGCGGGTACGGAGGCTGGAGCCCACATGCTGTTTTCCTTCCCCATCCCCCTGAGGGGCTCTGAGGAAGTGGCATCTTACCGGCCCCTAAGCCCTGAGGCCGGGCTCCATCCACAGACCCATAGAACCTGCTGGATATGGAGCTGGATACCATTCAGGGACAAGGCCCTGCAACATTCAGGTACTCTGTGTCCCCGTTTGGACGGCCGTGCACATTCCAGACTTGCTGGGTGCGCTAGTGCGCCGGGGACTGTAGCGCTGCGCGCTGCGGTTACAGTCACTCTGAGTGACTTTATGTATGGGGGACTGCCGCGCCGGCCCGCCCCTGGAGCGGCGGCGCGGCTGAGACTTGTAGTGCGCCGGGGACTTAGCGACGACCGTGCTTTTACGACGGCGTCGCTTATAAATTTAGTCCCCGGCTTTTGCGGCCTAGCTCCGCTTCGTTCCCCGCCCCCTCCCTGTCAATCAGGGAAGGGGAGAGACGCTGTACGATTTAGTCAGCGCCGAGGGCTGGAGTCTTATTTACATGCTCCAGCCCTCTCACTGAGCACAGTGGGGCGCAGGTTTCCCGCTCTTTGTCTGCACACGCCCAGGGCCCGCCCCCCTCCATAGGACGCCGGCAGCCATTCCTACATGCAGTCTGGCTGGAGAACGGACACAGGCTCTGGGAGACCCAGACAAGGGATTTCTGGCGACCACACACCCGCGTTAAGCGGGCGGTAAGCAGCACATTAGTGCTGGCCCCACTAGTGCCACAGTGTTATATTGGTGTACTTTTTTCTCTGTACCATATATATATATATATATATTGCACTGTAAGGTCGCTTCTTGGCTGTATACCCTATCTTGCTCTGAGGAGACGACAACATGTCATCCGCAAAACGCAAGGGTGCCAAGACACAGGCTGTATACGCTGCTTGTGGGGCTGATCTACCGGCAGGTTCCAAAGACCCCCATTGTGTGCAATGTTCAGTCCCTGTGCCACTTCGTCAGCCGGAGTCTGTGGAGGTAGTGACCCAGGCAGAGTCACCGGTGAACCCTGTCCCGGTGACGGGGACAGAGTTCGCAGTTTTTTCTGACAAGATGTCTGTCACTATGACAAAGATCCTAGAGACCTTGCAGGCCAGGCCAGTTACTCAGACCATGGACACTGCTGCGGCAACGTTCCCCGGTCCCCCCTCAGCTGGAGTTAATCCGTGCATCAAGGGGGTCCCAGGCATCTCAGGCTGAAGGCTCTGACTCAGATGACAGTCCCAGGCTGCCTAAGCGAGCTCGCTGGGAGAGACCCTCCACGTCATCACGCGGATCAGGGTCTCAGCGAGAAGAGTCTCTGCATGATGACACAGAGGAGGGTGATCAGGAGTCTAATCCCGACACCGCTCTCAATCTGGATACTCCTGATGGTGACGCCATGGTAAATGACCTTATAGCGGCCATCAATAGCCTATTGGATATCTCTCCTCCTGCCCCTTCAGCAGAGGAGGCAGCTGCACAGCAGGAGAAGTTCCATTTCAGGTATCCCAAGCCTAAACTGAGTACTTTTCTGGACCACGCTGACTTCAGAGAATCAGTCCAGAAACACCATGCTTATCCAGACAAGCGTTTCTCCAAACGTCTTAAGGATACACGTTATCCCTTTCCCCCTGACGTGGTCAAACGCTGGACCCAGTGTCCAAAGGTGGACCCCCCAATCTCCAGGCTTGCGGCTAGATCCATAGTTGCAGTGGAGGATGGGGCTTCACTTAAAGATGCCAATGACAGACAGATGGACCTTTGGTTAAAGTCTGTTTATGAAGCTATCGGCGCGTCGTTTGCTCCAGCATTCGCGGCCGTGTGGGCACTCCAAGCTATTTCGGCTGGTCTGGCACAGGTGGACTCTATCATACGTCCAGCAGTGCCGCGAGTGGCGTCCCTAACCTCGCAAATGTTTGCGACTTACGCTATCAACGCTGTCCTGGACTCTACGAGCCGTACCTCAATGGCGTCCGCCAACTCTGTGGTTTTGCGCAGAGCCTTGTGGTTAAAGGAATGGAAAGCGGATTCTGCTTCCAAAAAATATTTAACCAGCTTGCCACTATCTGTAGACAGACTGTTTGGTGAGCAATTGGCTGAAATCATCAAACAATCCAAGGGTAAAGACTCCTCCTTGCCCCAGCCCAGATCAAGCAAACCTCAACAGAGGAAGTGGCAGTCGAGGTTTCGGTCCTTTCGAGGCTCCGGAAAGACCCAATTCTCCTCGTCCAAAGGGACTCAGAAGGAGCAAAGGGGCTCAGATTCCTGGCGGGCTCACTCACGCCCCAAGAAGGCAACCGGAGGCACCGCTTCCAAGGCGGCTGCCTCATGACTTTCGGCCTCCTCCCTCCGCATCCTCGGTCGGTGGCAGGCTCTCCCGCTTTTGCGACATTTGGCTGCCACAGGTCAAAGACCGGTGGGTAACAGACATTTTGTCTCACGGGTACAGGATAGAGTTCAGTTCTCGTCCTCCGCCTCGGTTCTTCAGAACCTCCCCACATCCCGACCGAGCAGATGCCCTTCTGCAGGCGGTGTGCTCACTAAGAGCAGAAGGAGTGGTGATCCCTGTCCCTCTGCGGGAACAGGGGCAAGGTTTTTACTCCAATCTCTTTGTGGTTCCAAAAAAGGACGGCTCGTTCCGTCCTGTTCTGGACCTAAAACTGCTCAACAAGCATGTGAACGCCAGGCGGTTCCGGATGGAATCCCTCCGCTCCGTCATTGCCTCAATGTCTCAAGGAGATTTCCTTGCATCAATAGACATCAAAGATGCTTATCTCCACGTGCCGATTGCTACAGAGCACCAACGTTTTCTACGTTTCGTGATAGGAGACGACCATCTCCTGTTCGTAGCTCTGCCATTTGGTCTGGCGACAGCCCCACGGGTTTTCACCAAGGTCATGGCGGCAGTAGTAGCAGTCTTGCACTCAGGGACATTCGGTGATCCCTTACCTGGACGATCTACTTGTGAAAGCACCCTCTCAAGAGGCATGCCAACACAGCCTGAATGTTGCGCTGGAGACTCTCCAGACCTTCGGGTGGATCATCAATTTTTCAAAGTCAAATCTGTCACCGACCCAATCACTAACGTACCTTGGCATGGAGTTTCATACTCTCTCAGCGATAGTGAAGCTTCCGCTGGACAAGCAGCGGTCACTACAGACAGGGGTGCAGTCTCTTCTTCATGGTCAGTCGCACCCCTTAAGGCGCCTCATGCACTTCCTAGGGAAGATGGTGGCAGCAATGGAGGCAGTCCCGTTTGCACAGTTTCATCTGCGTCCACTTCAATGGGACATTCTCCGCCAATGGGACGGGAAGACAACTTCCCTGGACAGGAAAGTCTCCCTTTCCCAGACGGCCAAGGACTCTCTACAATGGTGGCTTCTTCCCACATCATTATCACAGGGAAGATCCTTCCTACCCCCATCCTGGGCAGTGGTCACGACAGACGCGAGTCTGTCAGGGTGGGGAGCAGTTTTTCTCCACCACAGGGCTCAAGGGACGTGGACTCAGCAGGAGTCCACCCTTCAGATCAATGTTCTGGAAATCAGGGCAGTGTATCTTGCCCTACTAGCCTTCCAGCAGTGGCTGGAAGGAAAGCAGATCCGAATTCAGTCGGACAACTCCACAGCGGTGGCATACATCAACCACCAAGGAGGGACACGCAGTCGGCAAGCCTTCCAGGAAGTCCGGCGGATTCTGATGTGGGTGGAGGACAGAGCTTCCACCATATCAGCAGTTCACATCCCGGGCGTAGAAAACTGGGAAGCAGACTTCCTCAGTCGCCAGGGCATGGACGCAGGGGAATGGTCCCTTCACCCGGACGTGTTTCAGGAAATCTGCCGCCGCTGGGGGGTGCCGGACGTCGACCTAATGGCGTCTCGACACAACAACAAGGTTCCGACCTTCATAGCGCGGTCTCGCGATCAAAGAGCTCTGGCGGCAGACGCCTTAGTGCAAGATTGGTCGCAGTTCCGGCTCCCTTATGTGTTTCCACCTCTGGCACTCTTGCCCAGAGTGCTACGCAAGATCAGATCCGATTGCGGCCGCGTCATACTCGTCGCCCCAGACTGGCCGAGGAGGTCGTGGTACCCGGATCTGTGGCACCTCACGGTCGGCCAACCGTGGGCACTACCAGACCGACCAGACTTACTGTCCCAAGGGCCGTTTTTCCATCGGAATTCTGCGGCCCTGAACCTGACTGTGTGGCCATTGAGTCCTGGATCCTAGGGTCTTCAGGATTATCACAAGGGGTCGTGGCCACCATGAGACAGGCTAGGAAGTCCACTTCTGCTAAGATCTACCACAGAACGTGGAAGATTTTCTTATCCTGGTGCTCTGCACAAGGAGTATCCCCCTGGCCATTCGCGTTACCTGTCCTTCTTTCCTTCCTGCAATCTGGGTTGGAAAAAGGCTTGTCGCTCGGCTCCCTTAAAGGGCAAGTCTCGGCACTATCCGTGTTTTTTCAGAAGCGACTAGCACGACTTTCTCAGGTGCGCACGTTTCTGCAGGGGGTTTGTCATATCGTCCCTCCGTACAGGCGGCCGTTAGATCCGTGGGATCTAAACAAGGTCCTTGTTGCTCTCCAGAAGCCGCCCTTCGAGCCTCTGAGAGATGTTTCACTTTCTCGACTCTCACAGAAAGTGGCCTTTCTGGTAGCGGTCACGTCTCTTCGGAGAGTGTCTGAACTAGCAGCGCTGTCATCTAAGGCTCCCTTCCTGGTGTTCCACCAGGACAAGGTAGTGCTGCGCCCCATTCAGGAGTTTCTCCCCAAGGTAGTATCCTCTTTTCATCTTAATCAGGATATCTCCTTGCCTTCCTTTTATCCGCATGCAGTTCATCGGTATGAAAAGGATTGACATTTGCTAGATCTAGTGAGAGCACTCAGAATCTACATTTCCCGCACGGCGCCCCTGCGCCGCTCGGATGCACTCTTTGTCCTTGTCGCTGGTAAGCGCAAAGGGTCGCAGGCTTCAAAAGCCACCCTGGCTCGATGGATCAAAGAACCAATTCTTGAAGCCTACCGTTCTGCTGGGCTTCCGGTTCCATCAGGGCTGAAGGCCCACTCAACCAGAGCCGTGGGTGCGTCCTGGGCATTACGACACCAGGCTACGGCTCAACAGGTGTGCCAGGCAGCTACCTGGTCGAGTCTGCACACTTTCACCAAACATTATCAGGTGCATACCTATGCTTCGGCGGACGCCAGCCTAGGTAGAAGAGTCCTGCAGGCGGCAGTTGCCTCCCCATAGGGGAGGGCTGTCTTTGCAGCTCTAACATAAGGTATTTCTCTACCCACCCAGGGACAGCTTTTGGACGTCCCAATCGTCTGGGTCTCCCAATGGAGCGCCGAAGAAGAAGGGAATTTTGTTACTTACCGTAAATTCCTTTTCTTCTAGCTCCTATTGGGAGACCCAGCACCCGCCCTGTTGTCCTTCGGGATTTTTGGTTGTTTTCGGGTACACATGTTGTTCATGTTCAATGGTTTTCAGTTCTCCGATGTTACTTCGGAGTGAATTTGTTTGAACCAGTTATTGGCTTTCCTCCTTCTTGCTTTAGCACTAAAACTGAGCTGCCAGTGATCCCACTGGGGGTGTATAGCCAGAAGGGGAGGGGCCTTACACTTTTTAGTGTAATGCTTTGTGTGGCCTCCGGAGGCAGTGCTATACACCCAATCGTCTGGGTCTCCCAATAGGAGCTAGAAGAAAAGGAATTTACGGTAAGTAACAAAATTCCCTTCATCTCGTCCATTAACCAGGTGTTAGATCTGTCTCCCCCCGCCTCCACCTGTAGAGGAGTCGGCTTCTCAGCAGGAGAAACGCCAGTTTCGGTTCCCCAAACGTACACTGAGTGCGTTTTTCGATCACTCTAACTTCAGAGATGCTGTCCAGAAGCCCAGAGCGGTTCCGGACAAGCGCTTTGCTAAGCGCCTTACTGACACACGTTACCCCTTCCCCTCTGACGTTGTTAAGGGTTGGGCTCAGTGTCCCAAGGTGGATCCTCCAGTCTCTAGATTGGCGGCTAGATCTGTGGTATCGGTGGCAGATGGCTCATCGCTAAAGGATGCCACTGACAGGCAGATAGAGCTCCTGGTGAAATCCATCTATGAAGCCACGGGCGCGTCTTTTGCCCCGGCCTTTGCAGCCGTGTGGGCACTACAAGCTATCTCAGCTTGTCTGGCTGAGATTAATGCAGTCACACGTAATTCTGCTCCGCAGGTTGCGTCTCTGACTTCTCAAGCGTCAGCTTTTTCTTCCTACGCCATGAACTCAGTCCTAGATTCTGCTAGCCGTACAGCGGTGGCATCCGCTAATTCTGTGGCAGTCCGCAGGGCCATGTGGCTGGGCGAATGGAAGGCTGACTCTGCCTCCAAGAGGTTCTTAACCGGTTTGCCGTTTTCTAGCGACCGATTGTTTGGCGAACGATTGGATGAGATTATTAAGGAATCCAAGGGAAAGGACTCCTCCTTACCCCAGTCCAAACCTAAGAGACCTCAGCAACGGAAAATTCAATCGAGGTTTCTGTCCTTTCGTCCCTCCGCCAAGCCCCAATCCTCTTCGTCCAGCAGGCCGGAGAAGGGCCAGAGGAACTTCTATGCGTGGCGGTCTAAGTCACGCCCCCAAAAGGCCGCCGGAGGCGCTGCCTCCAAGGCGGCCTCCTCATGACTCTCGGCATCCCCGAATTGCATCCTCGGTCGGTGGCAGGCTCTCCCGCTTTTGCGACGCCTGGTGGTCACATGTTCAAGACCGATGGGTGAGAGACATTCTGTCTCATGGTTACAGGATAGAGTTCAGCTCTCGTCCTCAGACTCGTTTCTTCAGAACCTCTCCGCCCCCCGCTCGGGCCGACGCACTTTTTCAGGCAGTGGTCACTCTGAAGACAGAGGGAGTTGTGATCCCTGTTCCCCCTCAGGAACATGGTCGCGGCTTTTACTCCAACTTGTTCGTGGTGCCAAAGAAGGACGGATCATTCCGTCCCGTTCTGGACCTCAAACTGCTCAACAGACATGTGAGCACCAGACGGTTTCGGATGGAATCTCTCCGCTCGGTCATCGCCTCGATGTCACAAGGAGACTTCCTAGCATCGATCGACATCAAGGATGCTTATCTCCATGTGCCGATCGCACCCGAACATCAACGCTTCTTGCGTTTTCGCCATCGGGGACGAGCACCTTCAGTTCGTGGCATTGCCTTTCGGCCTGGCGACAGCCCCACGGGTGTTCACCAAAGTCATGGCATCCGTTGTGGCGGTCCTACACTCTCAGGGCCACTCGGTGATTCCCTACTTAGACGACCTCCTAGTCAGGGCCCCTTCTCGGGTGGCGTGTCAACACAGCCTTACAGTCGCTCTGGCGACTCTCCAGCAGTTCGGGTGGACAATCAACTTCCCAAAATCCCAGTTGACGCCGACCCAATCACTGACTTACCTCGGGATGGAGTTTCATACACAGTCAGCGGTAG